>NC_068938.1:109235444-109577579 GCF_016801865.2 Culex pipiens pallens
TACCCAGAAAATAAACTCACAAATCTCAATGTTTCCCCTTTTCGGCTGTAAAAGCGATTAAGGACACTCCTAATGGATTCACATCCGTGCTCCAACCACCGTCTCTCTGCCCTCCTCCACACAAAGGCAAAAGGCATTAATTATATTGACGCAAACATGGATTGTTTCATCCGAGTTAAAAGATTCACTTTTGTAATTCAATTTGCCAAAGAGCAAACCTTTCCGCTGCCGAGTTTCAGGTTCCACTCAACTGCTTTTTGGCTTTGTTGAGAAAACATGAAGAAAAAGCAGTTCGTCGGAACGTTTGCTCTCTTAATGAAATATTAATCATCATTTACTTCCACTTAAAACGATTGAACAAGTGTCTGCCTGACAGTCGTTTTCTGAGGGTTGGAGTTTTAAGGAGTTTTAGGGAGTTTGCGGGAAGGGTATGTGGCGCTTCGACTGCTGGATGAGGGGATTATGTTTTAATTAAGTGATTGTTAAGCGATATTTCTGTATTGTCTTATGGAATAAGTTATATTCATATTAAAACTATTATAATCAACTTTTGGTATTTATACATTTTTGAGAAAAAATGATTTCAATCAGCAAATGCTACAATATATCGTAATGCGCTGTATAGTGTGCATTCAACATTAAGATTTTAAATTGGCAATATCCATGATTTATTAACATTTTTGTAGCTCAAAAAGTCAGAATTCAAAGTTATTTTTCAGGCTTACAGTCATCCCACATATTCGGTACAGCCACAAATTTAGAACACTTTGATGATAATTTGTCAATAGCATGCCAAAAGTAGCTTTTCTGTCGACCTTACTATTTTTAGAACCTTCATTTGGACATTATCTTGCTATTTCACTAGTAAAAGTAGTACTTTTTGAGCAAAAAACTTCATTCCAAGACTATTTTGTGCAGAGCAGCAAAACACTGCCACCAAATAGCCTGTTTCATAATTGTGGGATGTTATTGTGCCTCCCACAATTGTGGAACACCTGAATTTAACTGATATTTTCACAAAAAAAAAGTAATCAAACCATGTATAAAACATCACTAAGCTTGAGTTTCATTTGTTTCAGTGTGTGAAGTCATTAATTTGTTATAAATATGTACTCATGGAGAGATCCAAAGTTTGTTTACATTCGTAAGAAAAAAGTGTTCCGAATTTGTGGATTTCAAGGGTCAAAGTAATTCTTCAAAAACTTCATATAAAAGTAAAAATTTGCAGATGTTCGATACAGCATTCGAAAGATCGCAAGAAAAGCTTTCAAATGAAGGTAAAAGCGAATCATTAAGTTCAATTATCGATTTGCTATGATTTTTTGAACATTGGCCGATCTGGAAACCGTTCCGACTATGTGGGATGACTGTATCTTTTTTCTTAGCTATAGGACATCGATTTATCCAAAATTGGTCATTTCTTTTTCTTTGATGTTATAATAGCTGGATCAACATGTTTCAATATGGGTCATTCCACCTGAAGTGTGCAAGAAAAAATGCAAATTTGAAAATTACCATCTCCAATTCTGCTCAAATTTGGCAGAGCTGTTGAGACTATCAAAACATGAAAAAATGCCGAATTTCATCCAAATCGGACCACCCCCTCCATTTTTGTATCCTCCCAAAAAATCGACTTTTTGGCGATTTTTAAGCGAAACCCCTTTCTTCAAACGACGATAACTCAGGAACCACAAATCTTAGAGGGTCGGTCTTGGACTCAATTTTGAAGGAAATTGGACGTAGAATCCATTTCCGTGATCAAAATTTAGATTAAAATATTTGTTCTATCTGTATTGCGCAATTGAAAACTTTAAATGGCCGTATCTCAAAACAGCCCTGTTTATTTTTTTGATTTGACCTCACCATCGTGTTCCCCGGCCAATTTTACATAAGAATCACTTATCGACAGAAAGGAATATGTTTCGTTCCAGAGATATCGAATTTTAAAGTTTTGAGTATTCAATTTTTGCCTAATTTGCTAATGATTATTTGGGATGAAATCTTATTTCAATAAATAACCAGGTAGTAATTATTGATCAGCACGACTGAGTGCTTCTAGCAGATGCGGCGAATGAAGCTAATGTAGGTAATCTCAAATACTCAAAACTTTAAAATTCGATATCTCTGGAACGAAACATATTCCTTTCTGTCGATAAGTGATTCTTATGTAAAATTGGCCGGGGAACACGATGGTGAGGTCAAATCAAAAAAATAAATAGGGCTGTTTTGAGATACGGCCATTTAAAGTTTTCAATTGCGCAATACAGGTATAACAAATATTTTAATCTAAATTTTGATCACGGAAATGGATTTTACGTACAATTTCCTTCAAAATTGAGTCTAAGACCGACCCTCTAAGATTTGTGGTTCCTGAGTTATCGTCGTTTCAAACTAGGAGGTTTGGTCAAAAATCGTCAAAAAGTCGATTTTTTGGGAGGGTACAAAAATGGAGGGGGTGGTCCGATTTGGATGAAATTCGGCATTTTTGCATGTTTTGATAGTCTCAACAGCTCTGCCAAATTTGAGCAGAATCGGAGATGGTAATTTTCAAATGCTGTTCCGCTTCAGATGGAATGACCCATATTTAATTTGATTTCCAGGAATACTCAAAATTTTCAGAATACAATTACCAAGAACATACACAAATAGCTGCACTTCACCCAATCGTTTACTTTTCCGCACATTATCCAAATTACCCGCGAGCGATGGCCATCTGATCAAACACATTTTCGGCAAATTTTTCTCCCCTTCAAAATTTTATGATTACCGCATGCAGTTTTACAAGTAGAAAAAAGACCCCTACAGTTTGATGTAACCCTCAGGCTGATCTCGTTTACTCATTACGAGGTACACTCTAATTTTCTCCTTCAGAAACGAAAAAAGTGCGTTTAAGCAAAACTGGAAAATATTTCCAACGCAAATCACAATATTTGCATTCCTCGAAACTTGAATTAGCATGCTTGGCAGACTTTTGGCAGAGGTTCCCTCTGGGAAATGTACGGCCCTAGACAGTTTACTTTGCAATCTCGCAACCCCTCTCAATGCGCCATCCCAGCCATAGCCAATCGAGATGAAGTGGGAAAGTAATTCGGTTAGGTGTCCTCGTGAAGCAAGAAAGCCGTGACGCCATACGACCAACGACGATGGGTGGAAAAAAGTGCAGGAAAATGCGCCCTTTTTGCCATCAAATCATCAAGAGTTGCCCTCGGGCAGTGCAGATCCACGCGAGTGTGGTGTCCTACGGTTGATGGGTAATACAATATTTGGCATTTCCGACGTTTGCACACAACAAGTGCGTCAATTTCCACGCTTTGGAGCCGCGTATTATGATGGCTTTATTTACCTTCCCAGGAGAAAGGTAAATACGAGGGCTTTTTCGATAATTGTTTATGTGCCTTCGTGAAAGAAAATCTTCCGGGCTTCACTGGGAAATTGAGAAATTGGCGCGAAATGATTAAGTTTATGGAGAAACAAAGGATCATTCCTTATTCATCAGAACGGGCATGGTTTTCTTGGAAGGTTTTAAAATATCATCACAAAGCTCCATTAAAGTTATCAAAAAAAATGTCAGCGCATTCGTAAAATCCACAGTTAGAGTTATTCTGTATAAAATTCATGTTCAAAAAAATTTGTTGTTTTCAACATCCATAACATTTTTTTTTAAACACAATCTTTTACAATTTTCTGGATTTCGATTTAAATGTTTTCAAAATCTACAAAGTTATTTATGATTTTCAAGATATCGTCAACTTAGATATTACGGATTTGGTCATAATATTGCTTTTTTGCAATTCCGTCGTGAAACTATTTACTTTTCCTGTCATTCTTGAACGACGAAATAGCCTACTTTTCTGTACCAAAAATAACAGAATCGAATAGCAACACTTTTCAAAATAAATGCTGAAAAGTTCTACTTTTCAGCACTCAAATGGGTGCTGAAAAGTTGAACTTTTCAGCACTTGTTTCGAAAAGTAACACTTTTCAACATTTTTTTTGATTTAAACGATTCATTGACAAAATACATGAAAATTCGACATAAAATTTCACTCAATGGGTGTTTTTTGAAATTGCAAAAAATGTTGTAAGGAACTCGTTGCAAAACTTGATTTTTTCTGCACTCTTCCTATTCATCCAACTCGGTGAACCTCGTTGGATAAATGTACGACTCGTGCTGAAAAAATCTTCTTTTTGCAACTTGTTGCATAAACTACTTTTTTGTACGTTGTTACAAAACCAAAAACAATGTACTTTTTCGATAGCACCTGAGTGTCGAAACCGGTTCACAGTTAACCAATTCATTTGAAATCTCTACAAATTTTCTTTTCAAAATTGTCTAAAATAAAGGTAATTTTTGTAACTTTTGTAATTTTTGTATTTTTTGTAATTTTTGTAATTTTTGTAATTTTTGTAATTTTTGTAATTTTTGTAATTTTTGTAATTTTTGTAATTTTTGTAATTTTTGTATTTTTTGTAATTTTTGAAATTTTTGTAATTTTTGTAATTTTTGTAATTTTTGTAATTTTTGTAATTTTTGTAATATTTGTATTTTTTGTAATTTTTGTAATTTTTGTAATTTTTGTAATTTTTGTAATTTTTGTAATTTTTGTTATTTTTGTAATTTTTGTAATTTTTGTAATTTTTGTAATTTTTGTAATTTTTGTAATTTTTGTCATTTTTGTAATTTTTGTAATTTTTGTATTTTTTGTAATTTTCTTAACTTTTATAATTTTGTAATTTTTGTAATTTTTGTAATTTTTGTAATTTTTGTAATTTTTGTAATTTTTGTAATCTTTGTGATTTTTGTAATTTTTAAAATTTTGCACCTGAAAAAAGGCGTGTTCAAAATCGATTTTCATATAACACCCTAATGACCAACAGATTTTTTTTAATTTCTTCAAATCATCAACGACAATAACAGTGTTCAAAAGTTCATTGAGTGCTGGAAAGGTCAACTTTTCAACACTTGTATCAAAAAGCAATTCTTACTGATACTTTTTTAGTTATCGAGTTGACACGGTAGCTAAACTTAAGCGTTAAAACAAACGTTTCACTGAAAAAAAAAACCCATTTAAAACTTTTAATTAAAATACTCAAAACAAAAAAGTTGTAAGGAACTTGATTTTTCCATTACCCCAAAAATGGTTAGTGGTGGAAGTGAGTGTTGATAAAATAAATCATATATGTCTTTGATGATGTAACAGGCAATCAACAACTTACCTTTGATTAAAAATACGAAAACCTTTTTTTTATCCGTGATTAGATTTTCTGAAGTTTCTTAAAAACATTCGGATAATCTGGATGTGGTGCAACCTGCTTCTAATAATTGGATTAATTATTTTTATAGATGAGGTGGGCAGTGTGATACAAACTACAATGTGTGCAATTTATCAGCGTTATAAAATTATTTTAAGAATTTACCATTCTGAGAATACAGCTCACTCACTCACTCTGAGAATACAGCTCACTCAAAACTTGGACATTTAATCCCCAAGGTTAACCTTGCCCCTACTCTCCAATTTCGCAATGATGTGGGCATGAAATCCATTCACTCAAACCACTTGCCCCAGTGAAAACTGAATCTTTCTTCGTCAGAAAAGCTTCCAAAACGATGATTCCCCAAAGGCAAACATAAGGCTCCATTTTGCACTCGAAATTGGTTGATGGGCAAGCACTTACCAACTCTACACTCACTCACTTACTCTGCTGAAGAAAAGCGAGGCCAGAGGGAAAAGGGGGAGAGTAACGCTACGTTACGATGTGTTATTTTTTGCTTCCCCAGCAGCTTCAAATGTTTCATTTTTAATTGAAGTTAATGGAAAATAAATGACACGAGGAGAGGCCAAGGCGGGAGTGTAAGCTGTTTCGTTCTCCCTAGCTTTCTGAGCTGAACCGCTATACGATGTTCCGGCTAGATTGCTCACAAAGTCTTGTGGAGTATCGTATTCATCTGGGAGATGGGGGGAAAGCAATCCTATATGGACTGCAAATGTAAGTCTAGGATGAGTTTTCCTTCGACTGTGGGAAAGGGGAGAAAGTTTTTAATGAGGAGTTCTGCAGAAAACAAAAAAAGATCCAGTGTAGAACAATACTAATTGTTTTAAAGATAAGACAAGACAAGACAAGACAAGACAAGACCAAAGACCAAAGACCAAAGACCAAAGACCAAAGACCAAAGACCAAAGACCAAAGACCAAAGACCAAAGACCAAAGACCAAAGACCAAAGACCAAAGACCAAAGACCAAAGACCAAAGACCAAAGACCAAAGACCAAAGACCAAAGACCAAAGACCAAAGACCAAAGACCAAAGACCAAAGACCAAAGACCAAAGACCAAAGACCAAAGACCAAAGACCAAAGACCAAAGACCAAAGACCAAAGACCAAAGACCAAAGACCAAAGACCAAAGACCAAAGACCAAAGACGGAAAAATGACAAAAACTGGAAGGAAACGCTTATAGACAAAAGGTCAAAGACAGAAAGTTAAAGACAGAAAGTTAAAGACAGAAAGTTAAAGACAGAAAGCTGAAGACAGAAAGTTCGTGTCAAAATTACGAATACAAAAAGTCAAAGACAAAAGGAACAGACAGATGAACAAAGACTGAGTACAAAGACAGAAGAATAAAGACAGATGGACAAAGACAGAATGGCAACGACAGAAAATCAAAGGCAGAAGGAAAATAGCCAGCAAGACAAACTAAGAAGATAAAGAACAAAGGTAAAAAGTCCGAGGGACAAAAACAGAAAGTCAAAGACAGAGTGATGAAGACAGAAGGACAAGAAAGAAGAACACAGTCATAAGGAAAAATACATAAGCACAAAGTCAGAAGGACAAAAACAGAAAGTCAAAAACAGAGGGACAAAGACAACAGGTCAAGGTCATAAGGTCATAAGGTCAAAGACAAAATGTTAAAAACAACAGGTCAAAGACAAAATCTAATCTAATCTAATCTAATCGAACACAAGCGCAGCCAGTCCGAAGAAAGCATCCGGGAAGAACTTATGGTTAGATTACGCCTCAAGTTCTTTCTTGTCATTATTAATGATTGCAGTACCTTCGAGAACCCCCGAAATGTATTACACTCACTAAAGCGGCCCGGCCTACTGCGTTGCATTAACCGCAAGAGACAGATTCTATGAACGGAACCCACATTTCATGGAATCATCAGGGGATGAAGAAGAAGTGGGGACATACCGCACCAACCACTTCGTGTTATTTATAGAATATGGTGTGTGGTGTTTGTAGGGGAATTGTTGGGAGAGGGATTGTTGTATTATTTAGTAAATGACCTTGTGACATTATTTCACCACTACGGATTAATTCACTCAGGGGGTGTCAACCCCTCGGTGGCCGAGTGGCTAGAGCATCTGACTTCCAACCCAAAGGTGTGAGTTCGAATCCCACCTGATTCCATGCGTTTTTTGTTCATATTCAAAGTTCAATTATAGTCGAATAATTTCAAGAAGACCGGCCGGGAATCGAACCCGGAACCTTCCGCTTATGAGGCGGGAGCCGTAGCCATTAAGCCACGGGCCGGTCTAAAAAAAAAAAAAAAAACAACAGGTCAAAGACAAAAGGTCAAAAACAACATGTCAAAGTCGGAAGGTCAAAAACAGAAGAAGGTACAAGAATAGAGGAAAAAAATAGGATAAGAATACATAGTTGGTAGAATAGACAAATCAAAAAATAAGACAACATGGCATAAAAAAGACCAAAATCACATTGCAGAGAACTCTCTCCTAAAGGTCCTGCTTGAAAATATGGGAGGAAACTCAAGTACCGACTGTATGTGTGGGTGTGTATTATTCCTTCTCTGAGTGTTTGAGTGGGGGCCAAATCGGGAGGCAGAAAAGTGCACGACGAAGAAGATGCTTTTTCGCAATTGCAATTTCCACTCGTCCCACATGTGGTGGTGCTCCCAAACTCGAGTGTTAATTTTTTCATCTCATTCGTTCTTGCTTTTTTCTTTTTCCCACTTGCCAGCGAACCCACCCACTCATACTCGAGGTGCACTCGAAAAGTGCTTTATTACCCTCTGCGAAAAGCTAATGAATGGTGGGTCATTTAGTTGATGAGAGTGTAAATAAGAGTGAAGCGGCGTAGCGCAAACAGACTGTGACACACGCACACACTGTCGGAGTCGGGACACGTGCAAGGATTCGGCAATGAATATTTCATTGGGTTGTGCTGTAATGAAGCATTGTTTATTGTAATTTTCAGTTTTTGAGGTTTGGGGTCAAAATGTAAACGAATCAACAATTCATCAGCATTGTTGCAGATTCAAATGAGTTTCGAAATCAATTAGCTGTTGTGTTTTCAATGTTGGAATAATGTTGTACGACTTCACAAACTCATTTCAACATTAAGCAAATAAATATAAAGTCTGCTTAAAATTCTGCATGAGTCATAAATTGTAAATTGACAAAATTATGAATGATTTACAATCCAGAACCAAAAGATCAAACACGATTATCATTCAGACGTATAATTGGATTTAGTACATCTTTAGCATGAGTCAAATGCACATCCAGACAAAAAAAAAAGAAAAATGTTTCGTTCCCGCTGAGCAAATAGCTCACATAAATCAAACAACAATAAAAAGAAACCCGGAAAACCATTTCGTTTGTTGGAGAAAACCTCCTCGCGTCCGAGGAGGGTAAAAAGCCAACCTCCAGCCCAAGACTTATGACGAACTTTTACTTTCCACAAATCCATTTCTTGGCCTGTTTACTTCTAATTGCTAAAATTCCTCGGGAGGATTCAAACGAGAGGGAAAACCGTCTTCCGGAAGTCAGTGTCTCAAGGTGGGGGATAAAATTTATCTGTCGCCATTTTGCAACTTTTTTGGCTCCCCTCGACGACGTCGAGTTTTAAATCCAACTTGATGAAAATCATCCAAACAGAACCCACCAAAAACGGACGCACGATTTCGCACGGCAGGAGGGAGATTAATGCTAAATTATATCATAATTTAGATTATCCCGGTGTCGGTCCCTTGGGGGAATTCCTGGGCGCAGTTTCGCAGTGTGTTTCGCAACATTGACTCCGGGAGTTATGACTGCGCGGAACCGGATGAGGAAGTTTTCACAAACGACCGGTTGGAGCGGTGACCCTTAAAGATGGAATATTAGCTAGAATCGTTTCGAATTTTTACTTCAAATTGCATCAAATTTAACCAGTTTGGCGATACATGTTACATGATATGACAAAACTTGATTAGCCATCAACTTCCTTTGAGCAAATCTGCTTTCCAGGGCCGTAGCCAGGATTTTTGTTCGGGGGGGGCTTGGGTGCAAAAATTCAAGGAGTATAAAAATCAGCAAATCATTTATACCATCACTTGGTTTGTGGTATAATTATTGAGATGAATTGTAAAATTTTAATGTAATGTATGCAAAAAAGTTTTCGAAGATTTTCATATTAAGTTATCAATGTATTTATTGAAGAAACTCGTTCGTCATTTTTTTTCTTTATTTTAACAGCTAGTTTGTATTAAAGGAGTAGAGAAAGTGTTTTTTTAACATTTTCTTGAATTGTTTAATTGTAATCCAATTTCGTGATAAACGTCGCTAAATTTAAAATATACTTAACTTGAATCAAATTTTTGAAAGCATAATTTTTTTTTTAAAGAAATATTGATTTATCTAACCATAAGTATTATGTTTTCTGTATTTTATACTGAGAGAAATTTTAAACCGTCTGGATTTACATTTTCAGCTGTGTGATAATTGTGATGGTTTATCTAACATTTTTCATTTTTTCTAGCACAACATAAAACTCATAACTGGAATATTTGTTTTTCTTAAAATTTTATAAACAAACTTAAACAATGATTTATTTTAATTGTTCTAAGCTATTGAAGCCATTTCATATTTTGCGAAGCTCCTGGTGCTCTCAAAAATAAATAATTTTAATGAAATACAAAAAAATATAATCGTTGAAATTTCAGCTTCTGAAGTGTCTCCATGGCAACAAAAAAAATTACGTCGAATCCCAAGTTTACATCAACTGAGTTTACATGTGATTCATTTTTTTCCGTGTCGAGTAAATTCACATTTTTTTTCTGTGTAGGCCTATAATAAATATATATTTGAAGAAAAAAAATCAGTGCCTGTGTTTAATTTTAATGTGTTAAAAATTTAGATAAAATGTATTAAATTGATTTTTAACGCCAAAATATTCACTGGAAGAGTTGTTAATAATGCATATGTAACCATTTTTAAATGCATATGTAACCGTTAAAATTTTCCTCGATTGCATCAAACATTAAAACGAATCATGTTTAACTTTAATATTCCGACTAAACGCCATTTTCAAATTCATTACTCATTGTATTCTAAAAATTGGTCCAGAATTTGAGCAAAAATAAAATTTTAAAACATGACAAAAAAATTTAATCAGATCTCAATTCTAAAGATAATTTTTTAATAAAATTTTAATCTATATACATGTTTAATAATTTAGGACTGTAACCATTTATTAAAATCGATGTTTGTTCAAGAAATATCTTGACTCTAGGAACAAAATCCTGCACATTTTATGGTTTAGAAATTTTATATTTACGAAACCTTGCTAAATTAAAAATAAAGAAAAGTTTATGTAAGAATTCATAAATTGATTAGTTTTATCCTGTAAATCTAATCTTAGTCTGCTCTTGAATTCAAACATACCAATATTCGAAGCATCAAAAAAATAAGATTATTAAAACATAATTTATTGAAATGATTGAAAATTATTTTTTGAATATCTTTATATAAAAATGATAAAAAATGTTTTTTTTATAATTTAAGGATTTTTTTAGTTGTAATTATTTTATATTTTTTATGTATTTGATTTGTTTCATTTTTGGAATTTCTGATTTTTTTGAAATTATCATGTGTAATTATTATCTCAATTTTTTGTTTTAAAAGTAAAGAATACTTTATGTAAGAATTCTTAAATCAATTACATTTTTCCTGTAAATCAAATCTTAGTCTGAATTTTGCTACAAGAACTATATTTTACTTTCAAACGAAAATTTTAAAAAATGTCCTGTAGTACGGAGACTCTTAAAACTCCATACAAAAAAATCTCAAGGAACGGTCAAGAAAAGGTTTACGAAAAGACTTCTCTTAAGCGGTACGCAGCTGAAAAGGAACAGAAACAAAAAGCGTCGTTTGATATTTCTTCGGGAGCAATATGTGTTGATGAGATTTTGATTTGTTTATTTGGATGCGACTGAAAATAACGTTTGAAAATAATGTATTCGCTTAAATAATATTGAAGAATTGCCTCATGAAGCTGACTATCAAAACGCTGAATCTTAAAATGCTGAAATTAGGGAAAAGCCATTACAAAAATCACTTAATTTTCTGGTAAATATAAATTAATTTAGGAATACTAGAATTCAAACATAAAAATATTTAAAGCATCCAAAAATTAAGATTGAAAAAACATAATTTATTGGATTTTGAATAACTTAATTTTAAAATGATATTTTTTTTAGTTTAAGATTTCTTAAGTATCAATTATTTTATTAATTTTTCAGTTTTAGATTTTTTAATTTTTGGAATTTCAGAATTTGTGATATTATTCTGTTGAATTGTTATCTTAAATTTTTTATGTTTTTATTATTTTTATTTTTGATTTCTGGCATTTCTTTGTCTTATACCAAAAAAATTAAATCAAAAATTATGAAAATTTAGAAATTTGAAAGTGTAAAATTTTTAAATCTTCAATTAGCCGTTGCGAATATTATTCTGAAGTTTATGTCACTAAACTATGACCAAAGTTGAGAGGGTTACAAATTAAAACTACAAGGTATGGTTTTATTATTTTAAAAGTGTTCAAAACACACTTTAAATCAGTACAGTTGTTTTGCATCATTAGTTTTCAAAATATCTAGCTGATGGCGAAATCCTTTTTTCGTGAGAAAAAACTTTCCGCGGTTCCGCGACATGTTACAAAAATTCTAAATATTTTTAAACGAGCCCAAACATGTCGTATATGATTATCAAAGCAGGAAAAACATTTCAAATTTGTTTTCCGGACCGACCTGGTCGCTGGTCCTAAAAAGACTTAATCGAAATAAGTTATTTCCATTAAAATTGTGAAGCTATTTTTTTTTTAATATTGTATTTGCTCTCTGTTTTTTGGTCCATTTTGAAAAGGTGGCAACATAAACTTTGGAAAATATTTACAATTGATATTCAGAAATAAGAAATTATAAAAAAATAATAAAGAAATTTTAAAATTTTCAAAATGCAAATTCTAATCTGTAAAATCAAAAAATAGAAATTAAATAGTTTAAAAATGAATTACTAATCAGAAATTATATAATTTGAAAGTGATGTTTAATTAATTTAATTTCAGAGTTTTTGAATCCAGGCTTAATTTTTTTTAACGTTTTGAATATTTTTATCATTTTATTTCTTCCTTTAAAAATCGCAAGCTCATGCACAAAGTGAATATAAGTTGATAATAAGTATTCACTTAGTTGATCTTCCGATTTTTGATATATTAAATAAAAATTGGAGATTGGCCACGGTGGAAACTAAAAAATGTGACCAAAAGAAAGCATTTTGGACGAGTGGTTTCGGAAAAAAGGTTTACGAAAAAGTAATAAAAAAATACACACAGATATTTCTCAAGCATTTTTCTCTAAGGTCTTAGATATGTAACTAACCATATTCTTAAAACCAAAACGATAAAATTAGAATTGTATTTCTGATAATAGTCAAAATTCACTCAAATGTTTTTCATATTAAATGCTTTCGTTTTTGAAAACAAAATCTAAATATTTTTGAGAAATTATGATAAATTTTGAAAAATGTAGTGAAAAAACATGTATTAACAGTTTAAAGGTTTTAATGCAAATAAAGGAGGGCTATTAATTTTACAATCCAAATTCGACTAGCCGAAGCCTCGGTTATCCAAAGTTTCGATTATCCGAAGTTCGAAGGACTTCGGATAACCGAATCAGGAACAAATGAAATCGGCATGTTTTATTTGCTTGTTTTTAACATCAAATTCGGCATCTGTTTTTTTAATGGTCCAATACACCAAGTTTTTGCTTTTTGGGTGTTTTTTAATACCCCTGACGGTTTCAAAAGCACCCAAAAAGCAAAAACTGTAAATTTGGTTTATTAGACCTTTAAAAAAAACACCAGAAATATTTCTTGACCTCCATTTTGACCGCCACATTGAATCCAAAAATTCTAAATTATTTTATGGTTCTTCAGGGGTCATACTTAAGTTCTAAAATCAAAAATAAGACAACAAGATCTAAGGATTTTTGCTGTCCCTATTCAGACTGTAGTCCCGATTCGCCCCAGATGACGGTAATTATTTCTATGTAGCCCCTTAGAGCAGTCCGCTCGGAAATTGCTATTTTCGAAGGTTAATAACTTTTTAGCAAAAAACCCAAAAAAATAAGGTGTCTTCGGGAAAGTTTTTCCAAATTTAAAGAAGATATTAGTTCTGAAAATTGATAAGAACTGGATAGTTATTGCGCCTTCCATTGGTCAAAAACTGAAACATTTGCTTTTCTCCATACAATTGACGATTTTGCCCAAACTTGGTGGTCAGTGGTCAGAAAAAGCTCAAATTTTGGAACTTAGGCTAGTGATGCGTAAATCTTTGATTTCAGGGGATAGCCCCAAGTAAGCCCAGATTTGGACCATCCTAACCAATGTAATGCTAAAACTACAAGATAAATGAGATTTTACTGAATGGAACAATGTTCAAATCTGCAGCTCAATTTTTAAATATCCAAATTTTGGATCCATAATCTACAAAAACTGAGCCCGGCAATGGACAGGCAAATTACAGTGAGTCAAATATTTGTCCGTACCCCCCGTACGGAAAATGTTTGTGATATAAAAGTACATAAAATTCGACTAAAGTGCCATGTTATGTACATCAATCGACGCGACAGAATGTCCTCTTTAAGACACTGTCATTGGATTTGCAAAAAACTTTTTCTTAAAAAATACAAAAATAGTTTACTGAAAAAAGTCAAAAAAAGAGGTCAAATAATTGTCCGTACCCCTTGTAAAAGTACAAAATCTGATCGATTTAAGTGAATTTATTTATGAAATGTTGTTTATGTGTCAAATACTAGTACCTCTAGCCAGTTTGTGACAACTTTGAACTTCTGATAACTTTGTTTAGTTAGTTTATATTAAGAATTGGTTTAAATTTAGTTTTTTAAAGTAAAACTTATCAAAACATAAGTTTATAAACAACTATTTTTATAAAATTGCTATTTTATGTTGTAAGAGTCTCTATTTAACAAGTTTTAACAATATTTGTTCGAAATATACTTTGTTTTCATCTTTTTTATTGACATTTTTCGACCAAAAATACTGTTTCGGAACAATACCGTTAAACAATCCGGATTGTCCCGGAACCGGTTTAACCCCTCGGAGGGAAATTTTGTGGTGGTCAGATAAAGGACAAAAAAACCCATCTCTTGCAATTTAAAGCATCCAATTTCGTCCACTACAGCCCGATTACGAGTCCCTAGTCTGAAATTTGAAATTTTCAAATTCCCCAAGCAAAACATTCTGTCCCAGGACGGTACAAAAATTCTCAGTACGGAAAGTGAAAATTTCAAATTTCAGACTAGGGACTCGTAATCGGGCTGTAGTGGACGAAATTGGATGCTTTAAATTGCAAGAGGTGGGTTTTTTTGTCCTTTATCTGACCACCACAAAATTTCCCTCCGAGGGGTTAAACCGGTTCCGGGACAATCCGGATTGTTTAACGGTATTGTTCTGAAACAGTATTTTTGGTCGAAAAATGTCAATAAAAAAGATGAAAACAAAGTATATTTCGAACAAATATTGTTAAAACTTGTTAAATAGAGACTCTTACAACATAAAATAGCAATTTTATAAAAATAGTTGTTTATAAACTAATATTTTGATAAGTTTTACATAAAAAAACTAAATTTAATCCAATTTTTAATATAAACTAACTTAACAAAGTTATCAGAAGTTCAAAGTTGTCACAAACTGGCTAGAGGTACTAGTATTTGACACATAAACAACATTTCATAAATGAATTCACATAAATCGATCAGATTTTGTACTTTTACAAGGGGTACGGACAATTATTTGACCTCTTTATTTTACTTTTTTCAGTAAACTATTTTTGTATTTTTTAAGAAAAAGTTTTTTGCAAATCCAATGACAGTGTCTAAAAGAGGACATTCTGCCGCGTCGATTGATGTATAAAACATGGCACTTTAGTCGAATTTTATATACTTTTATATCACAAACATTTTCCGTACGGGGGGGTACGGACAAATATTTGACTCACTGTACTTAGTTTGATCAATCAATTCTTGATTCTCTATCTTACAAATTATTTCTGGGAAGAGAACACACAATCATTGATTTAAGATTTTTTTTAGGTAGTTCAATTTTAAAAAAATTGGAAAAAATTTCGGGGGGGGCTGCAGCCCGGAAGCCCCCCCCCCTGGCTACGGGCCTGCTGCTTTCCTTCTTGTAAACATCAGAGACCCAATTGTCCTCGGGTCTCCCCCCGCTTAAAGGATAACAGTTCATTCGCGCGCAATCTATTACTGGCGATCATCGGGTCTAAATGAAGAAATTATTCAATCACGACCGGGCATCAGTTTTATTAGCCCTGTTATCGGACACCATTAATCTAGTCCACACATGGCCGACTGCCGGCTGGAAAACTGAGTAGTGCGAGAGAAGTGCAGAATGGGATACTTTACCGTAGCGAGAAGCTAATTTGACGATGAAAATTTACGATTTATGATTTTGTGATTCTTTCCATGAATTAAAGGAAACGTGAATTAATTTTCATGATTTTTTAAATTTTATTCATGACTTGCGAACTTTCATGAATTTTCGTTCATGACTAAAGTCATGAAAAATATTCATGATTTTATGATTTTTTATGCACGCAGAATCTTTCCGTTTATATGATATTTTTATCATACAACAGAAAAATACATGCCACAGAACTTTTCTAATAACTTTTTAAATTTGTTCGGGTAACGATTCCTTTTTTTGAAATTTTGATGAAACTTTGTGTGACCAAAGACATTTTGCATAATTATTTCGTCCATATAAGTCTTCATTCAATTTTGACAACCATCCATAAAAGGCTGATCATTACGATGCTTTAAGAAAAGTGGTAGATATTGCATAGGACTTCTCCGATAAAAACGTTACTTAATCCACCCTTAGGTGGTTGGCGCCTTCTTCATATTTAAAGGGTGCTATCCAAAATGCAGAAAGTGCGTAAATAACACTCATGTGCTTATAACTTTTGATAGGTTTGTCAGATCTTCAATGTTTTGGACGCGTTGGAAAGGTCTTTTAAATACCTCTTTTTTCAATCTTCCGGACTTTTGTTAAAATCGTTTTTTTTTTGCATAACGTTTGAAGTACTTAACTAAACTGCAAAATTTTTAATAGCGACTTATGGGACCCCAAGACGGATCGAATGACGCCAAAACGGACAAAATCGGTTCAGCCAATGTCGAGATAATGAAGTGACAATTTTTTGATCAACATCCCACCACACATCCCAATTTGATTCTGAGTCGATAGGTACACATAAAGGTGGGTCTACGAGGTATAATTGATGAGTTCATTTTTCGAGTGGTTTTATAGCCTTTCCTCAGTAACAAGGCAAAAATAGCGGACTGTTAACTAAAAAATTGAATTGCACAATATAATTATTTTGAATATGTTTTAGATGCAAAAATTGGCAGGTTTTGAGATTTTCCTCAATTTACTTAAAATCAAATTTCAGATCTAAATATGTCTTTTTTCCAAAAGTACGGAAATTTTTATGATATTTTCCCTTTTAAACATTGTGAGTTGGGTCTGACTCATTTGCTGAGTTTCGTCACCTAAAACATCGACAACTTTTTTTGTGATCTTTTAATAAAATCCTTATTTTTTTTTTTTTGTAAAATCACGTTTTTCGCAACCAAAAAAGAATACAGTGGCTATTACTAGGAATGGTGCGTGACATCAAATTTCATGTAAATTTTATGTCGGAAAATAAAATCATTTAATTAGTTAAAAAAATGGCATCACTGCCTAATGAACGTGACCAACTTGTGTCAATGCTCAAAATATGGCATTTGTTGTGATCTGAAACATAACAAAAATCATAAATATTTATTTTGCGTAATTTGATTTGTTTCGTGTGAAATGTCGTTTTTTTAAGAGATTGAAACTATTTTGTCTGATAAGGCTTAATCAATATCTACAACTTTGCTCAAGACAACAAATTGAATAAATTACTTAACTGCCCATGGTCGCATAAATGTCCCATATGCATTTTCATCATTTTTGAGTTATTGATGCAGTTTGGTTCAAAATCGTGTGCTTTTTCAGAAGAGCCTATAACATCCAGTACTTTGTTCTAGAAATCAGGAGAAAATCCAGTTTTTTTTTCGTGAAAACTTAACACGTAGCCTTATGTGTGGGACAAACTTGCCTTGCGTTTTTCTCAGCTTGCTGTTTTTGCATATGGGACATTTATGTGAACATGGGCAGTTTATGCATTGACAGCTGCAAAAATGGTTTCATCCTAACGAAAAAAAAAATACAATTTTTGAAACTTTTTATGAAAACCCTTTAATGATTTTGTAACCGATATTATGTAAAATTTTGATTTATGTCGAGAATAGTTCAGAATAGTTGTCAATTATATCGAGCAGTTCCAAGTCAAATAGGGAATCGGTTGTACCCGACCCTCGCCGATTGCAATGAAACTTTGTTGACATGTTATCCTAGGCATATAAAAGCCATTTTTGTGTATATGGAGCAAGTTACACTCGATAATGACATTTGAGAAGGGCGTAAGTGTTTTAAATATGTTGGTATTTCGTAATTTAAATATTGCCGTATCTCGAAGCCGTTGCGTCGTATCAAAAAGTGGCCAAAGACAAACTTGTAAGAAATTGGACGGGCTTTCCGAAAAAATATACTGATAGAATAAAACACTCCACTTTTATGAGATTTTTCGATTTTTAAGTTTAAAAGTCAAACTTGAAGGTGAGCCCACGATTTTTTTTCGTTCAAAATTTTTGTGAAAGTAGCCTAAGATGTTACAAAAAGACTCACGAAAAAAGCAGGATGGAGCAACTCACCTAAAAAATATAAAAATCATTTACTCAAACTGTTTTTTTGGAAAGTGCTCTAAACGTCAAAATTTTCAAAAACCGAACATGAGAGTCGATTCTCCAGACAATATTATATAAAAGTCTCCATATTGACCATTATCCTAAGTCCAATCCAAAAGTACCCAATAAATCCTGTTTTGGGCTGGAGCTCTTTGTAAAGAGTTATACTTACGAAAACAGCATGATTCCAGAAAAAAGTTGTCCGATCAGGCCCAAAAATGGTGTGGGGGACCTTGACCGGAATAATTAGACCAGTACTTTTCGTTTGGCCATTAGGAGGACCTACGCCGTGTAAGAGTTGTACAAAAATGGCAATTTTTGTCGATTTTCGTTTCGTGTTTTTTGCTCGAAAATCACGTTTTAGACGAGTTTTGAGGACGCTATATCTTCTTTCAGGAGCAAGTTAGCACCATACTCTCTTGGGCAAAGTTGTAGAGCACATTTCAGAGCATCTGAATATGAGTCCGGTTTGGATATAACATGAAATCTTCTTATTTTCAGCTTTTTTTACTTCCACCGCTCTTTTGGGTCTGCCTATTGCTGCCAAAATCGATGAAATTTTAAGCGAACACTCACGAAAAGTAGCATTTATAGAGAAAATTTCCTGGCAACACTGGCTTACTCCAACAGGTGCTGCGGTGGTGTTGGTAGCTGTAAGGTCCCGGCGTAACGGACGCAGTTTGTTGGCTGCCAGTTCATCCTCCAGACCACCCCTGTCGCCGATTCCTCTGCGGATCCTACGGAACCTGATTCCGGTACCTCTGGAACCACTCGCGTCGCAACACCACTCCACGCAACGTGCACTTTCACTCACCGTTCATCCATGACTGTCAGTCTCTTGTTCCTCCTCTCTCGCGCCCTGTCGCTCTTCTCTATCACGACTACTACTGACACACCTCATGTGCCAAAGGGTATCACACTCGAAGAGATCAGACCCTACAGTAGCCACCCTTTGTTCTTTATTTGCTTCGCTTTTCGTTCGGTTTTCTTCAGCCTTCGATTGGAATGGGTAGTCAAAATTGAAACGTCAAAAGACTAAGCGCGTTTGTTTTTTGATGGCGCTTGCTAAGTATTTTTAATGTTTCGGGATTATTTTTCAAGTGAGTGACCAACTAATGTGCATCTGTGAATATGTTGCCGAATGTTGGGGGCAGTTTTGTATCGAAAGCGCCGTAAAAATGTAAGCGAAAGTGAAAAGTTGATTTTGGCGATATTCATTAAGCGTTTGAGGGTTTCTCGCGTGTGTCACTGTGTGTGCCAACAAAATGACGAGAAATGGTCTCGCTAAATAGAAATTAAGATCAAAAGTGCATTAAAATTGATCTTTTTGGCCAGTAAATGGCATAAATTTGCGTGCTTACTTGAGGCGGTGCTGATGTAGGTGAGTTTATAGCCTAAATAGCATTTTTGGAGCTTTAATCGAGCATTAAACTCTCCATATGACGAAGATAGGTGTTTGATTGGAAAGGGTATATTTCCCCTAAGTTCCATAATAAATGTCAAAACTGTGTTTTTTGATGAATTCGAACATCAACTTTAATTTAAAGTTTGTTTGAACGCTGTAGTTACTGCCAATACAATTATAATTCATAAAATTATAAGTTTACCAAAAATGAGAAACATGTCACTGAAATATTTCACTGGCGTCCGATGCACCGGGAAGGCATAGCAAAAATTAATGGTTTTGATTTCCTTAAATTCTAGCAAATTTCCATGAAAAATATCGATTGTTTTGATGTTAACAGCTTATTTGAGATATGAACAATATGAACAATCACTAACATTTCCGTCCGAATTTGTGCGGTTCATCAGAAAAATCGAGTGTCCGGAATTCGAAGCAATAGTGTCCGGATATCGAATCAGCTCCAGTTTCCGAGGTTCAAAGTACATTAAGTCATTTTAATTTAAAATTCTGATGAACAATTGTTAGAAAATACATGTGTTGCATGCATTCTCTTAAAACTGACTGTTTATACTGCATCCTGATGATATTTCTACATTTCCAACATGTTACATGATTTTTTGCCAGCTATAAAAAATGATATGCTACTAAGTGTTCGGATTTCGAATCATGACGTTATTAGAGAACTTATTTATTTTCAAATCAAATTTAATTATCAAACCTGTACAAATCATGTTCCAATCTGACACCATTCGTCGGTATCTTGATGGGCCTTTCTCTCTAGAACAAAACAAACCCAATGTCGGCACGCGAGTGTCCCCTTTCTACACACACAAATGCACACGTGGCCTGCTATGATGACCGCGTCATGTAGTTTTGTAAAGTGGTGCGCTCGGGTTCTACTGTGCAGTGAGGACGGGGGCCACTCTTTCAATCCATAACCATATTGACAAGCTTCCGTTCGATGGAAGATAAAACCATTCCGTTCAGTACATTGAGTTTTGTCCTCTTTCTCCTCCCACTACAATCCAATTGGCGCGGATATTCCAACCGGGAGGACACGTGTGCGAGGACCAGGCTGGGTCCTTTGGTGAGAGGGTGAAAAATTAGTCGCCTTTACTGTTTTGATGGTTATCGGTTCGCTCTTTCAAATCGATGGCCAATGGATATTCATTACGTCACGGGAAATGATGCGAATGACAGCGAGGACTGCCACGGCGAGCAATTAATCGACGCAATCGAATAGGAATCGAACCCCTGCCTTGGTTTCGGAAATGACCAAATAGCACTCAAGTAAATGATGCCTGAAGCTTTGAAATTCATTAGTGGGCAATGAACTCTCTGCCCAATTTCCCGAATTAAATGGTGGGTTTTAATCTAAATTGGAATAAATTACCCAATATAAAAAATGGAAATATCACTGTATCACTTTTTTTTTCTTTAAGCCTCAACTTCAAATACAGTCTAAAATTGATTATACGAAAGCATAGCATAGCATAGCATAGCATTGGTGTCTACCCGTAGCTGCTACTTCGTTATTGACCAGGACCCCCAAACATTGCTCCGTGGACCACAGATGAAAAGCAGGAACCAATCATCATTTTCAAAGGTCTCTATAGTGCTGATCAATACCGACGCCGGCCACGACGCGGTCCCCACAGGCACCGCACTACTCAATCTAAAATCGATTATACGATAGCCTTGGAAAAGTGTCATTTTGGATAATCAAATCTTCGGATAATCGAATCATGAACCTAATTTTTTTTTCGTTGTCTTTGTTTTGATTGTCGAGTTAAACTACTTGTGGGAACCTACTTCGGGTTTCCAGGGACTCTTCTGCTGGCCACGATTCCGGTTCCAGGGCGCGCTACTTGCGGCCCTTTGCACTCGCGTCCTCTCACTCCTGCAGTCTGTTCGTGACTGCCGCTCGTGTGTATGTGTGTGTCTTAGTTTTACAATCCGCCAAGATGTTGGCGCCTTAGGTGAGCACCACATCTCGTTTTCTCTAATAGATGTTAAATAAGGCCTATTGTAAGCGGACAACGACAAACTAAATAACTAACATAAGCTCTTGACTAGGAATTACAGAACATGAATAGTAATAGCGATGTTAAATGACATAACTGAATTGAACCGTGCGTCAGAGAAATAATCACATAACATAGTCCTTTTCAAATGTGATGTAATAATGGTTCCTTAGTTGATGTATTTTGGGTAAACATATATTTACTATATTATTGCTGTATTTTTGTTCATTAGTTATTTACTCTATGGTATTTGGTATATGTTTTATGGAGTGACGCACAAGAACGTAAGATAGTTGTACCGTCGGTTGTACCTGGTTTTACCCTTGGCAGTATCCTCCTTTAATTTGTATTGATATCTGATTTGATTTAGTTTCTAAGGTTCTGAAACTTCGATTATTTTTCTTATTTATTGTGTCGATAACTTTTCTATTTAGTTTTTTTTATGAGGTCTTTGCTCTTTGGCAGGATTGTTTCGCTTTTTTTTTAGGATTGCTTCGTTTTTTTTTTTTTATAACGGCCCCGTGAGAAGCTTGTAGCTCGGAGTTCTGTTTGTGCTCGATGGTCAGAATTTCTTCTTTTTTTTATAGCGAACTTGAAGTGCAGTCTATTGAAGAGCTCGAAGCTCGTAGTTTTGTTTTTTTTTAACGAGCTCGAAGCTCTATTTCCTAAAGAGCTCGAAGCTCGGAGTTTTGTTTTTTTTTACGAGCTCTAAGCTCTGAAGAGCTCGAAGCTCGGAATTTTATTTTGTTAACGAGCTCTAAGCTCAGACTCCTGAAGAGCTCGAAGCTCGAAGATTTGTTTTTCTTTTAATGAGCTCGAAGCTCATACTCATGAAAAGCTCGAAGCTCGGAGTTTTGTTTTTTTTTTAACGAGCTCGAAGCTCAGACTCCTAAAAGGCTCGAAGCTCGGAGTTTTGTTTTACGAGCTCGAAGCTCAATCCCGGGCTCGAAGCCCAATCCCGAGCTCGAAGCTCATTCCCGAGCTCGAAGCTCAATCCCGGGCTCGAAGCCCAATCCCGAGCTCGAAGCTCAATCCCGAGCTCGAAGCTCAATCCCGGGCTCGTAGCCCAATCCCGAGCTCGAAGCTCAATCCCGGGCTCGTAGCCCAATCCCGAGCTCGTAGCTCATTCCCGGGCTCGAAGCCCAATCCCGAGCTCGTAGCTCCAACCCGGGCTCGAAGCCCAATACCGAGCTCAAGGCTCATGGCTTCGATGATTTGGGGTGCGGGTTACCCCGTTTCCAATCAGGTGCTGATCGCCATCGATAATTTTTTTGATTTACCTTTATCCTTCGTCCGTTTTTTTTTTTGTTTGTCGTCATAATACACATTTTGTCGAACGAGGGATTTGTTTCGACATAGTTTTTACCGCTGTGATGGCAGTTTATCGTTTCGACCTCAATGGCCGAACCCCCTTTTAAGCAAAGTTGTCAAAACTAACAACCACCACCACAACAAAAACGATGTCTCCACTTTTTTCCTCCGGTGCATGGCTTCTTGTCTGCGGATGACGTCACGTTTTGCGTCACGTCCTCGTCCGTTAAGTCACTCCACCTGATGCTGAAGCTATCTTGCTTCTCCGCCCTGTTCTTGGCACCGGTGGAGAACAAACGAAAAGGACATACCGGTTGCGGGACCAATGCGAGGATCCCATCCTCGTCGCCATTTGTGGGAACCTACTTCGGGTTTCCAGGGACTCTTCTGCTGGCCACGATTCCGGTTCCAGGGCGCGCTACTTGCGGCCCTTTGCACTCGCGTCCTCTCACTCCTGCAGTCTGTTCGTGACTGCCGCTCGTGTGTATGTGTGTGTCTTAGTTTTACAATCCGCCAAGATGTTGGCGCCTTAGGTGAGCACCACACTACTCTAAAGTTGTTTAGAATTTGTAGATCCAAGATGGTGGCCAACATGGCGTTGATGAAATATCGAGAAAATGCATTTTGTCATTTAATAGTATGACTAAAACGCGCAGAACTCTAACTTGATGTGAAAAGCACGAACAAAAAAATTATACGATTTGATCAACTTCGGATAATCGAGGGTTATGATTAAGTTCGGATAATCGATTGTGGACTGTGTTCAAATATTTGATAATCATGGATTGAATTTAAATTGAATTTTGTATTGTTTTATTTTGATGGTTTATTGCAAACAAATTTTAATAACACTACTGCATCGTTATCAGTTGATTTGCAGCAAAATAAATCTTTCAAATTAAAGCAGTTCAGTTAAAACTTGTTCATACCCATTGTCAATACTAAAATGTAACCCCAAGGATAGAAAAAAAAAATATCAAAGGGGGAGATTTTCCGTTCTGATAGACGATAAAAGACCAACCGAAATGACTATAAATGCTTTCTGATCTGGTTTCAACGCACAAGGCAAAGCTAAACTCAGAGAGAGTGAAGATTCGACGAGGGAAAAACTTCAACACCATCACCATATGTGTGACTGGCTTTCCCTGTAGTCAAGCATCAGTTTTCTTGCTTACAGAACATGGGGGGTGATTTTTCCGCACGGAAATTGCCACTTGGTATAATGCGTCGTTAAGAACCATGCTGATACGGCGTATTTATTGACAATGAATCGTTTATTATCTGAGATTTCATTCTGTTGCAAAGAGATTTAAACGATGCTCACTTGAAGGTTAAGAGCGAGAACGATGTTTTGATTTCCTATGCAACTCACGTAAGTTGAATGCTATTTGTGTGAAACGGTGATATCAGTTCAATTAATATTTTCAATTAAAACACTCCTCCTGGTCCTGAATGTCAGCTGTCTTTGCTGCAGGAACTGCAGGGTAGTTGTTCATGAAAAAAAATACATCGAGAGAAAAACAGAGGAAGGAAAAACTTTAAATTGATTTGTGTTCTCTTGTTTGTCAGTGCGGTTAAGCCATTTGTCGAGTGAATATATTGAAGCCTGAGTGCCCGAGTTGGTACAACGAAGTTTTAATTGAAAAGTTGTATTAAAATGGACATGAACAAATGGTCAGTGATGTTCACGATGTACATGATAAATAAAACATTGTTCATTACACTTACTTCCTCTTGGAATACGTAGTATTGCTGCAATGAATCAAATCGATGTCCACGTGCAAAACCTCAAATCACGACAGCTAAATAGACTCCGCAGTTACGTAATCGCCCCAACAGAGTGGTTTGCCACGTGTCAAAGCAATATCGTTTGGAGTTAAGTGCCATCAAGAACAAAATGTACTTTCACTTGGGTTTGACGCCCTTTCTTGTTTAAGCATAAGATTGAAGCGAAGAGGCTTGAAAACACAACACACACACAAAAATATTAAATGTGAAAATAGTAGTTAATGCAAAAAGTGGCGAAAACTAAATTGTTTGAGTACGAGTCGTACATACACTCAAAGTAAAAAGTATCCTTTTTTCAAGTTCACCCGGCGTCACCCTTTAAAAGGGTATCGAAAATGTACTGAATTTGACATACCCTTTTAAAAGGGTGACGCCGAGTGAACTTTATAAAAGGATAGAAAGTATCCTTTTTGAGGATTGAAAGTACCCTTTTGAGGGATACTTCTGACTTTGAGTGTATATCGAACGTTTAACGAGTTTAACGAGTGAACTTGTCAGCACTTAAATGGATGCTGAAATAGTAGTTTATGCAACAAGTTGCAAAAAGAGGATTTTTTCAGCACGAGTCGTACATTTATCCAACGAGGTTCACCGAGTTGGATAAATACGACGAGTGCTGAAAAAATCAAGTTTTGCAACGATTTCCATACAACATTTTTTGCAATTCCGAAAAACACCCATTAAGTGAAATTTTATGTCAAATTTTCATGTATTTTGTCAATAAATCGTTTGAACCAAAAAAATGTTGAAAAGCGTTACTTTTCGAAACAAGTGCTGAAAAGTTCGACTTTTCAGCACCCATTTCAGTGCTGAAAAGTAGAACTTTTCAGAATTTATTTTGAAAAGTGTTGCTATTCGATTCTGTTATTTTTGGTACAGAAAAGTAGGCTATTTCGTCGTTAAAGAATGACAGGAAAAGTATGTAGTTTCACAACGGAATTGCAAAAAGTACTTTTTTGCAATTCCGTCGTCAAACTACTAACTTTTCCTGTTGTTCTTGACCGACGAAACGGCCTTCTTTCATCTACCAAAAATAATAGAACGAAAAATTAAAACATTTCAATAAAAGTGCAGGAAAGAACTACTTTTCAGCACTGAAATGGGTGATGAAAAGTTGAACTTTTCAGCACTGGTATCGAAAACAAATCTTCAATATTTTTTTTATTTGAACAGTGAATTTAATTGAGACATGGATGTTTGACATAAAATTCCACTCAAAAAGCGTTTTTCGGGATTTCAAAAAAAAGTTGTAAGCAACTCTCTGCAAAACTTGATTTTTTCAGCACTCGTCGAATATATTCAACACAGTAAACCTCGTTGGATAAATGAACGACTAGGGTAGAGTTGTGATCAATGAGACACGGGGAACATTGATAAAACGACTTTCACTAATAGTAGTTTTATCCAACCAGGCTATAAGATTGGCTGTGGATATGGACGCTTCCTTGCAAAGTTATTTTTTCTGGGGTGTAAAAGTAAATTATGGCCAAACATTACATTTTCGCTAAAAGGCTGCCATTTACACCAAAACTAATATTTCTTAAAATTTCTTTCGTCATTTCATAGCGAATGAGTTGGCCTAGAATGTCCTTTCATTAGATTTGACCAAATTTAAGAATATACCCAGAATCCAGGGTTGTCTCATAGTTCCCCTCTCTTTTCAGCCCATGGGTAATAATGAGACACTTTGATTTTGCTTCATTTAACTTTTCTAAATCCATGGCAATCTTACAAAATATGAAGTGAATGTGATTTTCGGCACATGTATTGAGTTTTAACTTCATTTAGTCAAAGATATTATGTTTTTTTTATAAATATAAGGTTTTTTTTTATTAAATACTTTTAAGTATAACTTTTGTTAATTAAAGTTTCTAGTTAGCAAAATTGCTTTGAAATGCCCAAGAAAAGTCACTTGCAATGATACAACACAAAAAATGAGGTTAAGCTAGAAATGTATTGATTTTCGTAGAGTGTCTCATTGTTCCTGCCAAGTGCGTCTACAATGAGACAGTTGAATAACTCTAGCTGTAGAGGTTGGAACGATCTCATATTTTTGTGAATGTTAAAACGATCTAATAAAAAGAAAATGCAACAAAAAGCTAATAAAAAATTCATTTGAAATAAAACAAAAATCATGGAAAGTTGAAAATCAAAAGTGTCTCATTAATGAGCATTCCACCCAGCGATTCCACTTCAATTTAGCCAAGGTTTCCTCTATCTAGAGAAAAACTTTTTTTTAGTATCTCAAAACTCCATATTACGCTACCCCTTCAAATAAGCGCAAATCGAGGTTTAACTGTGAAAAACTTCTCTTGAGCAAGTGATCGATAAGTTTGTTCTCGGTCAATACTATCACCATATTGAAGTGAAGTGACGAAAATCTACTTAAACATTTTTTGTTTAATTTTCTTAAGTATCTATTTCACTACGGCAAACAAACGAACACACTCGCACTTTTTGACAGTTTGCCAGTTTGCCCGCTTTGTTTGTTTGTCTGATTTGTTTGTACAAACGTCAGCCTGCATACAGTTTGCCTTGTTTGCGAGTTTGGCAAACTGTCAAACACGAAAAAGTGCGAGTTTGTTTGTTTGTTTGCGGTAGTGTAATGGCTACTTGAGGCGCTAGTCAAATCCAGATGTTGACAGTAAACACATTTGTTCTGATTCTCTTTATTTGTTACTACAGTCGACTCTCTGGTTGTCAATATCCAAGGGACCGTCGAGGAAGAGAATCATCAGTTTCAGAACGATGCAAAATGAAGATTGAAAATATTTTTTCTTGATACCCATCTATGGGAGAGAATCATGGCAACGTCCATCAAACAAAAACAAACTAATGTCAAACACCCTTCAAACCTTCGTTTTGCCAAGAAAAATGTCTATGCAAGCCATGAGAAAGTGAAATTATTGACAACCGGAAGAGATTTTTAAAGCAAACAGAATCCAAGGGACCGTCTAGGAAGAGATCCTGCAAGCAAGGGAAAATATCGAGGAATGAAGATAATTGAAGTATGCAGATTGAAGGGACTGAAGAATTCATCGATAGATGGAGAATTATTGATATCGAGAAGATCGACAGCCAGAGAGTCGACTGTATCACATTAAAATCAAAATTATTCGCTCTACAGCATTGCCTTGGCGTTCTCGATTACGAGATTCCTACTCGAAACTAGGTTTCCAAAGGCTTGATTGTTGAGGCAATTGCAAACCTCTTTTTACACCCAAGCTTCCATCCACCCCGGGATTCGAACTGACGACCTTTGGATTGTGAGTCCAACTGCCTACCAGCGACTCCACCGAGGCAGGACCCAGGGAGACGACTCCTACACCTGGACTGAGCTATCGACCTAACCTCTAGGTAAGATCGGGACCGACATTTACCTCCTTGTCCGACGGAAGGCGTGATGAGACCGGGACCTTCTGGGATCAAACCCAGGCCGACTGGGTGAGAGGCAACCACGCTTACCCCTGCACCACGGTCCCGGTGGTTGTCATTTGTTACTATCTAATCTTTTTTTCTAGTTGGGTTTCACGTCAAAACAATTCAAAGAACTTTTCGTCAGAAATAAACGAAACTGTAATGAAGGCAAAATAATTTCAATACAATTTTTTACAAAAGATTGCAAATTCTTGAAAAAATTAAATATTTCAAACATGTTTCACCGCTCAAATCTCCGCTTCACCACCCCCAAGTTCACACACACACAGCACGTTATCCTGGCTACAAAATGGCCAAGCATGCAAACAACACCTTCGCTTCCGTGCCCAACAATTCCACGTTGATTGCGACCGACGAACGGACGGGGTTTATTAAATCATCTGAATGACAATGTGTTTGGATTGATAATTAGGCGAGGCAAGGCTCATCATCGCCGACGCCACCAACCCTCCGTCCATGCGCCTGCAAATATGCAACCAACCAACCGACTGACGCTGTTGCGCTGAGCTGTCATTCTTCGTACAATTTCGAATTCGCAACACACAATGCACGAATGCAACGTTGTTGCTGTTGTTGGCGTTGATGAGGTCTCGACTGTTTATCTAAACGAGGTACCCCGCACGCCTCCACCCCTCCCCCACGGATTAGTCGCTTTTGCAGGTGTCCGTAATTGGACCTAACGAAACCTGGTCTTATCACACACACGCGAGTCACCGTCACCGTTGGTGGGAGAAAAAGGATTCCGCGATTGTTAAAAGGAACAAAGGCGCCCCCTGCATACACTTCAAACTGAGTTGGGGCTTAAAACAAACAAACATTCGCTCAAACTGACACGTTGAGGCGCCCCCGCCCCGTCAATTCCCTCTTTGTTCTTGTTAGATTCGTAGAAATGAGAACACAACCCGACAGCAGAGTTAGTGTGTACGTTCAATATTGTTGGATAAACACTATCCTCGTGGTACGAACGGAAAATTGAAAGGTTGCGTTGGAATGCTACAAAGATACACTCTGAAGGTTGGTTTTCTTAATTTAGGATCATCAAAATCATCAAAAAAGTCCTATCAAATATCCAAAAGTATCCAAAACTCTTATAAATTCTCTAAACAAGCCTTCAAACACTTGCATCAGTCAGTCAGAACAACACACAGTGCACTCTCGCGTGCAGAATTCGTGACCTACATTCAGGCGCACAGCCCTTTGCTTCGTTCATGTGCCGCGCCGTCATCTAGGCAAATTCACGTTCAAGCACTGATTCTTATCACTGGGTGCTTCACACGTGTACCCTCCAACGCCACCTGTCGCCACCTGCAGGACTCTCTCCGCAGACGAATTTGCCTACTCATTCACTCACGGCATGTCGGGTGAACAAACGGTGGGGGTTTTGCTGACTAGGACTTTACGTAAACATGACACGTAACATTCAGACCCTTTTGCTAGCCCGTCAGTGCCTTCACGTCGTGACCGTGGCATGTGCGTACATTGGGTTTTGTTTAAAAACGTTACTTGATACATCTTTAGGTGGTTGCTGCCTACCTGACATTCATAAGAAAAAAATCAAACATTTTAAGGGGATCATTGGAAAGTTCATCCAACGATAATCATAATTAATTTGAACATTTTTGTAGCTGCTAATTCATCTATTTCTGACAGCTCAACCTACTTGGTCATTCGCTGCCTGAACCGGACATTATTTTCATCAAAATATCTGAGAATCGGCCGAAAAAAATATAGATAACACTCAAGTGCTCATAACTTTGGATAGGGTTATGTATCGGGCCTCTATCATTTTGGGTCTTTCAAATATCTTTCAAAAAAAGTTTAACATAAAGAGTTTTCTACCAAGAACAACTTTTTTTTCAATCTTACGGACTTCTTGCCAAAATCGTAAAAACTTTTAATTTTGAATAGGGACTTGTAGGGCCCCACATCAAATGAGATCAATAAAGTCAAAATCCGTTCCATGAAGTAGGACTGGGAGGTAAAGTATTTTTTGTATTTTCACAATATTTACTGTTTAGAAGTCCCAACTGACCAAATTGGTTGTCATGGTCTAGTTTAAATCAAGAAATGCACTGGAGATCGATGTGCTGTCCTGCTTCAATTTAGAAAATTAATCAAAGTATTGGAGATCCAGTTTGGCTTTTGTGTAAAGTGATCTTCAAAAGTATTAATAAACTTTAAAGTTGTTTGCCTTCCTCACTAAGGAGAGCCTATAAAATTACTATGAAAATCAGCTTTTAAACTTAACCTCCTAGACTAACATTCATTTGTACATATACACTCAGTATCAAATTCTGAACAAATGTTCGCACTTAATGACGGATGTTGATCAAAAATATTAGCATTAGCATTAGCATTTTAGGACGCCCTATCCACGGATGGCTCCACAACGCTTATCCCACTGTTTGGTGTGGTTGTGTTAGACCCTCATCCGGAATAATAATCCAACATGGGAGATACCATGTCTTCATCTTTTGATGAGTGTTTAATACAGCCCAGGGCATAAGGGGGTCCTCGCCGGGTCCAAGCTATCCTTTGGGGAACGGAAGGAATGTTAGTAAACACATATCTAAAGTGCGCAAGGATCCCTGCGTCACCTTAGTGGTATAGATGATTGTAGGGAGGTTTTTGACTCGATGTTAGTAGACAGGTAAGACCCTAGGATATACCTCGAAAGGTATTGCGGGTGATAAGTAAGTTTGTTTAATTGATTGGGTTTTTTTTGCTAAATAAGCATTTTTGCCTTCCTCACCTCACTGAGGCAAGGCTATAAAATCACTCAAAAATTGAACTTTTTAAATAAGCCTCCCAGATATACCTTTACGTATACATATCGACTCAGAATCAAATTCTGAGCAAATGTCTGTGCGTGTGGATGGACGTAGAATTTTTTTTCTCACTCACTTTTCTCGGAATTGGCTCGACCGATTTTGTCCGGATCTATGTTTTTGGATTTGCCTTCAGGTTCTTTAAGTCTTTTTTAAATTTCATCCGGCTTGGTGCAGTACTTTAAAAGATATGTTCGAAAAACTGTTTTGGTTGATACTAAAAAGGGTCATTATTTACATAATTTGAAAGCTCCGGCGGATAGCTGTCGGAACTTTACGCTCAGTGCACGCACACAAACACTGCAGTGCTTTCAAATGGTTCATTAAATTTATCATACCTAGATGGCAGCACTCAGATGTATAGTGTCTTTACTAAGTAAGCGTTAGCCAAAGCTTTCGTAGTGTGTGGTTCGAGGGGGTGGTGTCAGAGTAAAGGGATACTCTACTCGTCCATCACCATAATCTTGCATTAGTATTAGTGAGTAGCCCCTGTCTGAAAACTAGCCCATGCATAAGTGTTTGTGAGTAGCCCCTATCTGAAATCGGCTGCTGATGTAGTGGTAGATGGCGGCCTACTGTTTACATTTAGAAACGTCAAAGCGATCGAACCATTTTTTTTGTTGAGAAAAATGTGAAATTGTTTGAGGCAGCGCGGCTTAAAAAATATATTGTAAGATTTTTAGCGCCGACCATGCCCAGCTGGTGGAGCTGCGTTTCCAAGGACAAAGAGATGAAATCGACGCTGCAGTTGGCGGCAGACCAGGCCGGAATCGAGCGGAAGTTGGACGGCCTGCGGGACCAAGTTCGGGATCAGGATGAGGAAATTAACCAGCTGCAGAAGCAACTGAAGGAAGCCATTCTGGCAACGTCCATCTTCCAGGCGAGGCAAAAGCTTACCAGCTTCGCGAAGGCCACCAAGCGGCCGGTTTTGTCGGACGAGCTGATTAAGTTTGCGCCGACGGACAGAGATGCGGCTGGGCTTCCTCTGCAATTCCGACCTGACCATCAACGGGCACCAGAATCCGGCCAGCCAGAACAGTCTCGGCGAAATTAATCGAACGGGGGCGGCTGGCGGTTCGGGGATAACTCCGGGGGAAAGTTTCGGTGGCATCGGAGAGATTACGGTCTCGGCGCAGAACCAGTTCGCGTGGCATCTTTCGGTTGAGCTGCACATGACTATGGGTGGTGGGTCATCGATTCCGCTAGACACCCGCGCTGGTGGCCAGGATGACGTGGAGGTCATGTCCACGGACAGTTCCAGCTCCAGCTCGAGCGACTCGCAGTGATCTTCTATTTATGTTAAATCGAATAAATCATTCTTATTGTGTTGTTGTTTGCGTAATCAGAGAGCAAATGTTATAGAATGGTGTGTCGCGGCTAACACCGAATGTCCGTCTTGGTATAGATCACGAGCCGGAAAATATTAGATCAATACACGCTGTTTGGTTTGTTGATACAATTTGACAGAAGTGTTTTTGTTGTTGTCTTCTTTATGTTCCCGTATGCGTCAGAAGCTTTGGTTACAAAAAGATGGCCGCCATTGCAGGGACCTGGTGTGGTTGCAAGGCTTTTAGGAGGAAGGCAGCAACCACCTTCCGGTGGATTAAGTAACGTGTTTTGTTAAATTGTTGTATTTAAACTCATTCAGCCGGCTTCAGAGAGCACATAATAAGATTTTTTTTTCTCACAACTGTCCCTGATTGTGTTGGTCTGCTCCCGCCTGGAAAGCCTGCACGTACACTTTCACTCCCTCTCGCTCTCCATCCGTCAAGACATTCACGCCTTCCTTCTCCTTCTACGCTGATGTAGCACAAACACACACGTAATCAAGCTCGCGCGCATTTCTTTTTTCATTCGGCTTCTCCCTTTTCCGTCTCAGATGACGCCAATATTGCGCTCTCCACACGCACACTTTTACATTTTTCTCTCTTCGTCGACTTTTGTCGAGGCTTCGTTCCAGAAGAAATTAAAAAAAATGGCTGGTTCTTTTCACATTTCACAAAATTAAAACGCCGGAATAACATAAAAAACAGCGATAAATCCACAAACTTTCATGTTCCTCGGACAGAACACTTCGAGGCGAATCCAATAACACACTTTTTAAAACACAATCACAGTATTTTCACACTTAAATACGCGTGATGATCTTGACGGACTCGCTCTCAGATCTTGGATGTTGATCAAAAATATGCACTTCTGGAGTTTTTTTTAAAAGGACCAATAAACCAAATTTTCAGTTTTTGCTTTTTGGGTGTTTTTCAATACCCCAGACTCAAGGCGGTTCTAAAAACACCCAAAAAGCAAAAACTGGAAATTTGGTTTATTGAACCTTTTCAAAAAAAAAAAAAAAAAAACAAACTCCATACTTGATTTATTCGGGTTTGGTTGAACGAATTTTGTCTCCTTGGTTCTGTTTTGGGTCCTTCAGCTGTCAATAGAGGGTGACAATTCTCGAGATTTTCAATTTCCCGGGAATCGAGAGTTGAATTTGGCAATTTCCCGGGATGAAAAAAAAATGAAAAGTAATAATTTGTTTTGGTTTTTTTTTTTCAATAAACTCAGTTATAATTGATTCATACTAATTTTATGAAACGTTAATTTAAACAGTCTCATAATTTTGAGGAACTATATGAAACCTTTTGATTTTTTTTTCTGAACCTGCAAATACAAAATCGTTTCCTGAGCCTTTTAAGATTCAAAATTGTAGTTTATAATATTTACGAATCTTTATTCGCACTGAGTGATTTTTCAAAAGTTACACAAAGGAGCAATTCCATGTCAAATAGGGAATCGGTTGTACCCGACCCTCTCCGATTTCAATGAAACTTTGTAGACATGTTATCCTAGGCATAGATAAGCCATTTTTGTGTATATGGAGCCAGTTACACTCAATAAAGATATTTGAAAAGGGCGTAAGTGTTTTAAATATTTTTGTATTTCGTAATTTAAATATCGCTGTATCTCCAAGCCGTTGCATCGTATCAAAAAGTGGTCAAAGACAAGCTTGTAGGAAGTTTTACGGGCTTTCCGAAAAAATACACTGAAGCAAAAAACCACTCCACTTTTATGAGATTTTTTGATTTTTAAGTTTAAAAGCCAAATTTAAAGGTGAGCCCACAATTTTTTTCGTTCAATTTTTTTGTGAAAATAGCCTAAGATGTTACAAAAAGACTCACGAAAAATGCAGGATGGAGCAACTCTCTTAAAAAAATACATTAAAAACTCTTTTACTAAAATTGTTTTTTAATGCTCTAAACGTCAAAATTTTCAAAAACCGATTGCGGGAATCGATTTGCCAGACAATTTTACATAAAAGCCTTCATATTGACCACTGTCCTTAGTCCGATTTTTGTGAAGTTACACTGCCCCTGATCGCATAAATGTCCCATATGCATTTTCATCGATTCCTATCTGCTGTAACCTTCCATCGGATGAGGAAGTAAAATGTCGGTGCCGGCCTTGGTTGTTAGGCCGTTAAGTCATTCTAGGTGTAGGAGTCGTCTCCATGCCAGAAGTACAAACAACACACCAAACCAAGCCTACTCCGGTGGAATCGCTGGCGGCGGTTGGACTCACAATCCAAAGGTCGTCAGTTCAAACACTGGGGTGGAAGGTTCCTTGGAGTAAAAAGAGGTTTGGATGCTCTCCCCATTCAAGCCTTCGGACTCCTAGGTTCGAGCAGAAACTTGCAATAGAGACCACAAAAGACCCGGGGGTCGTTAATGTGGATGGTTTGATTTTTGATTTGTATTTTCATCGCTTTTGAGTTATTGATGCAGTGCAACATCCAGTACTTTGTTCTAGAAATCAGGAGGAAATCCAGTTTTTAGCGAAAACTCAATACGTAACTTTATGTGTGAGACAATTTCAAATGCGTTTTTCTCAGTTTGCTGTTTTTGCATATGGGACATTCATGCGAATATTGGCAGTATAGCGGTTTAAAAAATAAAAATATTGAAAAAATAGGTTTTTGATGGTTTTTGACAATTTCTATATGACAGACTTGATTTTTCAGGCTCGTAAATATTTTTACCGAAAAGCTCGTCAAATTTCCCTTAAGTTAGTCTTTTACCCCTTGTAAAATAACTCGTTTTATCATTGGTATTTACTATCCAGGTTTCTACCACACTTAAAAAAAAATACTATTTTCAGTTATGTGTTATGTAATTAGGCTTATATCTGAAGCCCATACATCCAATTCAATTGCTGTTAAAGGCAAACTCATAGGAAATTGGGTGAGCTTTTCGTTAAAAATATTTTTGAGACTGAAAAATCAAGTCTGTCATATATAAATTGAAAAAAAAAAACAAAAAACCTATTTTTGCAATTCCGTCGTGAAACTACTTACTTTTCCTGTCATTATTGAACGACGAAATAGCCTACTTTTCTGTACCAAAAATAACAGAATCGAATAGCAACACTTTTCAAAATAAATGCTGAAAAGTAACACTTTCAACATTTTTTTTATTTAAACGATTTATTAACAAAATACATGAACATTTTACTTAAAATTTCACTCAATGGGTGTTTTTCGGAATTGCAAAAAATGTTGTATGGAACCCGTTGCAAAACTTGATTTTTTCAGCACTCTTCGTATTTATCCAACTCGGTGAATCCTCTTTTTGCAACTAGTTGCATAAACTACTATTATTCAACATTTTTATTTTTAAACTCGCTGTAACTTCTCAAGGATTTGACTTGGAACAATAGTCAATATAATATGTTTTATCTAAAATTGCCTAGAGAATCGATTCCCACGTTCGGTTTTTTGAAAATTTTGACGTTTAGAGCACTTTTCAGAAAAACAGTTTTAGTAAGTGATTTGCATTTTTCGTGAGTCTTTTTGTAACATCTTAGGCTATTCTCACTAAAAAAATCACGCCGAGTAATGCAATGTGTTGCATAAACATTTTTTTTGGCGGGGCCACTTTCCATTGACAATGTGTTCATAGCCAGGGGTGTAGTCGCCCAACCCCCAAAAATGCAACACTGTTGCACATCATCGAGCACTCCCTAACTTTGTAGCTAATCAAATTGTGTGCGTTCTTCTCGGCAATTACAATTCGCATTCAATATTCGGCACAGAAACCGAAATCCATTTTTGAGAGTGTGTAAGTATGTGGAAAACGAAGGCAGGAATGTTAGTGCAATGATGCATTTCATTCGGATCCATGAGGAACATTGTTGGCCCACTGCACTGCACTGCACACTGTATATATCGACAATTACATATTCAAAAGCCTTATTCATGGGTCGGGTTTTGCACAATTTGCATATTGAATTTATCATCCCTCAGCTGCAGACAGAGTGCGGTGTCCCGACGACGTAGACGACGACGGCCTGTTCTTCTGTTCCGATGGCCCATCGTCGTTGTCCTCGGCGCAGATGATGAATGAATGATAATCCGAATGCGCTTCATTGAAGGATTTCATGTGTGCATTTATGAATATCATCGATGAGTGAATCGACGTTGCACAGTGGGCGAAATGGAACCCAAAATCGGACTTAATTGAACGCGGCTGGTTCCCTGGTATGAAAAATAGTGTTTCTCATGTAAAAAAATCCGGGGAATCGAATGGTGATGGTTTCATCCACCGCACGAAACGGCAAAGGGTCCATTTTGCCCCAATTCCCCATTTTATAACATTTTTTCTTGAAAATTGGTCTGTATTTAGAGCGGAGGCTTTATGCGGCCATCCAAAATGCACTTAACTTATGTGAAAATGTCCCAGGAATCTAGTAAAAATAACCACTTGCACCGCAAAAATCATCTAGGGTCCATTTAACCCCAATTCCGCTATAAAAGCATTTTTGGCCATTTTCAAATGTTAGGTCAGATTTTAAAAATCTGAAAATATTTTTATCGTAAAGATCAGACAATTTTACATAAGAATGACGATTTGCATTTGATAGTTTGACACATTTATGCTGATAAAAATAAAAAAAAATTGCAAAAGGCAGTTTATTCTGCGTTTGGGAAAATTGGCTTGAAACTGATTCTTCAATCTTTTTATTTAATTTAATTTCTATATCAACATAAATGTATCAAACTAACAAGTGCAAATCGTCATCCTTATGTAAAATTGTCTGATCTTTACGATAAAAATATTTTCAGATTTTTAAAATCTGACCTAACATTTGAAAATGGCCAAAAATGCTTTTATAGCGGAATTGGGGTTAAATGGACCCTAGATGATTTTTGCGGTGCAAGTGGTTATTTTTACTGGATTCCTGGAACATTTTCACATAAGTTAAGTGCATTTTGGATGGCCGCATAAAGCCTCCGCTCTAAATACAGACCAATTTTCAAGAAAAAATGTTATAAAATGGGGAATTGGGGCAAAATGGACCCTTTGCCGTTTCGTGCGGTGGATGAAACCATCACCATTCGATTCCCCGAATTTTTTTACATGAGAAACACTATTTTTCATACCAGGGAACCAGCCGCGTTCAATTAAGTCCGATTTTGGGTTCCATTTCGCCCACTGTGCGTTGGGTGGGATTAGTGGATTATTTTGGTAAAAATGACAAGAAGGGGGTGTTTGTGGGAGGATGTTTTTGGAAGAAACGGTGATCAATTACTAGGAGATTCTTGCTTTCCAAAAGAATATCATGCAAATCTACTGTTGTCCCTGAGACCAGAGAATGTGAAGAATTTGAAGATTGTTTTCCCGCTGAATGTTATTACACGTTTGCAACATAAGAACTGTATATTCTAATTTTCAAGCAAACTATTTGGGATTATGAAGCAAAATTACTCACAAAAAGTGTCGTTTTGTTAAAAATGCTAAGGCAGTCATGGATATATTTTTGTTCCCTAAAGTTTTAAATTTTACTATCTGTGGTCCAAAAACTTAAAATTTGTAATAAGTCTGCAACCAACGTTCTTTATTAGATTAAAAATGGGTAATTCTCTACCAACTCACACGAAATCGGGAAAAGTTGCCCCGACCCCTCTTCGATTTGCGTGAAACTTTATCCTAAGGGGTAACTTTTGTCCCTGATCACGAATCCGAGGTCCGTTTTTTGATATCTCGTGACGGAGGGGCGGTACGACCCCTTCCATTTTTGAACATGCGAAAAAAGAGGTGTTTTTTTTCAATTATTTCCAGCCTCAAACGGTGATGAGATAGAAATTTGGTGTCAAAGGGACTTTTGTGTAAAATTAGACGCCCGATTTGATGGCGTACTCAGAATTCCGAAAAAACGTATTTTTCATCGAAAAAAACACTAAAAAAGTTTTAAAAATTCTCCCGTTTTCCGTTACTTGACTGTAAAAAATTTAGGAACATGTCATTTTATGGGAAATTTATTGTTATTTTAGAATCTACATTGACCCAGAAGGAACATTTTTTCATTTACAACAAAATTTTTCATTTTAAAATTTCGTGTTTTTTCTAACATTGTAGGGTAATTTTTTAGAGTGTAACAATGTTCTACATAGTTGTAGAACAGACAATTACAAAAATTTTGATATATAGACATAAGGGGTTTGCTTATAAACATCACGAGTCATCGCGATTTTACGAAAAAAAGTTTTGAAAAAGTTACTTTTTGCGTTTCTCTTAGTTTCTTCGTCCGTGTCTGTCGCGGGTGACCATGAACGGCCATGATCGATGACGACCAACTTTTACAAAACTTTTTTTCGTAAAATCGCGATAACTCGTGATGTTTATAAGCAAATCCCTTATGTCTATATATCAAAATTTTTGTAATTGTCTGTTCTACAACTTTGTACAACATTGTTACACTCTAAAAAATTATCCTGCAAAGTTAGAAAAAATACGAAATTTTAAAATGAAAAATTTTGTTCTAAATGAAAAAATGGCCCTTCTGGGTCAATGCAGATTCGAAAAGTACATTATATTTCCCATAAAATGACATGTTCCAAAAAATGTTACAGTCGAGTAACGGAAAATTGGAGAATTTTTAAAACTTTTTTAGTGTTTTTTTCGATGAAAAATACGTTTTTTCGGAATTCTGAGTACGCCATCAAATTGGGCGTCTAATTTTACATAAAAGTCCCTTTGATACCAAATTTCTATCTCATCACCGTTTCAGGCTGCAAATTATTGAAAAACACCTCTTTTTTCGCATGTTCAAAAATGGAAGGGGTCGCATCGCCCCTCCGTCACGAGATATCAAAAAACGGACCTCGGATTCGTGATCAGGGACAAAAGTTACCCCTTAGGACAAAGTTTCACGCAAATCGAAGAGGGGTCGGGGCAACTGCTGTGTGAGTTGGCGGAGAATTAACCAATTGCGAATATTTATGTAATTTATGTGTTCTAATAGTTTACAATCGGTTCTACAAGGATTTTTTTTATATATTTCCCACACCAACTTTACCCCTGAAGCTAATCACTGCTCAAACGCTCATTACTGTCATTAATTGTGATTTATTCGAATTCTGCTCCATAGTGTGAGCCTAAGCAAACCAAAACGCAACACCTCCTCAGGCCCGAGTCAACCCGTCGGAAGCTAATCCGTCAAAATCACACAAACAACAAACAGACAGAGGAACTTGGCTAGGCCTCGGAGTGTGACTTTGTTGATCCTTGCTCAAGAAAGCAGAAGCCTTCGAGGTCACACGATGAGAATCCTGCCTGCAGCGTTGCCTGGCCAAATGACAAATCAGCTGCAATATCTACCGGAGAGGGCGGGATTGTTATGCTATGATCTATGTCGAAGCGTTGCACACGTGTGCACAAAGTCCGGGGGTGACAAAGGGACAAGGGAAAGCAAACACTTTGGCAAACAGAAATTGCAGAGCATAGACGAGAAGGCACTCGGCTCTGCTCTGGGCATCAGGTTTGAACCAGATTAGATGAGAGGAGTCGGGACCAGTACAGTGAGCACGTGTGTCCGACACGTGTCGGCGGGCCTGGAAAAGGGGTCGGTCTTGTGCAATTCCAATATCTCAATGATTTGATTGATTCCAGACACTTGTTTGATATTTCTCCGTTTTTGCTTGCCCAGCAGCACCAGCTTTTGGCTTCTGGCGAGTTAGATGAGATTTTGGGTAAACATTGATTAAATGAAGCCAGAAACTTGCACACGGCGACGTGATCCGGAGGGATTTAGAACGTGAAAGGGAGATGAAACTACAATGTTTTGGCTGGTGGTGGCAATGTGGGAAAGTTTTATCGGGATATTACAGCTCATAAGAGGTGGTAATTCAGCAAAGGAGATTGAGCACTTTGACTAATGGTCAATTGTTGTGAGTAGTTATCCTCTCTTTTATAGCCTCCTTCCCATTTTTACGATTTTTTAATGTACTTGAAATTCCAAGAAATGTTTTATTCATTATGAATTTTATAGCGATTCTTTAATCGAAATGACTTAAAATTGGCACAGTTACTTTTTTTGTGTCCCAACTCTTGTTATTGATAACACGACCACTATGTATGGGAGCCCAAATTGTGTGTTAAAAAATCTAGCTGTTACAGCCCAGAAATTAAAAGCCAAAGTACTTGAAATAAATAGACTTCTTTCCTGTCGTATACATTTTGTTAAAAAAAATAATCAAAAAACAAGTTGATTTTCACCACCGCCAACTACGACACAGAAAAATTCATCAAACTCAGGAAAAATTACTCGGTGAGAATTGAGAATCGAAAAAATAATTTGGTGCAGTTATGAGTCCAAACCATTGAACTGAACTTGTACCCTTGAGGTGGTTGGTGCCTCGCTCACTTTGTTTGGTTATATTTACAAAATTGCTTTTACCAGAACAGCAATCATCATTTCCTTTTTAATCAACTTAACATGTGTTTTTTGATTGAAAAAACCTTTCTTGTTAAGAAAATCATAGCCTACAATAAACGATTTTTTGATTACCAATTTGAAGATGGTTTGCATGATTAATAATAATTAATAATTAATAATCATTTTCATAATCATTTTCATCAAAATATCTGAGACCTGGCTTTAAATTAATAGCATCATTAAAACGGAAGTACAAATAACAGTTGATATATCCTAAGGTAATTTATGGCAAAAAAAGATATCCGGCTTCTGAAAAGTACTTAAAAAGCACATAAGTGCTTATAACTTTTGATAGGGTTATCTACTCTTCAATTTTTTGAGCTCATTATTAAATGGTTGTTCAAATACCTTTCTAAAAATTATAACAAAACGGGTTTCTTACAAAAATACCCTTTTTACAATCTTTCGGACTTTAGACAAAATCGTTTTTTAGCATAACGTTTGAGGTACATTTCTAAATTTCATAATATTAACTAGGTTTTTAAGGGACCCCAAGACGAACCGAACGAGATCAAAAAGGTTAAAATTGGTTCAGTCGTGCATTTTTTTTTTATGCACAGACCAAGGGGAAAACCACTCTGCACAGTGCCCCTGAGCAGGCTGTGCCTTGAAGTTGCCCAACGTGCCCGAAGGTGCCCGATTGAAGGTGCCCTGAGGCAAAAATCAACTATCGGTGGGTGATGCTAAGCAACCATTATATTAGAAATGTTTACATTTTTTGAACGGTCAGTTGGCATTTTGTAGAAACAAAATTTACTTTTCGCACTGGCCTGTATTTTTCGAGGTGGTAGCGAGTGGATTCCAACTGCAGGCGAAATGGTGCTAGGAACTACGGAACAAGGGCAAGAAGGAGATGACCAAGCAGCTCGATTAGCTCACCTGAGCTGCTAAAGTTGCGCATGGCTAAGATCACAGAGTGGTCCTTGCTGTCTAAGATCCGTGTTGTCCGCAAGGCCATCTCCCGTGTGTCCATGAAAAAGGCAGAGGAGAACCAAGAGCTGCGTGTCCCTGGATATACGTAACAAAAAGACGTGCCCCGTGTGTATGGCCCTGAGCAGCGAAAGCGCACCAAGTTCAAACAGCAAAAGTGCGCCGTCAAGGCTTAAACAAGTCGGTCAAGTCTACGTTTTCCTTTAACAAAAAATCGCTGGAATCGCGAAAATATTGTCTGTGCGAGACAGGCGTTTATCCGGCGAAAACAAGGACCACATCTTGAAGTACCGCGGCCTCGATGATCATGAAATGAAAGATGTTTTCCTTCGAAACAAGAAGAAAATTTTATAAATATATTGTTTTGTAAACTCAGTGAAATAAAATCGTGAATAAAAATATATTTTTAGTTTGACACTTTCTTTATTAAATTTTATGTTAGCCAACTTTCTTTTCTCCCGTTGTCACCTATCAGTGGATCTAATTCTTCTCCGTATCCTGAGAGTAAGGTTGTCCATTAGATTATGCAGCACGGTAACAATGGAACCTCCTTGCCGTATTGACCGACGCAGCGATCGACAATGTTTGAGGTGTTCTTCTTGAACAGGTCCTTCTTTTTGCCCTTGGTCGTCAACGTGGGGGGTTGTTCATCCGCGAGGAATCGAATAACTGGCCCGCTGAGCAGGGTTGCCTTCAAACTAGAGTTGCTGTCGTTCCATGGGAGGACGCTGTTAATCAATTTCTCGTCAAAAACGAATCTCTTATCAATAATCTAAATTATTTAGAGGTAAACTCACTTCGAAAAGACACCGTCATCATGAATTTAAAAACTAGTCTTAAAACTTTATTTATCCGATTGTTAATTTTCTCGTATTTTTGTTAGGAAAACTGCAAAGTTTTCCTCACCGAACTGACAATGTTTACAAATTTTAACTTGTGATTACTAAGATAATTTGAGTTTGCTTAAAATGCTGTCAAAATAGGTGCCGAACCTAGTGCCGAACTGTGCCCGAAAGGTGCCCGAGAGGTGCCGAATCGTGCCCAGGGCTCTTTGATCAGAGTGGTTTTCCCCTTGGCACAGACTTACAATAAAAATATACGATTTTCGGATTGCCAAACATGATCAGAACGTAAATAAAATATTAATCATAAAGAGTTCTGTGAGTAAAATAACAATCAAAGTGGAACGAAAAACGAGAAAAGTTTGACCGAACTTGCAAGCAATTTAAATTGCAGCGATTTAAACACGCAAATAACATTCCAACAGGGTGTAGCTCCAAAACATCACTGTTTACACGAAATTTGATTTCAGATTCGGATTCAGCGGCCAAAATTACTATAAGAAAGCATATCCTGACCTTTAAGACATATGCTTGCAACGTCGTGTAATTAGTAGGCCTTGCTTCTGAATTCTGAGAAATTTTGAAAATTGGCACTTTTTTTCTCACTAAAACTCAAATATCTCGGCTCTGGGGTATCGAAATTGCATTTTCTCAGAAATCATGAAATTTCCTACAAGCTGCGTGTATTGGTTTTACTAGGAAATATAGGCTACCCTTAATTAAATGAGCATTTTTGAAAAAAGTTTGGAAACATGCGATTTATTCGACATAAACCCACAACTTACATTTTTGGTCCAATATTGATAGTGCATTCTAATCTATGGACAAAAAACTATCGTTTGAAGATAATACACACCCCGGATAAAAAATTACCATTTGATTACCATATTGGATCATACAATGACACTTTGAGACTTGCTTTGAGAAATGGTAACTATTTGTGAAATCGTTTTTACAAATTCCCAAAATTAAAATTTAACTATATTAAACTATTTGTGAACTGTTTGTTTTAAGGTTACTTTTTGCCAAATAGTACTTAAACCATTTCTTAACCATACAACAAACAGTTTTTAGACGAAAATAGTACTGAGTTTTTTAAGGTTACCATTGCTAACCACCGTTATGCCAGATGGTTAAACCATTTGAGAGATAGTAAAAATTCATGCCAACCATATATATACCATTTCTAAAATAGTAGTCAAACATTTTAGGAAATGGTAGTAACAATATAGTTTAAAGTTCAATTACCATATGAGAAAAAGTTTTGATATGGTACTTTTTTATGCGGGACCTGATCGAAACAGTTTTTGTCAAGGGGAAAACCACTCTGATCAAAGAGCCCCGGGCACGATTTGGCACCTCTCGGGCACCTTTCGGGCACAGTTCGGCACGAGGTTCGGCACCTATTTTGACAGCATATCAAGCAAACTCAAATTATCTTAGTAATCAGGTTAAAATTTGTAAACATTGTCAGTTCGGTGAGGAAAACTATAACCACGGACGCTGGTTTTCGCCAAGAAGAAATAAAAGAAAACCTGCTTCACTTTTTGAAACCCCGTGTCATGTCCGTTCGTCCGTGCTATAACTTCGGCCACAAATTTGATTTATATGATCAATTTGCAGTTTTCCCAACAAAAATACGAGAAAGTTAACATTCGGATAAATGAAGTTTTAAGACTATTTTTTAAATTCATGATACTGGCCGATTCGAAATGAGTTTACTTCTAAATTGTTAAGAGATTCGTTTTTGACGTGAAATTGATTAACAGCGTCCTCTCATGGAACGACAGCAACTTTAGTTCGAAGGCAACCCTGCTCAGCGGACCAGTTATTCGATTCCTCGCGGATGAACAACCCCCCATGGTGTCGACCAAGGGCAAAAATAAGGACCTGTTCAAGAAGAACACCTCAAACATTGTCAATTGCAGCGTCGGTCAACACGGCAAGGAGGTTCCATTGTTACCGTGCTACATAATCCAATGGACAACTCTCAGGATACGGAAAAGAATTAGCTCCACTGATAGCTGTCAACGGGAGAAAAGAAAGTTGGATAACATAAAAGTTAATAAAGGAAGTGTCCAACCAAAAATACATTTTTATTCACGATTTTATTTCACTGAGTTTACAAAACAATACATTTATAAAATTTTCATCTTGTTTCGAAGGAAAACATCTTGCATCCCTCTCTAATCCAAAATTCAGAGCGGAAGGGGGTGTTCTCTGCACCGAGGCCGCGGTACTTCAGGATGCGGTCCTTGTTTTCGGCGGATAAACGGCTGTCTCGCACAGACAATATTTTCACGATTCCAGCGATTTTTTGTTGAAGGAAAAAGTAGACTTGACCGACGTGTTCAAGCCTTGACGCCGCGCTTTTGCTTTTGGAACTTGGCGCGCTTTCGCTGCTCAGGGCCATACGCACGGGGCACGTCTTTTTGTTACGTATATCCAGGGACACGCAGTTCTTGGTTCTCCTCTGCCTTTTTCATGGACACCCGGGAGATGGCCTTGCGGACAACGCTGATTTTAGACAGCAAGCACCACGCTGTGGCCTCAGCCACGAACAACTTTAGCAGCTCAGGTGAGCTACTCGAGCTGCTTGGTCATCTCCTTCTTGTCCTTGTTCCGTAGTTCCTAGCACAATTCTGCCTGCAGTTGGAATCGACTCGCTACCACCTCGAAAAAGACAGACCAGTTTGAAAATCAAATTTTGTTTCTACAAAATGCCAAAAAAAAAAATGTAAACATTTCTAATATAATGGTTGCTTAGCATCACCCACCGATTGTTGATTTTTGCCTCAGGGCACCTTCAATCGGGCACCTTCGGGCACGTTGGGCACCTTCAAGGCACAGCCTGCTCAGGGGCACTGTGCAGAGTGGTTTTCCCCTTGGTTTTTGTATTGATTTTGAATTTTATTCAAAAAAGTGACTTTTTTCAGTGAATCGAAGAGACGGAACGAGAAACTATTTTATTATTTTTTCTTCCGTAGTTACATTTCAATAGGGCAAATCTGCATTTGTAAACAAGCAGTCTATCCCTTTCGCTCAAGTGACAGTTTACGTCAAGTAAGAGAGGGATAGACTGCTTGTTTACAAACGCAGATTCGCTCTATTGAACTGTTACTACGGTCTTATCTAAGAAAACATTGTTCCTAACATCATAATCTATCATTTAAGAAGAGAGCACCTGAAATTCTTCGACATGACCTCAAAATGAGACAGGCTAATATGTATACGTGAAGATAGGTCTAGAAGGTCTAAAAAGGACCAGTTTATGACGATACACTACCTTCCCTTTACTAAGCAATCGATTCCAGAAGGGAAAAGATCACCAGTTGTGTTGGTCCGAGCCGGGATTTGAACCCCGATCTACCGCTTGCGAGGCGGAAGCGTTACCATTGCACAGTGGTCCAGATCGCAAAATTAAGTGGAAAATGGATTTTCCGAAAAATGGTTAAGTTTTGGAGCTTTGGTGTCTTCAGAAGAGTTGTTGCATATGGAAAGGGGCAACTTTTGGTGTTGTTGAAAATTAGGGTGGTTCACGATTAGGGTGATTTTGGAAATCTAACTTTACAGGAATATTTTTTGGATTTTTTTCATCTTCTAAAAAGTTGATGGGCTTGCCAATCCAAGCAACTTTGTCGAAGACACCATCTGATAAATTTACATAAAAACCCAAAATATGACCAAAAATCGATTTTTTGACACTTTGGGTCAAATCTGAGGGCAGATTCAGATTCAGCGAGCAAAATTACATGGAAAAACATATATTTGGAAAATTTTCGAAATTCGTTAGGGTGGTCCCATAAGGTTTTCCCTTGAAAATTAGACTTTTTCAAATGAAGATATCTCGAGTTTAAAGAAAAACACCCCTGAGATTCAGCGTTTGTAGTACTAAATCTCCTCTTTCAAATGCAACCTGGTGCTTAAAATTTGGCTTGCGCCTTTTTGAGATATTTAAGTTTTAAATTTGCATCTTTTTTACCTTAAAATCGCTGTAACTTTTGACCCTTAAGTCCACATTGACTTGTCAGATAATAAAAATGTTTGTTTTTTAGAGCTCTAAAAGTGCCCCGAATACCACTTTTCTCTAAAACTTAACCCTGAATTGCCACGTTAAAAAAACTGATTTTTGAAAGTTTGCTCAGATGCTTTCTATAAATTTGGTCGTAGAAGGCGTAGATACGAGATAAAATTTTGGTGTCTTGGACAAAGTTGCTTGGATTGGCAAGCCCATCAACTTTTTAGAAGATGAAAAAATTCCCAAAAATATTCCTGTAAAGTAAGATTTCCAAAATCACCCTAATCGTGAACCACCCTAATTTTCAACCAAACCAAAAGTTGCCCCTTTTTATATGCAACAACTCTTCTGAAGACACCAAAGCTCCAAAACGTAACCATTTTTCGGAATATCCATTTTCCACTTAATTTTGCAATCTGGACCACTGTGCATTGGGCTACGTGGCTCGGACCAAATAGTAGTTTCAAATAAATATTGATTGAGTTCATAAAAAGAGATATTTCCAGCAAATCTGGAGGTTTTTTTTTTACTATTGTCTTTTATATGTTTATAGGACCCATTCAAAAAAAACTTTACAAATGTACTCTACAATGTGTACTTTCAGATGCTTCCAAGAGTGAGGTCCAACTCAATCACCTTTTTATATAATTTACATATCAAAATTGCGCTTTTTAATATTTTGTCCGCCAAATGGCCGGCCAGGAATGATACTTTTCAGAAACTTAATTCTTTTTACTTTTTTAAAGGCAGGAAAAGCTACCACGATTCCACGGAGATGAAATTAGGGAAACACCTAAAAAGTTGGACCTTATGTCCCTATCAATCTCAATCATTTTTCCCAAGACTTCAAAGCCCTAAATCCAAACCGGTAGCCGTTATTGATGTTGTCACGTTCGACTGTGCCACGGATTTGAATAGAAATCCATTTTTTTTACAAGATGTCACTTTTTTGTAGCTAACAGTGTATTGGTCCCACTGGCCCTTCGTCATAAGATTGAAATGAATTATTCTAGATTCGTGATCATTAAAAAAATTCTTCGTACAATGTTTAAAGATAATTTAGGTTGGGTATGGGTATAGAAACAGTTTTATCAGAAATTGTTTTATTATGAAACCTGTTATTTTGAATATTAATGACTGTGATTCTTAGATTTCTGAGAATTTTGCGACAGACTATTTCAAATTTTATTCAAACATCATTTCTAGAGACAATCGAAAATTTGTCAATCAAAGATGAATTCTCGAGAAACGGCTTGGCTGCCACAAATCACATCGCCGGGTAAAGAACAAATGTCCCAAAAAAATCAAGTTTCAAATCAAATTCAAATTCGTTCCCAGGGCTGCTTCCTGGTCAGAGTCCACCGGCTTGCAACGATAACATCTCGTTATCTTCACTGACAAGTTGACATCCGACAACGTCCAGGTGGAAATTGAAATCAAATCAACTTCCCAACTCTTGCTCTATCCCTCTCTCTCTCTCTACTCGATGAAAACATTATTTCTAGGCAAAACGCAAACCTGCAAAAGAGCTGCTGCACTTTTCACTCTTTTCTCCGAGTTTTCCACTCCGTTGATTGAGTTTCCCCAACTGGATGCAGTTCACTTTTTTTTGCACTCCTACATTTTCACCAGCAATTGCAACAATGACAACAATCAGTGCTGCTCAGCTACATTCAGGAGCACGGCAACCTCCCTAAAATGCACTTTTCTCCACATGTTTTGGTTTTCCCTTACAATGTTTTGTCTTGTCGATTCGGTTGGGCTTCCATACTCTCGTGAGGTTTGTTCCCCCTTTCTTCACCACCGTGATTTTTCCTACGAAAGGAAAATTTTCCTGGTACTTCCTCTGGAGCGTGCAACCAAGCTCACAAAAGGATAACCATTTGCATGTTACGGTTTCGTCTGGCGTACCTGAGCTTTTTCAGCTGTCCTCTGCTACTTCTTGATGTCTATTTGCAAACAATTCCCAGCCAAGTTTGTGAGGCTCGGCACGGCAGTCAGTAATGTTTTTTTTGCTGCCAGTATTTCTCTGCTTCTCTGCAGCGAGCCAATGAGCCTTGGAGACTTGAAGACAACCAGATTTTCGACTAACGTTTTGTAAAACCCTCCGTCGTCGACGCCTTCATTGGGAGATTGTATGTCCCGGAAGACGAGCAGATTCTTGGTGTTTCCGTTAGGAGGGAATTGATTTTGAAAACAGTTTTTTAGTGTAATATTTTTTTAAAACATGTCAAAAACAGACGGGAGCGTAAAAAAACAAATTTAAAATTTCAACTTAACTTGAAAAAAGACAACTCTCCCCTCCCCGACAACAATCTAATGCATTTATATGAGACCTCGGCCTGTCCATCCTAGTGCCATGAATACAGTGCAGGGAAATTCCAGGGACGAGTTCCTTTTTTCAAACCTCAACTTCTTCTGCACACTGCTCAACTTACACGTCAGGGTTTAACTTTTTGTCGTCCGTTTGTGTTCCATTTCCCCTCGACTTTGGTTTGTAAATTGCATTCAAGTGAATAGTTTATGGAGCTTTTCCCACTAGAACCGAACCCTAGCCCAAAACCAAAAGTACCGGCCGTTGGCCAATGACAATCCCGGAAACCCGGATCGAAGGCTCAAGTTTTTGGGGTGTGTATGTCCACTGCATAATTGATTGATTTTTCTCTGGGTTGGTCTCCCTACCCCGGCTGCCAGGACAGGGAAGTATTTTCAGGAAGTTTGCTGCAACTCTGATGAAATCTTAGACAGAAGAATCGGAATCTGTCACTTCCCGGTTCAATTTGCGTTCGCCAATCAATTATTCAGCATGATCTCGATTTGCTTTTCCCATTCATTGACCAGTATCTAATGAAGGATGGGTTTTGAGCGTACGTTTATGGAATGTGAGGAAGGAAAAATGTCAATAAAATGTTAGCATAGGCTCAAAACTGCAGTGATTTTCGATTTCGTAAATATTGAAATATATACGTTCTTTTTTAAAATAACTTTATAACAACTTTGAACATTTAAATTTGACTGAGTCAAATAATAATATTTTTTTAAAGTTTATTTTTACGATAAAAAAATGGACTGATGTAAAGGGTTCTACCAACTCACACGAAATCGGGAAAAGTTGCCCCGACCCCTCTTCGATTTGCGTGAAACTTTGTCCTAAGGGGTAACTTTTGTCCCTGATCACGAATCCGATGTCCGTTTTTTGATATCTCCTGACGGAGGGGCGGTACGACCCCTTCCATTTTTGAATAACACATCTTGTGTTTTTCACGGTGATGAGATAGAAATTTGGTGTCAAAAGGACTTTTATGTAAAAATAGACGCTCGATGGCGTACTCAGAATTCCGAAAAAACGTATTTTTCATCGAAAAAACACTAAAAAAGTTTTGAAAATTCTCCCATTTTCCGTTACTTGACTGTTAAAAATTTTGGAACATGTCATTTTATGGGAAATTTAATGTACTTTTTGAATCTACATTTTTCATTTTCAAATTTCGTGTTTTTTCTAACTCTGCAGGGTTATTTTTTAGAGTGTAACGATGTTGTACAAAGTTGTAGAGCAGACAATAACAAAAAATTTAATATATAGACATAAGGGGTTTGCTTATAAACATCACGAGTCATCGCGATTTTACGAAAAAAAGTTTTGAAAAAGTTACTTTTTGCGCTTCTCTTTGTTTCGTCGTCCGTGTCTGTCGCGGGTGACCGTTAGGCCGTCCTAAAAAAAATGAAAAGTTGTCAAATCTTCGGTGCTCACCCCTAGAATGATAGATTAGGATGTCAGGAACAATGTTTTCATACAACAAAAAATTCCCAAAAATGGTTTACAACTCGCGCGCGGAACTTGAATGAAAAAAGTGCATTTTCCGAGTATTTTTCAGAAATGCGCGTAACAATCATACTAAAGTCATTCAATTTTGGTCGCCTTGGGCTTCAAGTGATAGTTTAATCATAGACTAATTAAAGACTACTCACTCCGAACAAAATTTTCCAAAAAGTATGACTCATAAGCTGTGAACCGCGGTACAACGTTGAACCCCATATCGGCTCGCCCCTCGTATGACAGATCGACCTGGCAGCGCTGGCTTTTTCGATTTCGTTTTGTGCTGATTTACGCGCGCATCTTGTTTGTGTTGTTTTGCTTTGCAATAAGTCAATCAGCAGTGCAGGGATTATTGTTTAGCGAGCCAAATCTGTTCAACACGAACACCTTGATCGCCCGCGTCCTCGCCGCCGGATGTGCCAATGCGTGCCCCCATCTCGAATCCGGTTAACTCAACGGTCCCGATTGCCTGCGACACTCTGCCCAAGGCTGCAGTTTTGGACCCAAAGCGCGTGTTGGCCATTTCCACGCTGGACATTGACCGTGCCGGAGTCGACCCACACCTTGGTCTGCCCTAGTGAACGCCAATGAGAAGGAGCTGCTGAAGAAGGCCATTCTGGAGCTGAAGAAAAACATCCAGAAGGGCGAGGAATTGGTCAAGAAGAAGTGAATCTTTAGATCAAGTTGAAAATATTTGTAACCAACAATTGAAAATAAAATTTGAAGTACATGATAAAAAGTATTTGCGTTTTTGTTTTCTTTGTAGTAAAGTTTATTTTCATTCTACATTCTTGGACTTAGCGGCGGCGGCGGGTTTCGGTTCCGTGACGGGGTGGCTTCCTACAAGTCTCCCTCTACATGGGACAAACTGTGCTGACCTCCGCTAGTAACTTTAAGGATGCGCATGCCCTGCACCTGCTTGCTGACAAGCTGCGTTGTTCGGCTTCCTCGTTGCCAGTTCCAAGTTGCTGGTTCGAGCTCATGCCCCCGGGTTCGGAATGGCAGTTCGGGGCAAAGATCTTGGGCCTGTTGAGGTTTTTGAAGTAGATTCAGTACGTCGAGGCCCAGATGGCGTCTGCAAGGACTTTCTTGCCTTTCAGGATGAAGATCCCGGGTTGAAGAAGGTCAGTCTTGCCCCGGCAGTATCAACCGGAGGCGGGCCACGGCTAGATACGCCGCTTTGCTTGGTAAACCCGACGGTGTTCACGTGGTCGTTTTCTAGGAGGATGACGATTAACAGCCCGAAATGATCTCGATCGGGAGCCAGTTCTTGCCCTCGATGGTGAGGCCCATGTTGCCGTTCGAATCCCGGAATGACCTTCAGGCGTAGGCGTGTCCATCTTTCAGCAGACACACGGAATCGCTAGAAATTCGACCACCCTCAGGATCCCCCCCGAACGATGGTTCACTCTAGTAATTACCGTCCGCATCTGGAACATTTTCCGTTTAATTCAAAACAAAAACATAAACATAAACAATAACATTGCGTGAAATGTCATGTCAAAGTCAGAGCTGCCAGTTGATGACATTTCGATCTGTCATTTTTGACAGTGAACCAGCCGTGCCGAGGGGTCATAAAAAAATTGAGTCATGGTTCAGAGCCTACTGTGTAGTCTTTTATTAGTCTATGGTTTAATGTCCCCTGAACAAATTCCTGTATAGACATAGTCCATAAAAGCTAATGTTTGGGCATGGCAGGGCGTTTTTGGGAGAAAAATGTGTATTTTCTAGACAAAAAAATTTAAAAATCACTCCCCAAAACCAGCCAAAAAAATTTGCAGCCAAAACATATGCATTCAGCTTATAGGAAATTTTACGGAGATCATTTTGCTTTTTTTAACATTCAATTTATGTCCACGCAAAGCCGAGATATTTGCATTTTAGTGAACAAAAAGTGACGAATTTTCAAAATTCTTGGTATATAAGCGTTTTTAGCATAAAACATTGGCTACTATGGTTACAAACGAGAAGGCATATATTTTGGATATATTTATTTTGTTCGCTCAAAAACGATATTTGTTAATAAAATTTCATGAAAAAACATGAGATTTTCTCACAATGTGACGTAAACGACACATAATCATAAATCAAAATTAATTTTATTAAAGTTCATATCTCCAAGCTGTGAACGTGATTTTTTATGTACATTCGAATGAAACAAATTCATTTATAAAAAAACTTATTTTTTCAAAAAAAGTTAACCATTAGAGCTTTATTTGTTCATATCGAGAAGAGCACATAGCAGTACTTTTAAATATGTATTTTTTCGTCCCGAAGATTGGTTGAAGTTGGTTGCTGGAGTCCCGAGTTATAATTGCAAATGTTTTTGGTAGTCTAACTTGTACGTGCGTCAAACGCGTTCTGACCTGCAATCCCTTTGGCCAATTGTCACACTTACATCAATTTTTATGGAGTGACAAGATAGCACGACAAGATTGAAACTTCTTTCAAATAACGAGCGACAACAATGCACTGAGTTTTGTCGGTTTTTATTGAATATCTCAGGATTGAAACCGAATTTTGGGGATCTGTGAAGGTCAAAATGTGAGGCATTGTGAGCTGCACAAAATTGCGTTTTTAACTCAATTTGGCCCAAAATGCACGTGCGACAAGTTAGCGCGGCGGCGACGATTTGACAGCAATTTTTACCATACCAAATATAAATTGATGGTAAACTGTGGTAGTGCAGGCCAAGTGAGCGCCTCGATGGTATTTGGTTAGATTCTCTCCTCTCTGAACATATTCGTTTGTGGGTCGATGGACGGAGTAGGCAAAAAAATCACCAAATATTTATTGCGGCTAGCTGGTCGTGTTCGTTCGCGAATGGTTGCGTGCTCCGGTCGGCAAAGACTCGTTCGGTGATGAGTGAGTGATCTTTGAACCGAAAATCAGGACCCTTGGTGAGAAATAGCGAAATTTCGACCCGTGCTGCAAAAAACTTCCAAGATGATTTTTTGATAAAATTGTCAACTACGAAACCCTTATGCATTTGACGTTAAATTTATTGTTATACTATTTTTACAATCAATTTTTTAAAAAGGTGCGTTTTGAGAGACATGATCTCTGCATTTTTACAGTCACTGGATTCAGCCTGAAGCTTAATTAATTGGTTTTAATTTTTCGTATATGGATTCTTTTAATATAGTACTTGTGAATGATTTACTGCAGATCGAGCCATTTTCAAATGTTTTGTAAACAAAAATTAGCAGCTTTTGTAAACATGCTCAATTTTTTTCTTAAAAATAATATTTTAAGTTTTTGAATATTTAATATACTAAACATGGTATATTTTGAACACAAACGTACAGGTTTTATGTGAAATCAATAGTTTTGATAAATAAGAAATTTTTTTTTTAAGATTGCTTTAAAGGTAGAATCCCCCAAGTTACCCCTAACATTTTGAAATTTCCGGTTTAAAATATTTTTTTCAAACGCTTGGCTTGATTCGAAGAGTTCATCTGAATGAATACTAAGGTGGTACAAATCGGGGCTTAAAAAAATAATCATTGCCACTTTATTACACCCTAAAAATAATCTTTTTGCAATTCCGTCGTGAAACTACTTACTTTTCCTGTCATTCTTGAACGACGAAATAGCCTACTTTTATGTACCAAAAATAACAGAATCGAATAGCAACACTTTTCAAAATAAATGCTGAAAAGTTCTACTGTGATTTTATAGCCTTTCTTCAGTAAGGTGAGGAAGGCAAAAATCATCATCTTGATTATTCGGCGAAACATCTTTTTCACTACTACACTTGCATGTGTAACGTCACAGGTCACAGCTGTGAACGTGATTTTTTATGTACATTCGAATGAAACAAATTCATTTATAAAAAAACTTATTTTTTCAAAAAAAGTTAACCATTAGAGCTTTATTTGTTCATATCGAGAAGAGCACATAGCAGTACTTTTAAATATGTATTTTTTCGTCCCGAAGATTGGTTGAAGTTGGTTGCTGGAGTCCCGAGTTATAATTGCAAATGTTTTTGGTAGTCTAACTTGTACGTGCGTCAAACGCGTTCTGACCTGCAATCCCTTTGGCCAATTGTCACACTTACATCAATTTTTATGGAGTGACAAGATAGCACGACAAGATTGAAACTTCTTTCAAATAACGAGCGACAACAATGCACTGAGTTTTGTCGGTTTTTATTGAATATCTCAGGATTGAAACCGAATTTTGGGGATCTGTGAAGGTCAAAATGTGAGGCATTGTGAGCTGCACAAAATTGCGTTTTTAACTCAATTTGGCCCAAAATGCACGTGCGACAAGTTAGCGCGGCGGCGACGATTTGACAGCAATTTTTACCATACCAAATATAAATTGATGGTAAACTGTGGTAGTGCAGGCCAAGTGAGCGCCTCGATGGTATTTGGTTAGATTCTCTCCTCTCTGAACATATTCGTTTGTGGGTCGATGGACGGAGTAGGCAAAAAAATCACCAAATATTTATTGCGGCTAGCTGGTCGTGTTCGTTCGCGAATGGTTGCGTGCTCCGGTCGGCAAAGACTCGTTCGGTGATGAGTGAGTGATCTTTGAACCGAAAATCAGGACCCTTGGTGAGAAATAGCGAAATTTCGACCCGTGCTGCAAAAAACTTCCAAGATGATTTTTTGATAAAATTGTCAACTACGAAACCCTTATGCATTTGACGTTAAATTTATTGTTATACTATTTTTACAATCAATTTTTTAAAAAGGTGCGTTTTGAGAGACATGATCTCTGCATTTTTACAGTCACTGGATTCAGCCTGAAGCTTAATTAATTGGTTTTAATTTTTCGTATATGGATTCTTTTAATATAGTACTTGTGAATGATTTACTGCAGATCGAGCCATTTTCAAATGTTTTGTAAACAAAAATTAGCAGCTTTTGTAAACATGCTCAATTTTTTTCTTAAAAATAATATTTTAAGTTTTTGAATATTTAATATACTAAACATGGTATATTTTGAACACAAACGTACAGGTTTTATGTGAAATCAATAGTTTTGATAAATAAGAATTTTTTTTTTAAGATTGCTTTAAAGGTAGAATCCCCCAAGTTACCCCTAACATTTTGAAATTTCCGGTTTAAAATATTTTTTTCAAACGCTTGGCTTGATTCGAAGAGTTCATCTGAATGAATACTAAGGTGGTACAAATCGGGGCTTAAAAAAATAATCATTGCCACTTTATTACACCCTAAAAATAATCATTTCAACATTATTACACCCTAAACAGATACGCTGCAAAGTTTGTTTTAAATGAAAAAATTACCCTTAGATTCGAAAAGTACGTTAAATTTCCTTTGAAATTGAACCAAAAAAATTCCAGTAAGAAACGGAAAATTTCAGAGTTTTTGAAGCAATTTTTGTGTATCTTTTTTTCGATGAAAAATACGTTTTGCCTTCCTCACTGAGGTAAGGCTATAATCCTGCTCTAAAATTGAACTTTTTATTAAAAGCTGGAAAACCCACCTTGATGTATACATATCGACTCAGAATCGAAAACTGAACAAATGTCTGTGTGTATGTGTGTGTGTGTATGTGTGTGTGTATGTGTGTGTGTGTGTGACCAATAATGTCACGCAGTTTTCTCAGCACTGGCTGAACCGATTTTGACCAAACCAGCCGCATTCGACTTGGTTTAGGGTCCCATACGGTGCTATTGAATTGTTTGAAGTATCGATAAGTAGTTCAAAAGTTATGTATAAAAATGTGTTTTCGCATATTTTCGGAAGATGAATAAATGGCAGTAAACTGAACCAAACATCATCATGTTATACTTCGTTATTTAGGTAATTGAAAGACCTTTCCAACGAATCTACAACATTGAAGATCTGGCAACCCTGTCTCGAGTTCTGACAACTTAAGTGATATTTATGTACTTTTTTGAAGCCGGATCTCACTTAAATGTATGTAAACGATGTCCGGATCCATCATCCGACCCATCGTTGGATAGATTATCAAAAGACCTTTCCAACGAGTCCAAAACATTAAAGATCTGGCAACCCTGTCTCGAGTTCTGACAACTTAAGTGATATTTATGTACTTTTTTGAAGCCGGATCTCACTTAAATGTATGTAAACAATGTCCAGATCCATCATCCGACCCATCGTTGGTTAGGTAATTGAAAGACCTTTCCAACGAGTCTAAAACATTGAAGATCTCGCAACCCTGTCTCGAGATATCCCGACTTAAATGATATTTATGTACTTTTTTATAGCCGGATCTCATTTAAATGTATAAAAACGATGTCCGGATCCATCATCCGACCCATCGTTGGTTAGGTAATTGAAAGACCTTTCCAACGAATCTACAACTTTAAAGATCTGGCAACCCTGTCTCGAGTTATAACCACTTAAGTGATATTTATGTACTTTTTTTGTAGCCGTATCTCATTTGAATGTATGTAAACAATGTCCGGATCCATCATCCGATCCATCGTTGGTTAGGTAATTGAAAAACCTTTCCAACGAATCTACAACATTGAAGATCTGGCAAGCCTGTCTCGAGTTCTGACCACTTAAGTGATATTTATGTACTTTTTTGAAGCCGGATCTCACTTAAATGTATGTAAACGATGTCCGGATCTATCATCCGACCCATCGTTGGCTAGGTAATTGAAAGACCTTTTCAACAAATCTACAACATTGAAGATCTGGCAACCCTGTCTCGAGTTATAACCACTTAAGTGATATTTATGTACTTTTTTTGTAGCCGGATCTCATTTAAATGTATGTAAACAATGTCCGGATCCACCATCCGACCCATCGTTGATTAGGTAATTGAAAGACCTTTCCAACGAATCTACAACATTGAAGATCTGGCAACCCTGTCTCAAGTTATAACCACTTAAGTGATATTTATGTACTTTTTTGAAGCCGGATCTCACTTAAATGTATGTAAACAATGTCCGGATCCATCATCCGACCCATCGTTGGTTAGGTAATTGAAAGACCTTTCCAACGAGTCCAAAACATTAAAGATCTGGCAACCCTGTCTCGAGTTCTGACCACTTAAGTGATATTTATGTACTTTTTTGTAGCCGGATCTCACTTAAATGTATGTAAACAATGTCCGGATCCATCATCCGACCCATCGTTGATTAGGTAATAGAAAGACCTTTCCAACAAGTCCACAACATTGAAGATCTGGCAACCCTGTCTCGAGTTCTTTTTTTGTAGCTGGATCTCATTTAAATGTATGTAAACAATGTCCGGATCCATCATCCGACCCATCGTTGGTTAGGTAATCGAAAGACCTTTCCAACGAGTCCAAAACATTAAAGATCTGGCAACCCTGTCTCGAGTTCTGACCGCTTATAATGCCACTTATGAGCCCTTGAGTGATTTTTGGATCAAATTTGTGTCCAAACCCATCATATTACATATCACCCATTGTTGGAAAAGAGTGAGGAAGGCACCAACCACATAGGTGGATAAAGTTAGTTTTTTTTTTATTTCGAGTACACCATCAAATTGGACTTCCAATTCTACATAAAAGCCCCTTTGACACCAAATTTCCCTTACATCACCGTTTCAGGCTGCAAATGATTGAAAAACATGTCTTTTTCGCATGTTCAAAAATAAAAGGGGTCGTACCGCCCCTTCATCACGAGATATCAAAAAATGGACCTTGGACTCGTGATCAGGGACAATAGTTACTCTTTAGGACAAAGTTTCACGAAAAATGGAAGAGAGGTCGAGGCATTTTTTCCCGATTTCGTGTGAGTTTGCAATGAATTACTCGTTTCCAAAAACGTAAAAAATCATTTCGAGACTAATTTAAAATGCTTCGCATCAACCATCAATCTCTTCAACATATTTTTAGAACTTCTATAAAAACACATCACAGACACTTAAACGAAAAAAAAACAACCAAAATCGCTCCTAGCTTCCCTCACTCCTCTCAAAAGGGTTTCGAAAGTGTTATTATCTTTAACCCAAATCTGCGAAATTTCTTTTGACTGAGTTTTTTTTTCACCCGTTTTTCTTAGATCTCTCTTGTCTAGGAAAAAACGGGCGCAAAACACTTGGCCGCGAATAAACTTTTAAGCCGTTCTTTAGAATATTTCGTTTATTTTTTGTTGCCTTGCTTTCTTCCTGACGATGACAGAACATTCCGCCCCGCGGTGCTGTTTTGTGGGAGGAGACGGAAAACTGTAAGTAAAAGAACTTTTTTTCCCTCGATTTTTCTTGCGGGGTGGCCCCAGCGGAAAAACTAGAGCATGAAGAGCTTAATGAAAAATATGTAAGGGAAATGAAAACACCGACACGAGCGAGCACAATAGAATTTTTCCTTCCTCTACTCGCCAGATCCGGGAGGGAAAATTTTTGTTTTATTTTTCCCTGGTTTTCCACCTTCTCCTTCCCTGTTTGCTATAAGTAGTGTGACACCAGAGCATTGAGTGAAAATAACGACGATGATTACGCTTAGCAAGTTGAAAAGCTGGTCCCGAGTTGGCGAGAGGGAGAGGGAGCGAGGGAAAGAGAGTTTTCCAACCGAGCAGATGTTTCGGGCTTAGGAAAATTGCATCCTGCTTCGGGGAACACTTTTAGGAGGGAAAGTGGTGTCATTGAGGGGGAGACGAGAGGGGGAAAACTATACGGCAGTTCTGGGAAGAAATCTTTCTATGCTGGAAGTTTTAATCCACTTGAATTAACAGATGGTGGATTAGTGAATGTTGATTAGAATTATATGGTAAAATATCTCAGAACATTTTGTACTTTTCGAGGAATTCCAACAAATATATTAAAAAGGTGATCTTCGAAAGGTCACGTACCTCAACCTGAAGACAGCTGCCAAAATGACAGAATTTGTTCTAGAACTAAAAAGTTACAAGACTTCATCGAGAATCGAACTCGCGACCTCTGGATTGGAAACCCAGAATGCCACAAGTCGAAACCCATCCTCTGCCGGAATACTGATTCACAGTGAGCAGATTTACTCTTTTAAGGGATCTGACTTTGCCGAGCCAGACAGGAATCGAACCCATCTCCTTCCGCTTACAAGGCGAAACCTCATGGCCACGGTAGCTCGGCATTTTGCATAAAGTGTCATAGAGAAGAACCGGAAAAATGAAGACCATCAAAATCGCTTTGATCAAATGTCACCCCCTTCTAACTTAAAATGGTGAAATTCCAAACTAACACAATAATTTTAAAACAAAAGCTTCATGAAACTTGGATTGATTTTTTACATGTACACAATATTAGTTGGGGATGTTAAAAAATAGTTTTGCTAGTTAATACTTTAGCAGGTTTCAACAACATTAAGTTGAATCAACCTGTCTGTTAGCTTAGTCAGCAAAATTGTTTGTCATGTAAAATACATTTTTTTATAATTTGTGAATAAATAGTTAACAATTATTACTGGGAAATGCTTACATAATTACTTGACAAGTCTAATAAACAGTTCTTTACGGAATCGGTCTTTTTTCTTTAATTTTAATTTTTGTATTTTTTAATCCGGCTGAAACTTTTTTGGTGCCTTCGGTATGCCATAGTTTGTCCATATAATTTTCCATACAAATTTGGCAGCTGCCCATACAAAAATGATATGAGAAAATTCAAAAATCTGTATCTTTTGAAGGAATTTTTTGATCGATTTGGTGTCTTTGGCAAAGTTGTAGGTATGGATATGGACTACACTGAAAATAAAATGACTTTGAAATATTACAAAAATATCTGAAAATGTCACGAATGTTTCATGTTTTAACATTGTAAATCGGATTTATAGTTGCTGAGATTTCGACATTAGAAAATGGTGGGTTGTTTGGGTAAGACTTAGAAAACATCAATCAAGGTTAAAAACCTTTGCACGGCAATATCTCAGCAACTATGGGTCGTATCAACAAAGTTCAATACAGCAAAATATAGAGAATTTTCTCAGCTTTTCAAAAATATTTTTTTCAAAGGTGGGCAAATATGGGCATTTATTTTAAAAAATGAAAAACTGCGACTATTTTCAAAAAAGTTACCTAAAAAGGGTTATAACTTGAAAACGGTGCACTTTATCAAAAATTCACTTGAGTACTTTTTGACTGCAAATTCGATTTTACATCGAAAAATGAAGTTGAAAAATTTTTGCGACCAATATTCGATTTTTTGAAAAAATCTGTATTGACTCAAAAAATTATAACTCGGTCAAAGATTTTTTGCCCATTCTGGAAATTTCTGAAAAGTTGTCATTTTAAGTCCTCTAAAACATATCAAAAAAAATTAAAAAGTGTTTTTTTTGCAAATCAAGTTTTAGTGACAAAAAGTTAAATTGAAAATCACAATTTTTTTAACGTGTATCATTTTTTTTCAGTGTAGTCCATATTCATACCTACAACTTTGCCGAAGACACCAAATCGATCAAAAAATTCCTTCAAAAGATACAGATTTTTGAATTTTCACAAATCATTTTTGTATGGACAGCGGCCAAATTTGTATGGAAAATCATATGGACAAACTAATGATGCAAAATGGCTTCTTTGGGCATAACGAAGGCACCAAAAAAGTTTCAGCCGGATTAAAAAATACAAAAAAAATCGAATGACCGAAATCTCAGAGAATTGCTCTTATGCTAAAAAAGCGGTTAAACTGATAAAACACTCATTGAAATTGCATGTTGCATATTTTATCAAATATTTTTCCAATATAAAATTTTAATACAAACTTTACATGGATTTGCTCCTTACTATAACTGACGTGTTTCTGGTGGGTTAGATGTGAGTGAAATCGCAATCCAGAACCTGAAAAAAAAAATTACAACGAGAACGAATGCCTCTGAGCAATTCTCTACGAAATCGGTCTTTTTTCTTCAATTTTAATTTTTGTATTTTTTAATCCGGCTGAAACTTTTTTGGTGCCTTCGGTATGCCCAAAGAAGCCATTTTGCATCATTAGTTTGTCCATATAATTTTCCATACAAATTCGGCAGCTGTCCATACAAAAATGATGTATGAAAATTCAAAAATCTGTATCTTTTGAAGGAATTTTTTGATCGATTTGGTGTCTTCGGCAAAGTTGTAGGTATGGATACGGACTACACTGGAAAAAATAATACACGGTAAAAAAAAATTTGGTGATTTTTTTATTTAACTTTTTATCACTAAAACTTGATTTACAAAAAAACACTATTTTTAATTTTTTTTATTTTTTGATATGTTTTAGAAGACATAAAATGCCAACTTTTCAGAAATTTCCAGGTTGTGCAAAAAATCACTGACCGAGTTATGAATTTTTTAATCAATACTGATTTTTTCAAAAAATCGAAATTTTGGTCGTAAAAATTTTTCAACTTCATTTTTCGATGTAAAATCAAATTTGCAATCAAAAAGTACTTTACTAAAATTTTGATAAAGTGCACCGTTTTCAAGTTATAGCCATATTTAAGTGACTTTTTTGAAAATAGTCGCAGTTTTTCATTTTTTTAAATTAGTGCACATGTTTGCCCAGTTTTGAAAAAAATATTTTTGAAAAGCTGAGAAAATTCTCTATATTTTGCTTATTCGGACTATGTTGATACGACCTTTAGTTGCTGAGATATTGCAATGCAAAGGTTTAAAAACAGGAAAATTGATGTTTTCTAAGTTTCACCCAAACAACCCACCATTTTCTATCGTCAATATCTCAGCAACTAATGGTCCGATTTTCAATGTTAATATATGAAACAATTGTGAAATTTTCCGATCTTTTCGAAAAAAATATTTTTGGAATTTTCAAATCAAGACAAACATTTTAAAAGGGCGTAATATTGAATGTTTGGCCTTTGTGAAATGTTAGTCTTGATTTGAAAATTCCAAAAATATTTTTTTCGAAGAGATCGGAAAATTTCACAAATGTTTCATATATTAACATTGAAAATCGGACCATTAGTTGCTGAGATATTGACGATAGAAAATGGTGGGTTGTTTGGGTGAAACTTAGAAAACATCAATTTTCCTGTTTTTAAACCTTTGCATTGCAATATCTCAGCAACTAAAGGTCGTATCAACAAAGTCCAAATAAGCAAAATATAGAGAATTTTCTCAGCTTTTCAAAAATATTTTTTTCAAAACTGGGCAAACATGTGCACTAATTTAAAAAAATGAAAAACTGCGACTATTTTCAAAAAAGTCACTTAAATATGGCTATAACTTGAAAACGGTGCACTTTATCAAAATTTCAGTAAAGTACTTTTTGATTGCAAATTTGATTTTACATCGAAAAATGAAGTTGAAAAATTTTTACGACCAAAATTTCGATTTTTTGAAAAAATCAGTATTGATTAAAAAATTCATAACTCGGTCAGTGATTTTTTGCACAACCTGGAAATTTCTGAAAAGTTGGCATTTTATGCCTTCTAAAACATATCAAAAAATAAAAAAAATTAAAATTAGTGTTTTTTTGTAAATCAAGTTTTAGTGATAAAAAGTTAAATAAAAAAATCACCAAATTTTTTTTTACCGTGTATTATTTTTTTCCAGTGTAGTCCGTATCCATACCTACAACTTTGCCGAAGACACCAAATCGATCAAAAAATTCCTTCAAAAGATACAGATTTTTGAATTTTCATACATCATTTTTGTATGGACAGCTGCCGAATTTGTATGGAAAATTATATGGACAAACTAATGATGCAAAATGGCTTCTTTGGGCATACCGAAGGCACCAAAAAAGTTTCAGTCGGATTAAAAAATACAAAAAAAATCGAATGACCGAAATCCTAGAGAACTGCTCCTCTGGCTTTTCTTTATCCAGCAAGGCATAGGAATTTATACCTTAAGGGTGTGGTAAAGTTTCATGTATCATGGGAAATTTTTGGCAGTTTCATCTTTCGTTTCTGCGTAAGACACTATGCTCGAGAGAAGCTAACTATTCTGAAAGAGTGTTGATGAAAATTCTTCCTGAGAAGTTGGAAGCTGATAAGGCGATTGTTTCTTCACGGGATGAATCTTGAAAATAAACTATTCAACATTTGTCACAACACATTAGTTTGGAAGTCTTAATTAAGCAAAATATAACCTCACACAAAGATTTTTTTAGCTGAACTTCGACGGAATTCTTTCGAAACCATTTCGGGACGTTTTTTAGGCATTTTTGTAAATATTTGCAAATCGCTGGCAAAAGTCATGACTTTCAAAAATATTAAAAATGTAATTCACAAAATTTCTTATTCCAAATTTGCACTTGAAATGTACTCGATTCGTGATAAAGTGCATAGTTTCTTAGTTACAGCCATTTAGGGACCATCCATAAACCACGCGGACACTTTCTTGGACATATCAAAGACTTTGTGAAAGCTTAAATTTGCATGATTTTTTTTAAACATGTGATTTATATCGTAAGATCAGATGAGCCGATAATAGAAATGGACCGAAAAAGAATATTTAGATTTACCCTACATACTCGATTATTGGAAAACATCTCAAAGTTTTCTGACCAAAACTGTGACAAAAAAATTCTCGAAAACGATTTCATTTTGTGTAATCTAAGCTGGCATTGAAATAAGGTAGCATTTTATTTTGTAATGTGGCAATTGAAAGGTCGCTTTCAACCAAATCAGGGACTTCTGAAAACTATTATAAAAATCATTGTTCCATTATCGGAAGCCATCATAGAAAAATCGAATTACGGATAATTGAATCTTCGAAGAAACAGAATTTTGGTAAATTGAATGCCAACTGTATCACGGTGTGTTTTGTAGAAAGAACTTAAGATAAAAAAAATCGTTTGGTCTGATATTTGGCACTATTTATGAAGGGAACAATTCTCTGAGACTTCGGTCATTCGTTTTTTTTGTATTTTTTAATCCGGCTGACACTTTTTTGGTGTTTTTGGTATGCCCAAAGAAACCTTTTTGCATCATTGTCCATATAATTTTCCATACAAATTTGGTAGATGTCATACAAAAATGATGTTTGAAAATTCAAAATCTTTCTTTTGAAGGACTTTTTGATCGATTTGGTGTCTTTGGCGAAGTTGTAGGTATGGATAAGGACTGCCCTATAAATATATACACGGTATTTTTTTTTGGTGTTTCCTTATTTCACTTTTTATCGCTAAAACTTAATTTAAAAAAATAACATTTTTTTATATTTTTTTTTAATATATTTTAGGCAACATCAAATGCCATTTTTTCAGAAATTTCCAGGTTTTTTGAACGAATTATGAATTTTTGAATCAATACTGATTTTTTCAATAAATTGAAATATTAGCATTAGCATTAGCATTAGCTTTTGAGGACGCCCTATCCACGGCCCAGTAAGAAATACGGGGCCGATCGGGTCTGACCGTCAGAGCGACGATCAGACCTACAGGGGCCGATGCGGGTCTGATTTTGAGACACGCATCAGACCCGAATCAAGGTATTTTGCACCCGAAACGTCAACCTGTCAAGGTTGTTCGAACATCGCAAGAGGCCTACGTGCGGGGGCGATGTAAGAACGACGTAGAGGTGAAAAATCAGACGCGCATCAACCCTTTTTTTGTGTTCTTCTTCTTCTTTTTCTGTCATCTGTCATTGATTTGTTTTGATTAAAACAGATGTTTCAAAGTTTAAATTTGTTTATTTTTTTGAAGTTACATGCAGTAGTTGCTTCGTTTAGGCACAATTTATCCGGTAGGACGGTCTTCGAGGGTACAGCGGGGCAGGTTCCGGTTGATCTGGACCAGAAAGAGAACGCGTAGCGGTCGTTCCGAGAGAACTTGATGGCGCTGCAGGAACGTGGTCATCCGGTGTGGCGGTTCCAGAATGCGCTTGCGGGGGAGTGGATTTCAAGGATCGTGCAAAAGTTCTATTTGCTCTGAACCAAAACGCGTACTTGCGGTTTCCATCCCGTCGTTTCGGAAGGAACTTGTTAAGCCGCAGTCGTTCTTCGAGCAGGTTTCGGGCGGCGTCGATCCGAGAGCGCTTGCAGTGCCATGGCCGCGTGCCGGTTGCGGACGGCGTTTCCGCGTGATTCCGCTTCTTGTTAGTCTTCTTGGCCGAGGTTGACGCCGTTTCCGCCTCCTGATCCGGGTTGTTGCTGTTGTTGGGTGAATTTTTGCTGACGAAGAACTGGTTGCCGCCGGGCTTGGAGCACTGCAAAAGCTGTTGCTGCTAGAGTTCCCCCACTGATTTGTGGCGCTGGCGTTGGCGGTTCGGATTGGGTGCAGACCAGCTCGAGATCGTTGCAGAAATTGAGTTTTCGTCCACCTTATCGCAGTAGATCCTGCCAGTGAACGCTCGAGTGTTCCGTCGTGTTCGTCCTCCTTGAACTGATGCTTTCTTTCCTTCATTAACACCGATTCCGCAGACTGCTCCTGCGCCTAATGCGAGGTGGTCCCGGTGAGGACGGGCGGCAACGTTTCAGACCAGTATCGTGGCGTCTGAGTTGGGAGTCCGGTTCGGTTCTGGAAAGAGTGGAATGAAAAAAAAAAAACAATTTTGAGGAGGATTTATTTTCCTTCTAAGTACCTTTTCCATGCCATGGTGGTTCCTCTCCTTCTCTGAGCCACCGAGTTGTACATCGAGGAGTATCTGGAACGGAGACAGGTGCGTTGAGCGGCACGAAATTGTGCGTTGCAGGTGGTGAGGCTGGTTCTTCCTGAAGCCGGGGTTCCGGTTCTTCTGTGGTTGGAGTAATCTTTGTGGGCTTGCTGGCGTTCAAGTGATGGTGGAGATTGTGGCTGGTCGGGTCTCCGGAGCATTTTTTGGCACGATTGTCTCGTACTGATTTGTCGGGACCAGTTTTGGTTCTGGATGGTTCCGGATTTTCCGTCTTGAGGATGCTGACGGGTTTGCATCGTTCTCGCGGATAACGATTCTGGGTTTGTTCTGGGGTCGATCCAGATTTAAACTATCCGAGCTCCATACCGTTAAGATTTTCCGACGACAATCATGTTCTTGCACACGTCGTCCATGGTGTTGGCCAGCGAACGATTGACGACCTTCTTCGCCGCGGTTTGGATTGTCTCTTGCTGCTCCTCCTTTTTCATGACGCGACGACGAACTTCTCAGAACCGCCGAATGTAGATGTCGGACAGATCGGCTTCCGGCACTCCTTTACTACGCACCGCTTCTGTCCTTATCAGATCCTCGACTATCGTAGAAGGTGCCATGCGCCGGGAGGCGACCGGTGCCGCTTTGGGCGAAACGGAAGTACTTTGCAAGGCACCGTTTCGATGGCCTGGTCGATCCATCGCAGCAGGTTGACCGGTTGATTTTCAACGTAAGGAACAACCGGAGGCTGGAGTACGGCTGCAGCATGCGCAGCTTCTTTTCGAGTTGGACAAGCTACTGCGGACGTTCTTGATCAGCACCGGTAACTGGTTCCATGATGGCTATGCTGGAATTTGCTTGTTCAGGCGTCGGAATGCCTGAATGCATCGAGAGCCATGCCGACGAATAGTTCCGCCGATGGTCGTCGTGATCCCGGTGCTGGTTTCGCTGCAGCCGGGTGGCCAACCTTGGAAGTTGCGTTTGATCAAGATGTCCGCGACAGCCTCATTTGTACGAGTCACGATATTTACCACCCGACTTCGTCGGCGAATAGTTTGGTGCCACCGTGCTGCCGCCGAAACGAAACTCGGAAGCGGTGGCGATCCGGAACTTCCACCTGCGTCTCAGCTGCCACAATACATGGACTGTGACATCAGCGCACGGGCCTGGGGCGGTAACAGAGCTTGCTGCTGTTGAGGGCCTTGGACCGCTTGGTTCTTGTTTGGACCGTTTATACCGAACACTGACTCGCTTGGCTACTGCTAGCTCATATTGGCCGCTACCTGCTTGTTTGGTGTTTGGAGTCATCTCAACGGATTCGCTGACATCCTGGGACGCTACTAGAGTCGGCCGCATGGATCGTTCATCTTGCGCATGCTCACGCTAGCCGGATCAGCTTCCGGTCTCCTTGTGGCCGACGCATTGCTTGTGTCCATCTCGCCACTATCGTGGACCATACCGATTCCTCTGCTATCGACTGGTCCTACGCTGTGCCACCTACGATCCAATCGCACATCAGTGCCCGGTTCGTTGTTGTTCCGCCGTCCAATCCAATCATCGTTCTCGGTCTTGGTCCCAGTGACCATTTCTTAAGCGTCGAAGGTACCGGTCACTTTTGCGGAATAACTTTTTGCGTTCAACTGACCGCTCCAAACGAAACTTTGTCGTTTTCTACAGGTTGGCCACACTGGAACATTTCGCAGCCGGCAGATTCTAGTTGATCGACAACTTCAGGACATGTACAAGATCATCCAGCGAACTATTTCCAGATTAAACCGGGCCACAACGAAAAAAAACTGTGAAATAAAATGGTAGAGAAAACTAAGCAATGTGATCGTATTATCAAAGATCAATCAATTAATTATTTACCGCTGGCCAAGACTTGCGACTTCCCTGCCCGCTGGTCCGGTCACAGCCATCAGTCAACCGGACGCTTTTCGACACCGGTGAACTGTTCCGGAAGTGTGTCCACTTTACACCGGCGCGCGGGCAAGGTCGACAGGTTACGCACTGTTACAGGTTTTGTGCGCTTCAGAACACAGACTTGCAGGTTTGCTACTAGCTCGTATTGGCCTCCGCCGCCTTGCCTTGCGGCGAGTTCAAACTGGAGCGATTGCGCTTTTTGTGGATGTCCAGGTCGGCTTCCGGAACGCCTAAGGCTCAGCATTGCTCGTGTCTTCTTATCATTCTTGACTATTCTATACGACGTTTGGCGATCCTCGCCGGAACCTCAAAGCTGGGCAGCCTCAACATTTTCCTGAGCGACTGACGCGTCGCGACGGTTCCGAGTTGAGATCCACTCCCTGATCATTTTTTGAACTACTCGTGGGGTCAGTTTCGAGCGGGACTTTTTTTTGCGGTCACTTTTGACGTCCCATCCCTGGTCGTTCGATCTACGTAGTAGATTGGAGAGTCGTTTTATTTCTATTTGCTTGCGGTGTTGATCTGGCTGCACCAAAAGTTTCTGCGCTTTCGTGTTCAGCGGATTGGCCGGATCAAGCGACCGAACACTAATTAAGAGCCGACTTTTGTTTTATTCTGGCAGGAAGAGGGGAAAGTTAGCTTGGGTGGGAGACTTCAAGAGACATTTTTACCTTTTCTCCTGCAGCACTGAGTTCTGCCTCCGGCTGCCTTTCGGTCACCTCCCAGGTGGTCCAGGTGATCAGGAACGAAGTATCGAGCGGGTTGTACTAGGCCAAATCCATCCCACACAAGCCGGAATGCATGAACAGGAATTCCGAAACTGGACAATTCTGTGAAAGAAAAGGTTAGCAAAAATAGGCAAATGTGATCATATCATAAAAGATCAATAATTTATCATTTACCGCTGGTTAACGCTTTTAGATTGTCAGTCTGCTGGACCGCCATTAGTCACCTGGACGCTTCTCTACCCCGGTAAACTGTTCTGGTAGGGCGTCCTGCCGCCACCTTCGATCATAACAACATTTGTCGATTCAAGCTGCTCTCGATGTCAACGCTGTCCCAACAGCTGAGTCACGTTTCCTGTGTCCAGTTCCTCCGGAACCAGCATCCTGTTGCTCCGGAAGCCATAGAAAAGCTACTTTCTTCGCTGCTTCGTGCCTCAATTCCGCATTCCGGTTCCCTGTCACCTCAATCTCTTGTCATGCCGTCGTTGGTGTGCACCCGGCTGGAACCGTGGTGTTTATGTCAAAGTCGGTATCTTGCTCGGAGTCCCTGCTGCACTGAAACGAGAAAAATAATGCACTTACATTAAAATTAAATTGTTAAATTTAATCTGGCTTAAACTACTTAGAACGCTTAGATCAGGTTCGAGTCGTCAGATTCCGCCCCCGGTTCCGGCCGTGACTTTGACAAAGTTCTTGATCCGAAAGCACCAGGAGAAATCCGCACTTCGTCCTGCAGTCGGTGGCCTCTGTAGGCGATCGGATCCTGGGTCAGTTCCGGTCTTTTCCTACCGTTTTCTCCGGAATACTGAAACGGACACAGAAAACATTGATTTTTCGATTGGAATTGAAACATTCCTTTGCCAAACTTACCAGAAAAAGCAAAAAAAAAAAACGTGTTTGCTAACCAAAAAAACTCGTTTGACAGTTCCACCCGAAAATTCACAACCACACAAAAAAGAGACAGAATGACCACCGAAGTTTCGATCAAAAACAAAATCATTCTTTCTCATTCTCTCTCACGGACTGCATACCAGTTCATCGAACTGATCGAAAAACATCGTTGCCTTACAAAACATCGTGGGTTTACGGACTTTCGATCTGGGGGATGGCTCCACAACGCTTATCCCACTGTTTGGTCTGGTTGTGTTAGACCCTCATCCGGAACAATAATCCAACACGGGAGATACCATGTCTTCATCTTTTGATGAGTGTGTAATACAGCCCAGGGCATAAGGGGGTCCTTGCCGGGTCTAAGCTATCCTTTGGGGAGCGGAAGGAATGTTAGTAAACACCTATCTAAAGTGCGCAAGGATCCCTGCGTCACCTTAGGGGTATAGATGTTTGTAGGGTGGTTTTGGACTCAATGTTAGTAGAAAGGTAGGACCCTAGGATATACCTCCCAAGCAGCAATTATTGTTGCCAAGCCTTATTTGTAACTAATCCAAAGCAAACCAAAATCGCTCAGGCAACATATGCGCAACACTTCTGGTGACAAAAAAAGCGCACGGCAATAACGCGATTGGCAACAATAGCAAGATAGTTGTAAACGTGTTGCGTCAATGTTTCCTATGCGATGCTAATTTTTGTAGGAGCAATTGATGGTGTTGCAACAATGTAACAAATATGTTTCAAATATGTCACCATTATGGTGAAATTTTTGGTTGATTGAAATCAAACGTGCACCCGAAATGATTTCAAGCGCAACAAACTTCTAATTAATTTCTCAATAAATATGTTTCTGCTTTGGTTTCGCTACAAAACAAAAATGGATAAGTCTGGAAAAATAATCCTGTCACATTTTTCGTCGACAACAAACAAAATTGGTTTTCTTAAATGTATAGAAGGGGTATGTCTTTGGCCATTTCAAGTTTACCGAGTAAAATTGCATTCTACTCATGATTTTTTCATGCGCCCTCAATTTTTTTAAAATTTGGTATCTTTTCTAGAGCCATTTTAGTATCAAAATTAAAAAAGTGTGCAAATATATCTGAAAATTATATAAGTTTAAATCCAAGCTACGTAGAATGTCAGTTCTGTGGCAAAAAAAACTTCAAAATGGGTTTAAATAGCTGAAAATTGACCATTAAATATTGTTTTTGCTATCTACCATCATGGCGCTTTGTACGCACAGGGCTGTATCCAGGAACCTGTAATAAAATTTGCTGTAAGAAAATTGTTGTTTTTATGCAAACTAGATTTTTATTAGGAATCAAGAGTAAATTCTAACTTGTTACACAAATCACAATTAGTTTTGTTCTTAACAGGAGTTGAAAATTTACAGTCTACCATAAATTTTCATGTGAATACAAGGCAATGCTAAAGAGCGAACAATTTAATTTGATTTGGATTCTTCTATAACTAAAGTTGATTTTTGGGGAAAAAACCTTAGTATTATTTCATAATGTTTAGTCCGATTTTGGCAGAAATTTAACAGAAATACAATTTGTAAGCAGAAATAGCAATTGAATCAATACTATCAGAAATGATGGCGCTTTGTATTCAGGAACCTTTAGAACATTGTAACTGTAATTTTTATTTTTCTTGTAAAATTAAATTTTGATTCCATTAAGGAATCAATGGATGATTCAAATATGTATTATACATAGTTTTTATGAGAAGAATGCGATAAACGATTGTGTAACACTATTACACTTAACCCCCGGTGGTTGGTCACTTTTTCGTTTGACACTTTTTAGGTCTTAATTGGTTTGACAAAGTAAAACTAAAAAATGACGAACTGATATTTTCACACGGGACACACACATTTACTATCAAACCAATCATTTTAAAATGTGTGTGAGCTCCGTGTAAAGAGGGTGTCAAACTGAAAAGTGACCCAGATCGTCTGACAATAATTGGTGTAAAATCATCGGAGTTTGGGTGTATAGTATATATTTATTCTCTGCAGGAGGTACAATTTTAAAGTCTACCAATATATTTTTTTGTTTGTAATATTTGAAAATATAAAAATAAAGAAAAGGTTTGATAACGACGAATGCTTGCAATCAAATATTTTAAATGAAGTATAAAGTTACGTTGATTACAGATGATTTTTTTTTTTTTTTTTTTTAATTTGTGGTAATGGGGTCCCTATGTCAATTTTTGTGTACAACGGGAAAAACTCGATTAAAAAATATTTCTGATCACTTTTTTTTCATTTTAATGCAAAACAAAAATTGACAAGACAACATTTTTTCGATGGATAAACTGTGGTCCCTTTGGAACGAGCTGTCAAGTAGGAACTTTCTGTTAAGATGGGCCGCGAAGTTATTTTTTTTTCGAATTGATAAAAAAAATCAATTTTTAACGCTTTGCGATCGAACAAAGCGTTTTTACACTCAGAAAAATAAGCTTTATTGTTCTGAACAATAATATAACAAATTTAAGCATAATTTTAGGACCCAATTGTTTTTTTATGAAATAAACCGATTTCATGAAATTTTATTGATTTAATTTAATTTAATCACCTGAAATCCCATCCCTAACCTGACGATACACACGTAGATTTTAGAACTGTGATATTTATGTTAATTTATTGAGTTAGTTTTAAGAGTGAACCCGTCTTGTATCATTTGAGTTTTGTGTACTTGTTGATGCGATAAGATGAGGTGGTTTTGTGCCTTTTTGAGAAAGTGTCTTGAATAATACCAGACACAGCTCAAGGGGGCTTTTGTCCACCTCCAATAAAGAAAAAATAACAAAAAATATTCGACTGATCCTTTTTAGGGGACTTAAGTTCCCTTATGACCGTAACTTCAAGTCTTCTGTAAAAAATGACATTTGAGGGACCCAGTGGCTCGATTTTGTACACAACAGTTGCCCAATCGGATGATGTTTAGATTTTTGTATGGTAAAATTCGCAAAGAATGTATGGGGAAAAACATTGCTTCAGGATTTTGGCACCCTAATCATCATTTTTGATGAGATTCTTGTAGGAAAACGCTTCTTGGCGTTTTTAGCTTGTATGCTTATTCCGTCTCCTGTGATCAAATTAGATTTTACGCATCTTTTCCCATACAATCCTTCCTTGGACTTATACGAACCCAACGTAACAAAGGGCACCTCGATCCGACACTCCGTATTGAACTGATTCGCGTTCGAACAAAACCGTCGAAATTTTGTAGTATTATATACTATTTTGTATATCTTTTATACACTTTCAAGTCTTTGCATCGCATTACTACAATTGCAATTTGCTGGCATTTTTTTGGTTTTTCAAAGATATTAAAATTGTACTCCTAAAAATTCACTCAGTTTTACTTTATAAGTTTTTAATTATAGTTTTAATTCCAAGCAAAAAAAAACATGTTTAATTAATTAGACATAAAACTCAAATACATCAATAATTATCAAAAAATTGTCAAAAAGCAGTAAACCAGCAGCAGAAACAGATTTAATAATAACATGTGTTCCAAATCAAGCCCCCTTATTACATCACTGTTAATTTTCATTCAAGCAAATGAAACAGCAAAGTAGTTGTGCTTTAAAAATGTTGCAAAAACGTTTCAGATAAGTTTCCAACACTTTAAGCTTCTTGAATTGTATGCAATGTTGTTGTAACAAAACAGCAACATTAATATCTGAACGTTGTATTTTTGTTGCCACCGCAATATTCCAGCCCCAGTGATTTGCTGGAGCTGTCAAACAAAATCAATCGTTAGCATCAATCACAAGGTCTTCAGAATCCGACAAAGAAATACAAAATTTGTGATCTTTTCAAGTTGTTTATTCCAAATCTTCAATTAATTTCAACAATATTGTGCCTCCAATTTACAAATAAAACATAAATAATCGTGATTCCAAAAATCGACCAACTTAAGAAGATTTTCCCGGCTGGAACTGGCCGGCTCGCATATTTTTTATGTTGCCGTCGCACAGCAGCTCCGTTTCTTCCGGGCGTTCAACTGCTCCTGTATGGATTCGGGACCGATGGTTTACCTCTGACTCAGGTCGGAAAATCTGGATCTACTCATTGTGGTCTTCGAGTTTCCTGTTTAACAGGCTTTTCCTGAACATCAGCCGCTCGGTTATCTTCTAGACTTTCTCCAGCGGAGAATAAGTGATCCGTTCCGTTCGATTGTAACTGGGATTTTCAGCGGCTTCAGTCCGTGCCATTTTTCTTGTTCCATCCGATTCAGTTCAGTTCTGTACCGTTGGCTTATGAACCGAGCTTAATGGTGCTGAGGGAAATATTTCGCAGGACACGTAAACACAGAAATAAAATCAAAAACACACGACGAGCGGTTGTCACCCCGATGTTCAAAAATATTGTTATTATTATGTTGCCGAAACATTGCAAAAGCGATAACTTGAAGAGCGTGAATTCCATTTCCAAAAAAGATGCTCCAACGAGGAAACGTTGTTGAAACATAATTGTTACATATTGTACAAGATTGTTGCAGTTTTGATTTATGATCCCTAGATGCAACTTAAAAAAAACTTAGTCATTTTTAGCATGTTGCGCATTGCTACTTGGGCTCGAAAGGTATTGCGGGTTGATAAAAAGTGGTTTATGTTTTATGATATCAAACTCATACAGTCGGCTGTAATGAGTAATGTGGATGATTTAAAGATTTATGATTTATAAGTTTATAATAATAGATTATTATACTCAGTCAGCCTGCTGTACTGAGGAAAATAATGATTTATATATTTTCAATTTTACGTTTAGTTAGGTTTTAAACTCATACAGCCGGCTGTATCGAGTAAATAGTAAGAGAAATTTTGGTGTTAAATTAAAATCGATTCATTCTTAGACAGCCGACTGTGGAAAGACTGAATCGCCGGGAAAATATACTGTGCATTTATTATTTTCTACATTGGTGTCTCTAGCCGAACAATTAACCGAAGAAAAGCAAAAAACAAACAAACACGAGGTAAAACGAACGACGACAACGGAAACCTTCCGCGACGAACGCGACGTGAACTGTTAAAAGCATAAAAAATAAAAATACAAAAGACGCGGCGTAGTTCTCAAAATACGAAAACTGAATTTGACACCGATTCGATCTGTGAGTTTGTGACCTCTACTGTGAGTCAACTGTGGTATTCGGGAAGAGAAGCACACACACATACATCCAATCACTCATTCTCTCACATCGTAATCACGATCATTCGCTTGCTCACACTAACACCATTCATGACGAGAAACAAAACAAAACATAAACATAAATAGAACGCTCTCACCGGGTCCGGAGCAGTAGCGCCATGTGGGTTTCAAGCTGCAGCTTCCTCCGCAATCACGCCGCCAAGTCAAGCTGCTGTTGTTGGTCGCCTTCGTTACACCAACACCAACACTGTCATACACGCCAGCATGTTCTCTCGGCACTCAAGTGCCTTCTTTTCCGGGAAGAGCGAGGAGCCAGGAGAGCGCGGCAAAAAACTGTTTCTCTCTGTACTCTACTTTTTCACAACCTTTTCCGCGAGAGAAAATTATAGATACACTAACACCACTAAGTTTTCTCTCTCCGGATGGCGTAGCCCAACAAGTGCTAAAACATGACGCCATTTTCCTCCTGCTCCAAATTGAAACAAAAATCACAAAAAATTGCACTTTTTTCTCAAGAATCACTTGAATTCCACATTATTCGTACGTAGAAACATTTTCCGCGACGGATGGATAACTTTTCACTGTTAAACTTAATATTTTTCACATAGAAATCGTAAAAAAAAAATATGCCCGTGACAGCACACACGACCGACCCGTAGCAGTGCAGCTCTCCTTCAATAAATTGAAATATTGGTCCAAAAAAATTCAACTTCATTTTTCGATGTAAATCGAATTTGCAACCAAAAAGTACTTTAGTGAAATTTTGGTAGAGCTCCCCGTTTTCAAGTTATAGCCATTTTTAGGTAACTTTTTGGAAATAGTCGCAGAGACTTAGAAAACTTCAATTCTCCTGTTTTCAAATCTTTGTGTGGCAATATCTCAGCAACTAAAGGTCATATCAACAAAGTTTGAAAAAGCAAAATATAGAAAGTTTTGTAAGCTTTTCAAATATATATTTTTTTTAAAGTGCGCAATTAAAAAAAATAATAACTGCAACTTTTTTCAAAAAAGTTGCCTAAAAATGGCTATAACTTGAAAACGGTGCGCTTTATCAATATTTCTCTTCGGTATTTTTTGATTGATTTACATCGAAAAATGTTGTTGAAAATTATTTGGACCAATATTTCGTTTTTTCAATCAATATTGATTAATACATTCATAACTCGGTCAAAGATTTTTGCAAATTCTGGAAATTTCTGAAAAGTCGGCATTTGATGTTCCCTAAAACACATTAGAAAATAAAATAAATTAAAAATAGTGTTTTTTTTTTGCAAATCATGTTTTAGTGACAAAAGCATTTTTTATGTAGTCTTTATCCATACCAACAACATTGCCGAAGACACCAAATCGTTACAAAATGCTTTTGAAATTTTCTTTTCAAGATTTTTTTTTTCGATTTTGTAGTATCCTTCTTTACAAAAGTCGTTAAACATCCATTTGACCATCAACAATCTTAATTTACCAGATTTTTGTCTTTTTTTGAAAAACTCCAAAGTCATAACTAGAAAAACCAAGATAACCGAATAAAAAACATCATGTGAAAGGTAAGTTAATCCAATAATTTTGGAGAATGTTACTATTTATTTTACGAAAGTGGGCATATCTCTTTCTATATTGAACCAAATTTGTGCCCAGGCAATAAGTTGCTGTATTTTAATGACAAATTATGCAAAAAAAGTTTTTTATCCGGTTGTTTTGGTTCTTTAAGCATTGATTCTTGAGTTATTTCAAAGAAAGCCAAAAATCTGGTAAGTTAGATTAGCTTTAAGTACAGTCATGCCTCGGTTTTGCACGCCTCGGTTTTGCACTGCCCCGGTTTTGCACCGTTCAGCTGCCTCGGTTAAGCACGGCCCAGTGCTTAACTGAAGCACAGAGCCTATGGGTTTTTGGCTATATGGGAGACATTGGCTTTAATCGTATGAAAAATCGTGCAAACATCAAAAAATTATAGTGTTTTGGAATCTGGATGATGTCAGTTATCCATTTAAATTATGTTTTCATGAAAAATTTCACAAAAATACGTATTTTTCCTGTATTTTGAAAATGCATTTTTTCTCTAAAGAATCCAAAAATATATTGTTATTGCAATATGGGTATCAAACAATTGGGGTTTTTTTATACATTTCGAATGTAATAACAAAATTTTAGAAAATACTCCAAATTTTCACAAAACTACGTTTTTTCGAAAAAAAATTACTCAAAATTTCATTTTTTACAATATGGGTATCAAACGATCGGGATTTTTTCATACATTTCGAATTCAATAACAACATTTTTGTAGAAAATACTCAAAATTTTCACAAAACTACGTATTTTCGAATATAATACTCAAAATTTCCGTTTTTACAATGAAGGTTTCAAACGATAGAGATTTTTTCATACATTTCGAATGTAATAACATTTTTTTGAAAATACTCAAAATTTTCACAAAGTACGTATTTTTGGAAAAGTTTTCAAAATTTAAGTTTTTACAATAAGGGTATCAAATAATCAAATAATTTTTTTTCAAAAATACATTGTTTTGTGATAATTTTGAGTATTTTCTTTTTTTTTATAGCTTTCGAAATGTATGAAAATATCCCGATCTTTTGAGTATTTTTTTCAAAAATACGTAGTTTTGTGAAAATTTGGAGAATTTTCATAAAAATTTTGTTATTACATTCGAAATATATGAAAAAATCCCGATAGTTCAACACCCACATCGTAAAAACGGAAATTCTGAGTATTTTTTTTAGAAAATACGTAGTTTTGTGAAAATTTGGAGTATTAAAAAAATGTTATTACATTCGTAATGTATGAAAAAATCACGATCGTTTGATACCCATATTGTAAAAATTGAAATTTGGATTTTTTTTCAAAAAGACGTAAAATGAAAATTTTGAGTATTTTCTAAAAATGTTGTTATTACATCCAAAATGTATGAAAAAAAACATGATCATTTGATACCCATATTGCAATAACAATATATTTTTGGTTTCTTTAGAGAAAAAAAAATGCATTTTCGAAATACAGGAAAAATACGTATTTTCGTGAAAATTTTCATGAAATAATAATTTTAATGGATAGTTGACATCATCCCGATTTTAAAACACTATAATTTTTTTTTATGTTTGCGTGATTCTTTGAACGATTAAAGCCAATGTCACCCATATAGCCAAAATCCCATAAGCTCTGTGCCTCGGTTATGCACGCCTCGGTTAGGCATCCCCCATATGCGGTGCTAAACCGAGGCATGACTGTATATTCATAATAAATTTAATGGATATCAACATAAATTCATTGATTGTTGATTGTTGATTCATGGAATGTCACTTCCTGGGGCAAAATTCTATAAAATCTTTAAAAAAAAAGTTGCTTAGACCCCTCAACAAAATACTGAACTTTGAACTTTGAAAAAAGCATAAACAGTTATTTAGAAAAGAGAATATTGAATAGAGAAAAAATAAGTTTGGAGTGTTTTCCAATTAGTCATCAACTGTCGATAGTTTGGTGATTATCGGTATAGCTTTGATTTTTTGGTAAATTTTGGACGATTTCAGCGTGACGTATGAAACGGATGACGCCTTACAAGGCCTCTACCAATTGCTGGAAAATTCCAGCTCAGCCTAATCTCATGGAGCGTTCCCACCAAAGCAAAGCGTCTACCATCTGAACCCAGTGAGGACTCTACGACGAGAGGCTTTGATTAGATTGCTTTACAACACCCAGCGTTCTGCCAAGGTCCGGTCCCCGAGGTACGGAATACACGGTTTATGCTACTTCTGGTCGTTGGTGCTTTACCACCGCGTTATCCACGTTCCAAAGACAACCGCCGTTGGCAGCTACGCCCCGTCCTGAAAGAGTTAGAACTGGACGACGAAACGTCGAACCTTAACGTCGTTGACGCGCTCGAAATTATGCGTACGTGCGAAAACACCTACGCCGTCATCCACATGAAGCTCGATGCTGGCTGCCCTGGGCCTGGGTACACAACCAGCAGCCGACGATGAGATATTTGAGAAACGCAAGCCTGACAAGAGCACGCGGTGAAAGCAAATTGTTTTGGATCGATTCGGGGCATAAAAATAAAGCTAAAGCAAGCATGCGACGTCGACGGCTGTGAAAACTTGCCTGATTACACACGAGGACCTGGTTCGGTGTAGGCTATTTCCACCGTGGTGAACATTATCGTAGATTGTGATTGGGCTTGGGAAATGGAAATTTTTGCCTAGCCAACCTTGCCAAGCGAATGGTGGAAATTTTTGTCAAGCCTATTTTAGCCTACTTTTCTCAAAATTGCCCTGTAAACTCGTTTTGAAATTACTGTGGTTATTCAAAAATTGCTTTCATAGATTTTTCGATTATTTATGGTAATTTTGAGCCATGGTCAATTAATGTAAATCAACTTCAAAAAATTACACCTATATATTATTTTTTTTAAATTTTAAATGGAATTATTCGTGTTCATTAAATTATTTAAATTGCTGGGGAAATCAATTATACAAACAAACAAACCATCCACATCAACGACCCCCGGGTCTTTTGTGGTCTCTATTGCAAGTTTCTGCTCGAACCTAGGAGTCCGAAGGCTTGAATGGGGAGAGCACCCAAACCTCTTTTACTCCAAGGAACCTTCCACCCCAGTGTTTGAACTGACGACCTTTGGATTGCGAGTCCAACCGCCGCCAGCGATTTCACCGGAGTAGGCTTGGTTTGGTGTGTTGTTTGTACTTATGGCATGGAGACGACTCCTACACTTATGACTTAACGGCCTAACAACCAAGGCCGGGACCGACATTTTACTTCCTCATCCGATGGAAGGTTGCAGCAGATGGGAATTGAACCCAGAATCATCCGCTTACAAAGCGGACAGCGTAACCATTCGGCCACGCACTCCCATCAATTGTTTGATTGTTTAATTGTTTAATTGTTTAATTGTTTAATTGTTTAATTATTTAATTGTTTAATTGTTTAATTGTTTAATTGTTTAATTGTTTAATTGTTTAATTGTTTAGTTGTTTAATTGTTTAATTGTTTAATTGTTTAATTGTTTAATTGTTTAATTGTTTAATTGTTTAATTGTTTAATTGTTTAATTGTTTAGTTGTTTAATTGTTTAATTGTTTAATTGTTTAATTGTTTAATTGTTTAATTGTTTAATTGTTTAATTGTTTAATTGTTTAATTGTTTAATTGTTTAATTGTTTAATTGTTTAATTGTTTAATTATTTAATTGTTTAATTGTTTAATTGTTTAATTGTTTAATTGTTTAATTGTTTAATTGTTTAGTTGTTTAATTGTTTAATTGTTTAATTGTTTAATTGTTTAATTGTTTAATTGTTTAATTGTTTAATTGTTTAATTGTTTAATTGTTTAATTGTTTAATTGTTTAGTTGTTTAATTGTTTAATTGTTTAATTGTTTAATTGTTTAATTGTTTAATTGTTTAATTGTTTAATTGTTTAATTGTTTAATTGTTTAATTGTTTAATTGTTTAATTGTTTAATTGTTTAATTGTTTAATTGTTTAATTGTTTAATTGTTTAATTGTTTAATTGTTTAATTGTTTAATTGTTTAATTGTTTAATTGTTTAATTGTTTAATTGTTTAATTGTTTAATTGTTTAATTGTTTAATTGTTTAATTGTTTAATTGTTTAATTGTTTAATTGTTTAATTGTTTAATTGTTTAATTGTTTAATTGTTTAATTGTTTAATTGTTTAATTGTTTAATTGTTTAATTGTTTAATTGTTTAATTGTTTAATTGTTTAATTGTTTAATTGTTTAATTGTTTAATTGTTTAATTGTTTAATTGTTTAATTGTTTAATTGTTTAATTGTTTAATTGTTTAATTGTTTAATTGTTTAATTGTTTAATTGTTTAATTGTTTAATTGTTTAATTGTTTAATTGTTTAATTGTTTAATTGTTTAATTGTTTAATTGTTTAATTGTTTAATTGTTTAATTGTTTAATTGTTTAATTGTTTAATTGTTTAATTGTTTAATTGTTTAATTGTTTAATTGTTTAATTGTTTAATTGATTAATTGTTTAATTGTTTAACGAACAAATCACAAAAGATTTTTCACAAATCCTTCAGTGCAATCTTCTAAATCATGCGTTGCTTTCCTATATAAACTTCATCGGCGAAAACAAAACGAAAGTTCAAGGGCAAACGATTTCCAACGCCAAGGAAAATAGTATTTTCCACCCAAAAAAACAAAAGCCATCTTCCCCAAGCCAAGCCGAATTGGCAAAAACCGTCTAATTAAAGGAATGATAAAATATCATTTTAATTAAATTTCCAATCCCCGTTTTAATTGAACTCGAAGAAACGAACGTAAGCACCACTTGTTGGCAGCAAAGTCGTGGCGTTGGCTGGCTGTGCTACAATGTCACCAACGACGATTCTGCTTGCACTGACTGACTTGGGTCCAGAGGGTTCGGGTAATTGGAGAAACGGTCCCGCCCCAAGATCCGGAACACGAGCGCTGTGGTCGCGTCTCCACGGCAGCAGCAGAAAAAAGCTGGCTGGATTACAGCTAAATCCAGCACAAGATTGATGAAATGAATTGATTCAGCAGTTCGCCACCGTGGCATCACAGAGTTGATGGTGCCGGAAAGGATTTGATGATGAATGAGAGCGAGAGAGCGAGATGGCAACACTGCTGCTGCTGCTGCTGCTGCACCGGGTTGTAAGTAACCCGGGTTCGTCCGGATGCTGCTGCTCATCCTTGGAATACAGGATGGGAAATGAGTTCATTAGCGATGATGTGATTGATGAAGATAAGACCCGATTATGGCGCACTCCGTTGGTTGGTTGTTGACAAGGCGAGAGAAAGTTGCACACCTGCTGTAATGTGTGATGTAATTATTATTTTTACCATGTTGAACGTGGGAGGGTTTACTCATAAGAAATATGGTGGAATCATCGAGTCGAGAAATTGTTTCAGTTGATGTTTCGGAAAAAAGTTTTATAGGGGTCGTTTTTTTATTTTTTAAATATTACAATTTTACAATTATTTAAAAAAAATGCAAATAAAAACAATAAATTACAAAACAAATACAAAAATATACAAAAATTTACAAAATTTACAAAATTTACAAAATTTACAAAATTTACAAAATTTACAAAATTTACAAAAATACACAAAAATATACAAAAAATTACAAAAAATTACAAAAAATTACAAAAAATTACAAAAAATTACAAAAAATAACAAAAAATTACAAAAATTTACAAAAATTTACAAAAATTTACTAAAATTAAAGAAAATTTACTAAAATTAAAGAAAATTACAAAAATAAAGTTTTTTTTAGAAAAAGTAACATAGAATTAGAAAAAAAACGTTACTTAATCCACCTTAAGGTGGTTGGTGCCTTCCTCGCATTCATGTTGTATTTTAGGTTGTATTTACAAATAAATTTAAGAGTTTTTTTTATTTTTTTTTCATTTATTTTTTATAATTATTGGTTTTACTTGAACAGCAATTTTCAACTCTTTTTTTTACCAACTCTCCAAAATAAAGGAGAAAAGTCTCATGAGTTATATATTTCAGTAAAAAGTTCGAGTAAATCTTTGTCGAGACAAAATGATGCAGCAACATAATTATTACAGAATTTTTCCAGAAGAGACGCAGATACAGCTTAAGCAATGTGGCAACCGGGCGATACGCATGCAAGGGGGTGTGGCTGCCAATCCCCCGCTCAGACCAAAATCCCTACGCATGCTGCGCGACTCTCGCGCGTAAGCAAAAAGACCCGGCCTTTGAGGTTATGCAAAAATCACCCTTTTTTGTAGCTGCAAAAAAACTTTTTCTTGGCATAACTTTAAAAGTACTTCACTAAACAGAATAAAATTTAATAGGGTCTTAGGGGACCCCAAAACGAACAGAATAAGGCGGATCCGGCCAAAATCGGTTCAGCCAGTTCTGAGATAATCGTGTGGAAAAAAAATCATGTCTACACACATCCCCACAGACATTTGTTCAGAATTTGATTCTGAGTCGATAGGTATACGTGAAGGTATATCTAGGAGTCGTATTTAAGAAGTTCATTTTTCGAGTGATTTTATAGCCTTGCCTCAGTGAGGTGAGGAAGGCAAAAACAAAAATAAAAAAAATTAAAAAAATCGACAAAATTGACAAAATTGACAAAATTGACAAAATTGACAAAATTGACAAAATTGACAAAATTGACAAAATTGACAAAATTGACAAAATTGACAAAATTGACAAAATTGACAAAATTGACAAAATTGACAAAATTGACAAAATTGACAAAATTGACAAAATTGACAAAATTGACAAAATTGACAAAATTGACAAAATTGACAAAATTGACAAAATTGACAAAATTGACAAAATTGACAAAATTGACCAAATTGACAAAATTGACAAAATTGACAAAATTGACAAAATTGACAAAATTGACAAAATTGACAAAATTGACAAAATTGACAAAATTGACAAAATTGACAAAATTGACAAAATTGACAAAATTGACAAAATTGACAAAATTGACAAAATTGACAAAATTGACAAAATTGACAAAATTGACAAAATTGACAAAATTGACAAAATTGACAAAATTGACAAAATTGACAAAATTGACAAAATTGACAAAATTGACAAAATTGACAAAATTGACAAAATTGACAAAATTGACCAATTTAAAAAAATGACAAAATTGACAAAATTCTAACAAAATTTTCATTAAATTCTGACAAAATTCTAACAAAATTCTAGCAAAATTCTAACAAAATTCTAACAAAATTCTAACAAAATTCTAACAAAATTCTAACAAAATTCTAACAAAATTCTAACAAAATTCTAACAAAATTCTAACAAAATTCTAACAAAATTCTAACAAAAATCTGACAAAATTTAACAAAATTCTTACAAAATTCCAACGCAATTCTAACAAAATTCTATTGAAAATTTAACAAAAGTCCTACACAATTCTATCAAAATTCTTAAAAAATCTAACAAAATGCTAGCAAAATTCTAACAAAATTTTACAAAATTCTAACAAAATTTTAACAAAATTCTAAAAAAAATCTGTCAAAATTCTAACAAAAATCTAAAAAAATTCCAACATAATTCAAACAAAATTCTAACAAAAATCTAAAAAAAAATCTAAAAAAATTCCAACATAATTCAAACAAAATTCTAAAAAAATCTAACAAAATGCTAGCAAAATTTTAACAAAATTCTAACAAAATTCTTACAAAATTCTAAAAAAATTCTAATAAAATTCTAATAAAAATTTGACAAAATTTTACAAAATTGTAACAAAATTCTAACAAAATTCTAACAATATTCTAACAAAACTCTAACAAAATTCTAACATAATTTTGACAAAATTTAACAAAATTCCAACGCAATTTTAACAAAATTCTAACTTAAATTAAACAAAAGTCCTACACAATTCTAACAAAATTCTAAAAAAATCTAACAAAATGCTAGCAAAATTTTAACAAGATTCTAACAAATTTTAACAAAATTTTAACAAAATTCTAAAAAAAATTCTGACAAAATTCTAACAACATTCTAAAAAAATTCTAACAAAATTCCAACATAATTAAACAAAATTTTAACAAAATTCTGACAAAATGTGAACAAAATTCTAATAAAATTCTTTTAAAATTCTAATGCAATTCTAACAAAAGTCTCACAAATTTCTAACAAAAATCTAACAAAATTCCATCAAAATTCAAACAAAATTCTAACAAAATTCTTACAAAATTCTAACAAAATTCTAATAAAATTCTACCAAAATTCTAACAAAATTTTAACAAAATTCTAATTAAATTCTATTATAATTCTAACAAAATTTCGACAAATTTCAAACGCAATTCTAACAAAAGTCTCACAAAATTCTATCAAAATTCAAAAAAAATTAAGACACAATTTTGATCAAAGTGACAAACTATAGCGAAATTAGGTAAAAAAAGCTTTTATGATTGCTGGAAAAGTTGAGTTCCACAAAACAGATCCCATTCGAATCTAAAGTCCCTTTCAAACGGAACCAACAATGCCCAGATTAGCATGGCAACAAACGCTTGATCCGGACGCCAATTTTGTTATCGTCACTGACGCGTAACTTGGCAGTGATTAACGCAAATAGTGAATTAATTATTAACAGCCAATCGTGGGCGCCCACGTGGAGGGGGCAAGTAGGGGTCAAACGGCAAATCAAACTGTCACACGTTTATTGGCCAGATTTGGTGCCTAAAGTGGCTGTTTGTCGAACTGCAAAAACTATCAACGCACGATGATGATGAAGGTGGGGGCGACGATGATTGTTGATGACGCTGTGACGACATAATTAATTGAACGCGACAGTTTCATTCGTGTACGGTACGGGAGATAATTTAGATTGGTTTGAATTGAAAAATCAACATGCGCTTCAATCGGTAATTAGTTGAAGTTAGTTGTACGGACAAGGGTGTGGTTGGTGGAGGGAAGGTGGTGGATACTGAACGATACTAATTATTGGAATGCTTATTTCAATGAAGCATAAATTAGAAGTTATTAGGGATTTTTGGAATTTAAGGGGGCATCAGGGCTATACCTGTTTTGTACATTTTTAAATATGCAGGTAGTAAGTTAAAGTTCTTGAATTTTTATTAACACCGTCACCTGTAAAATGATTCGAAGCTTTCTAGTGTGACTGAGCTAGTTTGTACTGATATTGTTGTCCACTTTTGAACAGCACACTTTAGAATAGCTTTCAACAATTTCAATAAATTTCCGTAGATTTTGCAATAATTTTTGAATCACTTCACGATCTATTAAATTTTGAAAATAATTGAATCATTCAAATTAATCGAACAGGACACATCGTCAATATCAGACTCGAATGACATAAATACGCGAACAATCCGAACCAAATCCGACAAACACAACATTCCAATTACTTCCACCACACGTGAATGTATGCAATCTTTTTATTGCATGAAAAAAAGCTCATCAACAAAGCCTCATAAACAATTCCAAATCCAGCGCGGAGCCACTTCCCTTCAGGTCTGCACCGCTTATCACTCTGATGGGGTACAAAAAAAAAGTGCAACCTGATTGCCGTGTCCAAAGCCGTGCACACTACATGCACATCAACCCACGTGGCACAAGCCTCGCCGGTGGCAATCCGATGATCCCACGTGCATTTTTTCCCTCCGCCATCCATTCAATCGTTATCATTCAATCAGATAGGGGAGAAGCAGTCACACGTGTGCACACGAGGGATCTACGCCAAGGAGGTGAAACTTGTCAAAATAAGTTTTGAGCAAAAGAATTTTCAGATGTTGGCACCAAACTTAACTCACGAGCAAAATATTCACACTTAAACAACGCAGCTTAAAAGCTTCTTTAGTTATGTCCAGACTAAAACTAAAGCTTTCAGTCCATGGGAGTGTGTCTTAGATATTCGTTTTCTTTCATTTATCTAGGACACAATCCCATGAAAGATCCATTTTCAGTTTTGCCACCTAAGATAAAAGAAGAACAAACAATTTTAAATAATGTGGGCTAAAATTTGACATCTTCCATTGCACTTCCTTTTCAAAGTTCCTTACAACCTTGTGACATCCCCATCAAGGGGTGTTGTTGAGGGTGGTCGCTTTTACATGATGTGGTTGCCCGGGGGGGCAAACAAGAGCCATTTAAAGTGTATCAGAGCGAGGGTGAAAAAAACGACAACTCTGAATGAAATCCACCACACACACACATATGGACTGATGACGTTCCGCCGGCCCATTCAAGCTGACAATTCCGTTGCGAATAGAATGGCCGCGCACAATCCAGTTTAATTACTTCATCAATATATGGAGCTGGCTTCAAACACAACATGCACACGCGTGGTTCAAAGTGGATTCCAGCAGATTAATGACTCAATTTCATACACATTGACCGAGAGCGGGGCCGTTTTGTTTGTCCTAGGCTAATGGCATTCATTTGTGGCCACAATTCAATCCGAAATTGGCACCATGACTGAGAGTAGACTTTTTTCGAAATTTTGTCAGAGCATGCTATAAAAACCTTACGGTTGGTGTCTCGGCTAAACGTCTTTCAAAACAACAGGGTCGTGTTGCTTGAAAATCTACACGAAAGATCCGGTCTAAATGCAAACTTTTTTTCGACACCTGGGAAAAACGCGTTACCTTATCTAATTTATTTGCCTTGGATTGGTACCGTAAACCGGGGTGTCTTTGATAGGATTTCAATTTGTTTTTAGAATATTTTCCAACAGGTGAGGTTTTTCTCAAGATTATTATTTTTAAAACATGTACTTGGGTAGGCCACACAAAGTCCATGCACTATTTTGGAAAAAAAAGTTTTTTCAATAGTGTTTAGACAAATAGTTACGTTAAAAATTCTTGGTTTTAATTCCGGGGTGACATTGATAGTCATAGTTTTTCTTGTTAAAATCATATTTAAGATGTTCAAACTTTATTTGTACGTTAAATGTACCATCACTAAAGTAGCCGATATAGTTTGTAAGAAAAAAAATAAATGTTTATTTTAAGTTAACTAAGTTTATAAGTTTTTTAACAAAATACATATAAATTTCAGGTAAAATTGTTAAAAAGTCGGAATTTTGCCTGGAATTTGTTAAAAATAGTTTTGTTTATAAAATTATCGATTTATATTGCATTTTAAACTGAATTCGAAGCACGAATCACAAGTTTTCACATTTTACATGAAATTTGTTCAACTGAATTTGCCTATAAATTTGGAGATTTTTTTTAAATTGTGCTTCAAAAACACATATTATTTATTATTTACAAACTTATTTAACCTTCTCCTAGTGGAAAATTGTCCAAAGAATCCGAAAATGCATTCCGTTTTCCGATTAAAAATCATGTTCATTGAGAAAATCATGACACTTTGAGAAGTTTAAAATAATGACTTTCATCCACTTTTTCTTAACTATAGTTAACTAACTTTATAAACTTTTCAAAAATTTATGAAAAGTTCTTCATGAGGTACTTTGAACACTTCTCTACCACGGTCAGTATGTTTCTGAACCATTCCTTACGTATTTTAATTGTACTCTTCATTTTGCGGAAAAATCGCAAACCTATCAAAGTCACCCCGGCTATCAAAGTCACCCCGTTTTACGGTACCTCAGTATGACAGTTCTCGTGCATTGATTTGTAATTTCTGGAGAGGAACATTCGGAAAAGGCGCATAAGCATTTTGACAGCTTAAACTATATTGATAATTCTGAGACAAACAGTAACTTTTTCACAAAACCCGCAGCATAAATAGGTAGCCGAGGATGCCAGCTATTGTTGTGAGAATATTACCGGTTGTCTCTGAATATGCGAAATAGTTCCAGCTGTCAAATCTGCCCATTTCTCGTGTTTCTCCAGATATGTTTGTAAATGCCCTTCTGAGAAGCTGGTCAAGGAGGTAACTTCAATCACAGTCTGTACTTCAAAATAAACAACATAGTATTAACTCATGAACACGGTATTATTCCTTGTTCGAAGCTCAACAGCTTGGCAGCGTTTGAATGTTTGTAAGTTAACAACGTCATCTTCTGTTGAGTGGCCATCAGAAATGGAACGCTTTCACAAATTTTGGCACAAGTGAAAGAAGCATCATGTATGGTGAGAATCGGAAAGTTCTGTTCTGCAGGCATTTATTAACTGCCTTTCAAAATCAGTCGAAACACCGCTTGATGCCATGTCCACCAAATCAGTAAGAGGACATCAGAACAAAAACCAGAGGAAATCTATCCGTGCATAGTCGTTGGCGCACTTAACTAGGGACAGACACGCTGAAGGTTCCGTCCATAAATATGAACTTGGTGTTATCCTATTTGTTTGGCCCTTGAAGGGAGCCGTAAATCAATGCACGTTCCGTTTCTTCGCAGATATTATTCGGGTATCGTCTCGAGTGCAAGTGGTACCATGAATGAACTTAGTTCTACTACCACCGGTCACGATCCAGTTTTTTTTTTTTTCAAAGTCGTTGAATGATCTTCCTCTGTGCGTTGTTGGACCTCACGGCGGCCATCGATTCTGGAAAACTACAAACCACATTCCCCATGACTTTCATCGGAAATGCAGAATCAGTTTCCACCAAGGTTTCCGTTTGTCCTCTTCAAAGCCGTCCGATACTGGTTCTCAGTAATGTGAGGCGGGTCTTTGTAATCGAATGTTTTATGTAATGCCATATCTCTACCGGTCCGATTGAGTTTTGAACTTGTAAAAACACGTATCCTGGTCAATTTTCATTATTGTTGTACAAGAGGTCTATTCCACCATTTGATTTTGGTAGAGCTATCATCTCGGCATTCTATTGTGCGTGTTATCATTGTACTGGGCTAGTTATCGAACTTTGCGCTTGAGCCCACAGTAATTTGGAACCCCTGCTGAACTTGGTAGAAATCGGAACTCTAACATTATCCACACACATTCTAGCTGACGACTATAGCTGAAAGCGAGAGGATCACGAGGATCGTGCTGCTGCAACTATCGAGACCACGAGACCACGCTTCACCCCTTTAGTCTTTTTTCGGTTGTTAAAATCAACGCAAAATCGTCCAACGACCTCCAATTCCGTTGTCATTTACGGATTATCGTGATTTCACCGTACATCACATGGACGAAGAGTTATACTTGACCAACTTCATGGATTTTGTTGATCAGAAGAACAGTTGGGAAAAGCTTGAGAAAAAGAACAGCCTCGCCAAATTGTGACAATTCGTCGCCATCGTGTTAACTTGTCGTACGTGCATTTTGGGCCAAATTGAGTTAAGAACGCCATTTTGTGCAACTCACAATGCCTCACCTTTTGACCTTCACAGATCCCCAAAATTCGATTTCAATCCTGAGATATTCAACAAAAACCGAAAAACCTCCGTGCATTTTTGTCATTTTACATATGAAAGTAGATTCAATCTTGTCGTGCTATCTTGTCACTCCATGAAAATTGATGTAAGTGCGACAAAAAGCCAAAGGGATTTCAGGCCAGGAAAGTCAGGATGCGTTTGTCGCACGTACAAGCTAGACTACCGTAATCATTTGTAATTATAACTCGGGACTCCAGCAACCAACTTCAACCAAACTTTGGGACAATGCACAGAATGGTGAGCCAAACAAAACGTGTTTGTTACTGTTTACATTGCGTGCTCTCGTTTTTGAATATTCAAGGTCAAACATTAAAACGCGTTTTTCTCGGAACGTCAAAATGGCAGGTGCGACAAGATAGCACGACGACGTCGAATTGCTCTGCGCCATCCGCAATACTCTTTTCCTCTCAATCCGTGATCGTGGTTCTTTCAATTCAACGTCGTCGTGCTATCTTGTCGTACGTAGCTTTTTGACGTTCCAAGAAAAACGTGTTTTAATGTTTGACCTTGAATAAACAAACACTAGAGCACGCAATGTAAACAATAACAAACAAGTTTTGTTTAGCTGACCATTCTGTGCATTGTCCCGAAGTTTGGTTGAAGTTGGTTGCTGGAGGCCCGAGTTATAATTAAACATGTTTACGGTAGTCTAACTTGTACGTGCGTCAAACGCGTTCTGACCTGAAATCCCTTTGGCCAATTGTCACACTTACATCAATTTTCAGTGAGTGACAAGATAGCTCGAGAAGATTGAAACTTCTTTTATATTAAAACACGGAGTTTTTTTTCGGTGTTTATAGAATATCTCAGGATTGAAATCGAATTTTGAGGATCTGTGAAGGTCAAAAGGTGAGGCATTATGAGCTGCACAAAATGGCGTTCTTAACTTTATTTGGCCCAAAATGCACGTGCGACAAGTTAGCACGACGGCGACGAATTGGAGACCTGTGAGTGTAGACTACGTTGCAGTAGGTGAAGATGAGGATCATCACCACGAACACAGGATCACAGGTTGCGTGGAGAATACCGGACTGAGCCGACGAAACGTTCACAGACGATCGCTTGGGTCTTCTTAAACGTGGGTGCGAGCGAGTTTGCTTCGGCACAACGAGCTATTGTGGCGTGAACTTTGTTGATAACTTCGAGGGTCAGATACGTAGACTTGGAGTTCGTCGGCATATATCTATAGATGGTACTTGTACCTCAGGTACACCTAGAGACTGTGAAATCGAGGGTGTTGACAAACAGACTAAAAAGCAGGGTGCTGAAGCAGGATCCCTGAGGTGACATATTTCACGTGAAAGCTCGAACTCGTCCCAAAGTTTTGTTTCCAGGTTTTGATGGTTCACGCAGTTGAAGGTGAGAGAGAAGTCGACAAGAACCATAACAGTGCAGTGGTCATAACATTTGTCAGAGCCGTGGTCGTAGTACTGTGTCCTTTCCTGTATCCAGCCTGCTGCCATGTTTTCGTTCGGAATGTCAAGGTGTTCAGAGATCTTTCAGATTGCCGGAAGGACACTGATCGGCAGGAAGCCCTTCGGATGCGAAGGATTGGTCTGTTCCGAGATAGGGGTGATCAGAGTTGTTTTTCCAGTTTGTAGGAACCGACTTGATCTGGATGATGTGGTTGGAATTCCAACAAAGCCGGTAGAATTGGCCTCTTTAGAGAAGACGACCTTTTAAGTATTAACACATATTAATTATAAAAGCATGCTAACATTAGTTTAGTCGTAAGATGTAACTGAACCTGCATTATTAACACAATTATGATAAGTTGCACCTCAATTACCAGGGAAATCTACAAAATTCAATTACTTGTTGCATACTCAATAGGCGTTATAAGTTTAACATTCTTTCAAGGCTGTTTGAAAGCATTTTTAGCTTGGACACCCACCACCAGAATTCTTTACCTTCCAATGACACAATCCATTTTTGGGTTAGTCATGCAATTTTACGAATAAGTCATCAACAAAATCAGCTACAAACTACCGTCCCAATCGGCGCCACTTCCCATTTCTCACCCGGATAATAACGCGTGACCACTCCACGTGTGCGTCCCAATTCCGAAGGGTGGGTGACCCAACTTGGTCCATAAATATCCGGCGTCGTCCATTCATCACTCCACAATGCCCCCAGCGCACACTTTCTCATAACGAGTGTAACGACGTCAGCCCGCTGCTATTGCTTCTGGGGTCTGGCTGCAAGTAAGTAAATCATTCCACAAAAACCACAAAAACGGAGGGGAAACCCCATTTAAACTGCCATCCACGGTCGCGAGCGCAATGATAGACGGTCAATCGCACACACATACACACTGGCAAGTGCATTCACAACACAAAAAGTCACACACTTCCACACGCACGCGGGAACCTGTAGCTCGTTCCGGTGGCAAACTGACCGGTCGCCATGTGCCTGCTTTCCATAAATTCTCGTGTAATTAAGCTAATGAAACATGCCAGATTGCCGTTTAATTGTACCCATTGAAGAATGGAACCGCGGGAGTGATCCTTTCAGGACGGGGTTGTTTTTTTTTTCACCGCCATCCCCATCCCCAAGTCTCCGGGATTATCGCAGCCCGGAAGTTCCGCGTTCATCGTCGTCACCAAACGAGGCAGTAAGTCGGCGATTCCCGCCGTTGGCGACTCGTTATGAATTGTGTGTACCATATATAATTTATTACATGGTTGGTGGTGCAATCATATTCGCATTAGGCCGGGGTCCGGTTCAGCCCGCGGATCATCGTCGGGAACTGAACCCACGTGGACTCTGTTTGATGTGCGCATGTATTGGATATTCAGGTTCAGATTCAGATTCAGATTGAATCTCTGGTTTGTGAAGAGTGTGGTGGAATGCAGTATTGGACCGTATGTTGGTTGATCGGAACTCTGACAGTTAGGTACTTTGGGAAAGGGAGTAATCTGGTTCCGGTTCCATTTGCGGTAATACTTTGTTTATTTTACGGACAAAACATTTCCAAGATTTAAAAATGGTAATCAAGGTTAAAAAAACCCGAAATGTAGACTTCATTACACTACAATAATTTGTATCACAGACAACAGAAAACAGACGACCTAGAAGGTTGTCTAATCTACCCACACGGTAGAACATCTGGCGTGGACGGCGCGACACCATTTATGCATGTTGGGTTCATGTCCTTGGTGGGTTTGGAACCTGGGTGCATTTGACAGTAAAAATTCGTCGAAAGTTCGACTCACGCACCCTCATGCGTTTTAAGAATCTGTCATCTGGAAAAAAAATCATTTCTTCCCAAACGATTATAACCGCGTGTTCGTTTCGGGTCCGTCCGCGTGTTTTTAATTTTGTGAGGTTAAATCCGGACTGCTTAATTATTTTTATTTTGTGCCCTTGTCGTTTGTCCCGCGAGTGCAGTTTTCCTGTCTCATAGTGAATCACTCCTGGTTGGCCTGCTGCGTGGCCCGGGTTTCTTTGATTTGTTTTTATTTCTAATCACTCTTGGATAAAACGGTATGTTTGCGAAAAAGTTATCGATTTTGTATAGAAAAAGTGGGCGTTATTGTTGCTGCTATCAGTGACATAACCAAACTTTTCGGTACCCTCAGTAAAAGATCATTCTATAAAAAAATATGCCTTATCTGTTCCGGAAATATCCGGCGATGTTTGATTTGATTTTTGCGGGGAGAGTCAACAAACTGTTAACAAATCACTTCGTGTATCAGCCAATTTGGCCTCCAGAAACATTAGGATTAGGTTTTCCGGCACTTTTCAGATTAGAGGTTAGGTAATTATGCCTCTGTGTGGAGTGTGCAATTTCAACCTGATTGCTATTTTTAGCAACATGTCCAGTTAATGAGAATGAAATTCGAATCCGAAGATGAGGCCACTACTTTTCTTTTGGTTGGATTGGTTCGCCAGAAACCAATTAATCAATTGTGTGTGTGTGTGTGTGTGTGTGTGTGTGTGTGTGTGTGGTCCAATCCAATACCCGCTAGCCGGTAGCGATATTATGGGAAAGTATAGTTTGTATCAGACTTTGTATATGCCGAATGCTGATACAACTTATCTCAGTCCCGGGTATTAGGTGGTGATAGCCCTCGCGCTGCTTCCAACGACCCGTTTCAGAATGACAGAGCTCCTTGCGGTCCAATTCCGAGGTCGCTGGGCATTGTTCGGCCCCGCCTAAACATAGAAGCAAGCATCTGAAGGAAACTCGATGTATATTTAGACTTCCAATCCCGTCAGGCAAATCAGGGATCAGCGCGTATTTAATATGAGAAGATAACATGTTTCAACACCACGGATCAATTCACTGATAGAGTGTAAACCTTCTGATGGCCGACTGCTTAGCGTCCCAGACCACCAATCCAGAGGTGTGAGTTCGAATCCCACCTGATTCATTTTTCGTTTTTGTTCATATTCAAAGTTCAAATTCCTGATTCCAAATTTCAAAGATACCGACCGGGATTTGATCCCTGAACCTTCTGCTTGTGAGGCAGAAGCCGTAACCATTAAGCCAGAAACCAATTAATCAATTTCACGTCAAAAATGTCTTTACAGTAATATTTGTTCTCACGTTGAATATTTTCAATTTCTTGTTTTTTATGGATTAGGCCGATTAAAAAATATTTTTCAAATTTTTTGTGGTCAAAAAAAATATACAAATTAAAATAACAAGCCAGAGTCTTCATAATACACTATATTCTTTTTTTAGGTCACCTTTTTTAAAACGATTCTCGATTTACGCAACTTTGTTTAAGTCATGACTTCAAAAAAGAATGTCAATGACTTAAATCGAGAATATGACTCAAATTAAGATTCTTCGGGATTTCGTAATATTTCGGAGATTTTTCAAAATGTATCAATGTTATTTTGTTCAGTTTTGTTATTAAAACATGTAAGCATAGTTTTGCAACATCTGGCTATCCGAATCTTCCGGGAATTTTGAGCAAGATGTTTTTTTTCTGTTTGAGTACTAAGCCACTTAATCCTGATTACGAGAACTATTGTAGCGTGTTATCTACCCATTTTTACTATTATCAAGCATTTCCAGATCTATAACACAGTCCCTATTGAGAGGGAAAGTGCTGTTCCATCCAGATGCTGTAAACTCCTTTCCTTGTGCCTTGTGCGCTATGTATCGCTAGAGCCGCGGTGACAATTTTTTCGTGTCATTTTTTAAGCTCTTCCCAGCAGCTATTATTTGCCGCGCGGGGTCTTGTAAAGACAATTGTCTTTTTGCGGTGCCATATTTGCGGTGTTCCCTTTGCTCTGATCTGGACAATGCGACTGGGACTGCGGTGCAATACCGATCGGCTGGGCATTATTTACATGCGAAGACACGAGGAAAGTATTTTGGGAAGAGGCGCAAAGGAATATCCCAAGATCGATCACATGCTTGAAGACCGTTTAATACTCATGCGGTTGCTGCTACCTCTGAACTTAAACCTAAGACTGCCACCCTGAGAAGAACCCATGACTTTCCGCTTATGAGGCGAAACTACAGATTGTCTAGGGAAACAGATTGGCCAATGTTTCTGGACACCAAACGCGCTGGACACCAACCGCCATTTACGCCCAGCAAAACTGGCAGTGTTGCAAGCGCAAAACATACGTTGCCAGTGCCTGTTTATTTTGCATTGGCCAGTCTGTTTCCCTAGACAGTCTGTAGGCGAAACCCGTAACCATTCGGCCACAGGAGGTTGGCAAAGTAGTCTACCATAGCTATGCGGGTATAATTCGGGGTCAAAACCCGTCGACTTGTATTTCTGGTAAGCTTCTTACTCAAAATTCCTGGAAGTATTGTGATGAACTCCATTACAATAATTTTAACAATCAACGACTGGCCATTTTAAAAGATACAATCTTGTTTTCAATGCCTTTTCAATTTTATGAAGTAAATTCTAAAAACTTTGTATTCTTTCTAGAAAAAAAAAAACAGCGCAACAAAGAAATATAAATACGCTCAACCAACCCAAGTTGATGCACAGCCAGGACCCCCCCCCCCTGGAAAAGCTGAACCTGCTGGCAAAAGAAGAAGGAAGGCGGTCCACACTGCCGGGACCTTGGCCAAGTTCAAGAACCCGTGAGTACCGTTCCTTTTTCGCAGATCATGAATCCGGAGAGTCCACCGCGAAGGACGACCACCTCGGGCTGTTGCTGTATCTGCCGGAAGAAGCGAGAAGAAAGACAGACTTAAGACTCCGCTGGAGATGGTCGACCACTTTCGGTGGCGACTGAATCCCCCGGAAAAGGCGAAGTTAATGACGATGCGCTATGTGAAGACAGCAGCTTTTTTACTAAACCCTTTTTTTATGTGATTTTATAACATTAATAAACGTTAATTCTTACGTTGAGAGTATCAAAATTTGTTTGATATTGTAGAAACTTGTTTATTACAGAAAACAGTATTTAAAAGAAGAAAATCAAGAAGAAAACCATGATGTGTTCATATTAGACTGACAAATTTTGTATTTTTACTAAAATACAAAATTTTCCGCTGGCCACAGATTGCTTAAAACCTGGGTGGTTCGCGAAACGGCCTCAATTTTGAACTGTCAAAGTGGTACCAATTTACTGTTCGTCAAAAGTAGAAAGTATTGTTATCGATCATTAAAAGTAGTTTTTTTTGCCAGAATAAAAATTTGTGGCTTTTGAGGACCTGGAGTTAAAGTCAAGAAATCTTGAGAAAGTTGAAGGCGAGATCGTCATTTTTATAATTATGAATTGAAATTGTTTATGGAGTCGATGCGTTCCATCCAGAAGCTGTCTTAATTGTTTGATTCCGTTTGAAAACCTACTGGTTTAGTGAAAATCTTCTCTGTTTGTTGGATCAGCTTCGCTAGAATTAGCGATGTTTTTTCGCTGGACCAGGAAAAGCTGCAGGATTCCAAAATCAGCCAGGGAATTTGTCTGCGACATCGCAGAATTACACTCTCACCGCAGTTCTTCGTCTCCCGTAAAAAAGAAAAACCACTATTAACCGATTGAAACTACAAAGTCAAAAACAAGACAAAATAAAGCCACTGACACTGATTATAAAACAGCTCATTTACTTTGTAGATGTAAACAAAGCGGGATCATTCGAAAATCACGTTACGCATTCTCTTTATTCATCACCCAGCTTTAAACCGGAAAAAATCACTGGGTGAAAGGTCTTGTATGTGATGAAAATGTCCGGATTGAATGTTACCTACAGGGCCAAAATCGATAAGCCAGTGCCGGTCCAGTATTTGAGTTACATTTTTTTCGGTGAACAAATCCCAATCTTCACGTGACATGAAATCAACTTAATATCAACATGTTAAGATTAATGTTAACATTCACAAGGTTGTCTTCCTAAAGTGTCTTTATAAAGTCCAGTTTGTGCTGATGCAATGCATTTCCTTTACCAAGCAATCGAATCCAGAAGGGAAAAAATCACCAGTTGTTTTGGTCTGAGTCGGGATTTGAACCCCGATCTACCGCTTACGAGGCGGAAGCGTTACCACTGAGCTACGTGCTAGAATGCTGTGAGAATATCCTGCTCTGTAAGAACTCTGCTAGATTCCTACTAGAACGCCGTGACTGGGGTTGAGCGTATCAGTTTGCAGGGGAAAAATTGCGAAAATGGATGAAAGAAAACATCGCTTCAGAATTTTGGCAGCAGGTGGCGCAGGTATTCAATTCCTCCTCCGAGATCTACAAACTGACACGGCGGGCGTCGTTGGAGGCCATTGATTGTTACCTATTCCACTTTTTTTCAAGTTTTGAAGACCTTTATGTTAACCTTTTCAACGCATTAATACATGCTCTATGAAGCTTAAGCACGGTTATGATAATAGTATATTACGTGGTCTCTCGGTTGCTTAAAAATGGTACCTTCGAGATTCAGTCTTCCAAATTTGCAGAAATCATTATCACATTAAACAGCAAAAATAGATAATTTTTTTTCAATTACTTGTTTGAAGTTCTATCTTTTACGACTGCACTTCTGTTGAAATAATTCAGCATTTTTATGAGATTTAACAAAAGACTAAATCGCACTGCCCCATACCAAACTAGTCAAAGTTCCAATCCAATAATTCAATTTGAACATTATGATATACATCCGGTCAAACAATGGTCATCGCTTTTCCGAAAAGCACCATAAAAATGTGAAACATGTAACCGAAACGATAATCAAATTCACGAGTCCAGTTTAGCGTGGTTAGGGTAGAGAGGGGTTGGGAGGGGCCTGACTAATGAAACTATTATTACCGGGCTCTGGGTGTGTACAAAACTATAATTTTCCAGCAATTGTCTAGATTTGCTATTCATATACTGTGTTTAGCATATTTTCGTAGGCACACGAACGGGGCTGAATGCTGATACTCTTATAAAGGCTGCTGTTGATATGAATAATTGCCTCATTGGGCATTTGTTGTCAACAATTTGCGGTGGCGGTTCTCCTAATGGCATGAATCGGGTGGAAAGAATTATTCAACGAAATGGATTCCGTTTGGTCGGGAAGGGGGTTTGTTTCCCCACCTTGGTATTAAAGCTTTTGTGAATAGTTGTTTGCAAATACAAAATTTAAATCAAAACAAAACTCACAATCATACATTTATTATGGGGATGAAAAGCTCAAGAAAATTATTTGAGGGGCTTCTAATTGTTCTCACTAGGTCAAGTTTTATAGTTTCTCTACGTCTAATTCTCTCTATCACTCAACTGTAATCTGTAGTATTTCAGAACCCTTCTCAGCTTGGGACGTTAGATTCAATTACCGGGGCCACCACTTTGCTAAATAATGAAACTATGGTGTTAGAACAACATATTCATTATATTTGGGTCGAGGTTACGTCAGTACCGTAATAAACACCTGATTTTTTTTGTTAAAAAATCGTAAAATTAAAGTTTGTATTTGGCAAATATTCATCTCGTTTTCAAGGTATTAGCATCCAAACGCTCTACTTCAGTTGATTTCCGATCAGGTGGTTGAATGAGTCTTGAGTTTGGACAACAGAGATCCTCGTCATATAATTCCGAATTCTTTCAACTAATTTTCCAGTTTGAGCCTTTTATTCTGTTGTTGCCTACATTAGGTGGCCCCATGCGAGCCTCTACACGATGCTTCCGCTCCCGGAAACATTCGTTTTATCTCCGCGATCGGTTTGCGACTAAGCTCCTCGTCTGACGGTGATCGCGCCGCGTATGTGATTGTATCTCTCCGGAATTGCCAGCAGCAGAGAATGTATTTTTTTAACTGTGCTGCTCATGTTTGACCCCAGCTGGTCTAGCTCACGAATAATAACATCGTAGTTCTATCTCCTTGGCGCACGTGGCCCGAATATCGTTCAGGCGCATCTTGAAAAAAAAAAAAAACGGAATCGACGTAACACCTTATAATGTGGCCCTCTTAAACCTTGCGGTTTCGTCAACGGATCCACAGGCGTGTATCGTTCTTTTCGCGACAAGACTCCGCCTCCCGGGTCTGCTAAGTGTGAAGGTATGGGCACGGGGAGAGGGCACCGAATACCTATATTTACACTTAGCATTTTTGCGTCCGCCTCGGGATTCGAACCGGCGACCTTTGGATTGTGAGTCCAGTGCGCGGTCCGAATGATCCACACAGGCAGGCGCATCTTGAACGGACTCTCATTAGGGTCCTCGAGCTTCGAATCTGCCAGGTCCACGGAAGAGCGCTATTCATTTCCAAGCCTCAGCTAGGCCGGCCGCTTCATAAGCCGATGCTTCCATAGACCAAAGGTCCTATTACATCTCGCCCATCAAAAATTAATTTGCAGACTTGCAGTGCCGTGAACGGCAGCTTACCGATAATAACCCTCTCGAACATCTTTAGCAGTTTCTTGAAAATAATTCTATTATACATTTGAGTGATTTAGGCTGGACCCATAAGCTGATGAAATATAAGCGTTTTTTTGTTTTGTTCCAAAGTGACAACCTCGTCTGATTGATTAAGCTCACTGTTGCTGAACAATGGAGGAAGTTCCAGAATCATTTTCAGAATTTAGTTCTGAATCCTCCGAAGTTTGTTCTTTCTGGTTAAGCAACAGCTTGTCCAAATCGGCGTAAAGCATGGCAGGCCTGAAATTTTGTTTATAAATTAACAGTTTATTCTTGAGACAAAGTCTAGAGTTCCTGTTTATAAGTGGATACCAACATTTGATACATTCGTTACATTTAACCTGTATAGCCAAGTAAAAATCAAAATGATTCTATTTCTTAACAGGTTTTATAAAAGATTTGAAAATTTTTATTCGGTTTTATGAAAACATTGACCAAAATTTGCTGGATTTATGATGGGAATGTTTTTTTTATTAAATTAAATATGTCTTTATTGATTTTTCTTATAATAATTACATTTCATTTACATTCTAAGTGGTATGGCTAAATGCTCTTCATCTTTGTTGTATTTTTCGTTTTATTATAACTGTTTACATTCATTCATTTATTTCAAATTGTTTTACATTTTTGCATTTAATCGAATACATTTGAGTAAAAAAAAGAAAAGAAAAAAAAATATTACTTTAACACCTAATCCTAACTTAAAACTAAAATAAAAATTCTTTGAATTATTCAAAATCATTAGAACGAGTAAACTATGAACTGTATTTTAAGATGAATGCTCCAAGCATTCTTACTTGTTCCTGGTGAGTTTTGCACCCACGCAGTGTTGTTGTCATCTCGATGAAAATGTTTAGAAGTTCTTGTGGAGAAAACAGGTCACTACTGCCTTCATCCGTTGATGCTGGTTGGTTTTCCCTCGGTTGCTGACTGAAGCCTGGAGGTGTTGTATGCTCTGCAACTCTTTGCCGCTGATTCAACGGCAATGGCTGCAGATTTGGAACCACTCGAACAGATCCCGCTCCAGGTGACGCCAAAGCAGGAAAATCCACGTCCGTGAAAGTTGGTGGTGTTTTGCGACGATTTGGTTGGTGCCTCGTCGTCGCTTGCTGCCGAATTTTTACAAACTCAGCTCGTTTTGGGCAGCTACGATTCTTGGTCGAATGGTCACCGCCGCAATTGAAGCATTTTGCCTCGATGTTCTCGTTGATTGTTTCGCAAGCTTGAGTTTTGTGCTCACCTCCGCAGGTTGCACAACGACTCTTGATGAAACAGTTCCTTCCACCATGCCCAAACTGCAAGCAGTTCGAACACTGTGTCACGTCACGGTGCACTGGACGATAACGTTCCCAAGACACGATGATGTTGAAAATTGCCCGAACTGCTTTTAGCTCAGACGGCGTTGTCGATCCTCTCTCGAGATGAACCAGGTACAGTTGATCACGATACTTGATGTCCTTGTTGTGTCTCGTCATCTTGAAGACTTCAAGCACGTTCAACTTCAGAGATTTGAGCTCTTCTTTCAACACATTCACATCCATGTCGTACAGGCCTCGGAGGACCTGTTTCATGGGGCGTTTACCTGGATCATCATGACTGTAGAATTCGATCTTTGTGTTGTTCAGGAAATCCCGAACGTAGTTGTAATCCTTTCTGCCAGGTAGCAGAATTTTGAGTCCATCAGCACACAAGCGAATGGAAGCTCGTAAAGCACCAGATTTGATAAATCCGGTCAGCCACTTTCGCACCGAATCCGATGACGATGTTTTCACAAAAATGGGTGGCAACTTTTCCCGTCGTTAAAATTCTTCCTTCTCGCTCACGTCCACAGGGAGGGCTGCGAACTGGTTTCCAGACGAATTTTGAGCGTCCTTGCCCAAACTGCCTGGCTTTGCAGGTAGCTCTTCGGCATTCTTTAGCTTCTTCAAATCTGCCGATCCTGCTGGTGAGGACCGCCTCTTTTTCTTGCCCTGAGGCATTTTTGCACTTTTTAGCACTTTTTTTGGTGTGTGAGGGACGCACGTCTGACTCGCTGCTCTGTCAACCACAGACTGATGGGAATGTTTTAAAAATATCTTAAAGAGTACTTTGAGAGCATGGAACATAGCTTTATGTTACACTTCAACGTTTCACTTGAAGCTATCCCAGAGAGGTTATTTAAAAAAAAATACATTACCAAAACTATATGAAAACTCGATTAAAACTATTTTGTTTTAGAAAAGCATAATGTCAGATTGATCTGTCGAATCACTTTTTCTCGTAAGAGTCGGTCGGTTTAATGCCAAAGAGTCTCATGCTCTACCGACTGAGCTAGCCGGGCTGCCAAACTTTATAATCTCGGGAATCACGTAACACTTTTCGCAAATTTCCGGATCTAGCGCGGACGAAACGATTTTCACCTTCGGAAGGGTGTACGCGATTGAGTGCAAGCGAATTTCGTTAGCATGCGTGTTCAACAAGAAATTTTACTCCGGAGCGTTGTGATCGAGCAGCACGTGGATCGCCATTGCTGCTTTTTGGATTCTCTGTTCTGGAAGGCAATCCGTTTGTACTGGTACGGAACTTTTTTGACGTTTCCTCCTCGACGTCTGACGGAAGCAGGGACAGAGCATTCGTGGACTAGTTGGATGAGTATAAGATATAGTTGTTTCATTGAACAATGTTCTCGTTTACAATAAATAATAAAATGAATTGAAAAATCACAACCATTGTTTTTATTGAACGACACAAAAAGAACTCTAAAATATATATTCTGGGATCTACCTCCTGCGAACTGAAACGTGCATGCACTCCGGTCGTAGTACTACGCCTTTTACTCTGACTTAAAACCGCATCAAAGCTTCTCAAGAAACATAGCTCTTGTCGTGGCTGGAGCGGGATTTTTCTCAGATTTTCCGAATATTTGGGATTATTTTCGGAGACACAGAAACACGCGTTGTTCAGGCCCAAAACATAACACAAGACTGTTTATTCTTTTCTCTCTCTCGCGTCAGCCAAGCACACGCACACACTCAACATCAATGTATATTCGAAGCAAGGTGTGGCATTTCCAATTACTAGCTTGTATGAGTATCTTATTTATTCTTCGCCTACCAATCTCATCCACTACATCCTCCTCCTCTTCTACTCTTTGATTAATGAAATTACAACAAATACATCAATGATAACCTAATCTATACAATATTTAAATTTCGTTCAATGGCCTTTATTTTTTTTCTTTTTTTTTTTTTGCCAGGAAAAGCCTTATAACATCCGGCGTAAAAACCTGAATCTTTTCAAAACTTTTTACAATATATATCTATTCTCGTATACAATAGTTTCTTTGAAGATAGATAACAGCGAACGATGTCGTCTAATCGATGCCCGAGCTAGATAACAGTGAATGATGTCCTCTATTCGAAACCCTTCAACGTTCTTGGCAGTTTGCTGCTACCGGTTGTTCCGTCTCTAAGGCCCAATGTGGTCCACAAATTTATCCTGTAAATAAACCTAAAAAAAAGAAAACAAAAAAAAACAAAAATCTAACCGAAAGAGGCTAGATGCAATGATTAAATAAGCATGATATTGCGTATTTCAGCCAATCTTCCAAAATCATGATCTTAGCCTAATTCGTGTTGATCAAAAGTCTAAACATAAACATAAATCCCGTCCCGTTATTTTAAATCAACAATTTACTTATCTCTTACAATTTCATTAATCATATCCAGTTTCAGAAGTTCAATCATTACCTCAATTTTAAGTCATCGAAGTAATAAGCTTATCGATCCTTAAACCCATCACTTTTAATTTCTTGCATTTCACCCATTTTCAGACGATCAATCAGAAGCTTAAATTTAAGTCGTCAAGGTTATGAGCCTTTCGATTTTTAAACCATCACTTCAAAAAGACTGAAATTCTTTTAAAAATTATTTATTGTATTTTACCAATCTCTTTAACTTTCTTACATTTTATCCATTTCCAGAAGTTCAATCAGGAGCTCAAATTTAAGTCGTCAAGGTTACAAGCCTTTCGATTCTTAAACCATCACTTCAAAAAGACTGAAATTCTTTAAAAAATATCTATTTTATTTTACTTATCTCTTTCAATTTTTAACATTTTATCCATTTTCAGAAGTTCGATCAAGAGCTCAAATTTAAGTCGCCAAGGTTACAAGCCATCGATCCTCAAACCATCACTTCAAAAAGACTGAAATTCTTTTAAAAATTATCTATTTTATTTTACCAATCACTTTTAACTTCTTACACTTTATCCATTTTCAGAAGTTCAATCAGGAGCTCAAATTTAAGTCGTCAAGGTTACAAGCCTTTCGATCCTTAAACCATCACTTCAAAAAGATTGAAATTCTTTTAAAAATTATCTATTTTATTTTACCAATCTCTTTAACATTCTTACATTTTATTCATTTTCAGAAGTTCAATCAGGAGCTCAAGGTTACAAGCCTATTGATCCTTAAACCATCACTTCAAAAAGATTGAAATTCTTTTAAAATTTATTTATTTTATTTTACCAATCTCTTTAACATTCTTACATTTATCCATTTTCAGAAGTTCAATCAGGAGCTCAAATTTAAGTCTTCATGGTTACAAGCCTTTCGATCCTTAAACCATCACTTCAAAAAGACTGAAATTCTTTTAAAATTTATTTATTTTATTTTACCAATCTCTTTAACTTTCTTACATTTTATCCATTTCCAGAAGTTCAATCAGGAGCTCAAATTTAAGTCGTCAAGGTTACAAGCCTTTCGATTCTTAAACCATCACTTCAGAAAGACTGAAATTCTTTAAAAAATATCTATTTTATTTTACTTATCTCTTTCAATTTTTAACATTTTATCCATTTTCAGAAGTTCGATCAAGAGCTCAAATTTAAGTCGCCAAGGTTACAAGCCATCGATCCTCAAACCATCACTTCAAAAAGACTGAAATTCTTTTAAAAATTATCTATTTTATTTTACCAATCACTTTTAACTTCTTACACATTATCCATTTTCAGAAGTTCAATCAGGAGCTCAAATTTAAGTCGTCAAGGTTACAAGCCTTTCGATCCTTAAACCATCACTTCAAAAAGATTGAAATTCTTTTAAAAATTATCTATTTTATTTTACCAATCTCTTTAACATTCTTACATTTTATTCATTTTCAGAAGTTCAATCAGGAGCTCAAATTTAAGTCTTCAAGGTTACAAGCCTTTCGATCCTTAAACCATCACTTCAAAAAGACTGAAATTCTTTTAAAAATTATCTATTTTATTTTACTTATCTCCTTCAATTTTTAACATTTTATCCATTTTCAGAAGTTCGATCAAGAGCTCAAATTTAAGTCGCCAAGGTTACAAGCCATCGATTCTCAAACCATCACTTCAAAAAGACTGAAATTCTTTTAAAAATTATCTATTTTATTTTACCAATCACTTTTAACTTCTTACACTTTATCCATTTTCAGAAGTTCAATCAGGAGCTCAAATTTAAGTCGTCAAGGTTACAAGCCTTTCGATCCTTAAACCATCACTTCAAAAAGATTGAAATTCTTTTAAAAATTATCTATTTTATTTTACCAATCTCTTTAACATTCTTACATTTTATTCATTTTCAGAAGTTCAATCAGGAGCTCAAATTTAAGTCGTCAAGGTTACAAGCCTTTCGATTCTTAAACCATCACTTCAGAAAGACTGAAATTCTTTAAAAAATATCTATTTTATTTTACCAATCACTTTTATTCTTCTTACATCACTTCAAAAAGACTGAAATTCTTTCAAAAATTATCTTTTTTGTTTTACCAATCACTTTTAAATTATTACATTTTACCCATTTTCAGAAGCTCAATCGGAGCTCATATTTAAGTCGTCAAGGTTATCAGTTTTTTTGATACTTTAAACATAACATCGAAAGGACTGAAATTCTTTGTTTTCAATATCAATCTTTCTAGAATTTCAATCATAAGTGTAAATTAATATCGTCAAGGTTGTGAGCCTAATGATCTTTAATCAAGTCTTGTAGTTGCTCAATAATCAATAAGATTTTTAAGTTCATATAAAATTAATTATAAGTTCGCTTTATTTAAAGATGGTTTCAAGCCTATAGTTATTACAGTCTTCTCTTCTTCTCGACTAGTACAAAAAGTATTGAAGATTCTTTGAGTGTAAGTCTAGAGCATTTTTCTCGAACATTTGCGTTCTACCCTCACGGGGGACTCAAACTCCAATTCATTCCCGTTCATGCTCTACCCTCCCAGGGGACTCAAGCTCAAATTTTCAACAATCACGCTCTACCCTCTCAGGGGACTCAAGCTCAAAAAACGGGGACTCAAACTCTAATTCATTCACGTTCATGCTCTACCCTCCCAGGGGACTCAAGCTCAAATTTTCAACAATCACGCTCTACCCTCCCAGGGGACTCAAGCTCAAAAACTCCAACATTTGCGTTCTACCCTCACGGGGGACTCAAACTCCAATTTATCCATGTCCATGCTCTACCCTCCCAGGGGACTCAAGCTCAAATTTTCAACAATCACGCTCTACCCTCTCAGGGGACTCAAGCTCAAAAACTCCAACATTTGCGTTCTACCCTCACGGGGGACTCAAACTTCAATTTATCCGTGTCCATGCTCTACCCTCCCAGGGGACTCAAGCTCAAATTTTCAACAATCACGCTCTACCCTCTCAGGGGACTCAAGCTCAAAAAACGGGGACTCAAACTCTAATTCATTCACGTTCATGCTCTACCCTCCCAGGGGACTCAAGCTCAAATTTTCAACAATCACGCTCTACTTCCGCTCTACCCTCTCAGGGGACTCAAGCTCAAAAAATCCAACATTTGCGTTCTACCCTCACGGCGGACTCAAACTCCAATTTATCCATGTCCATGCTCTACCCTCCCAGGGGACTCAAGCTCAAATTTCCAACAATCACGCTCTACCCTCCCAGGGGACTCAAGCTCAAAAACTCCAACATTTGCGTTCTACCCTCACGGGGGACTCAAACTTCAATTTATCCGTGTCCATGCTCTACCCTCCCAGGGGACTCAAGCTCAAATTTCCAACAATCACGCTCTACCCTCCCAGGGGACTCAAGCTCAAAAACTCCAACATTTGAGTTCTACCCTCACGGGGAACTCAAACTCTAATTCATTCACGTTCATGCTCTACCCTCCCAGGGGACTCAAGCTCAAATTTTCAACAATCACGCTCTACTTCCGCTCTACCCTCTCAGGGGACTCAAGCTCAAAAAATCCAACATTTGCGTTCTACCCTCACGGCGGACTCAAACTCCAATTTATCCATGTCCATGCTCTACCCTCCCAGGGGACTCAAGCTCAAATTTCCAACAATCACGCTCTACCCTCTCAGGGGACTTAAGCTCAAAAACTCCAACATTTGCGTTCTACCCTCACGGGGGACTCAAACTCTAATTCATTCACGTTCATGCTCTACCCTCCCAGGGGACTCAAGCTCAAATTTTCAACAATCACGCTCTACCCTCTCAGGGGACTCAAGCTCAAAACTCAAGCTCAAAAACTCCAACATTTGCGTTCTACCCTCACGGGGGACTCAAACTCTAATTCATTCACGTTCATGCTCTACCCTCCCAGGGGACTCAAGCTCAAATTTTCAACAATCACGCTCTACCCTCTCAGGGGACTCAAGCTCAAAACTCAAGCTCAAAAACTCCAACATTTGCGTTCTACCCTCACGGGGGACTCAAACTCCAATTTATCCATGTCCATGCTCTACCCTCCCAGGGCATTTGCGTTCTACCCTCACGGGGGACTCAAACTCTAATTCATTCACGTTCATGCTCTACCCTCCCAGGGGACTCAAGCTCAAATTTTCAACAATCACGCTCTACTTCCGCTCTACCCTCTCAGGGGACTCAAGCAATGCTACCATGCTCTACTCTCCCAGGGGACTCAAGCTCAATTTTTAGCAATCACGCTCTACCCTCTCAGGGGACATAAGCATACATTTCACAAACGTTCTTCAATCGAGAAATTAGAAGTGCAACATGGAGTTAAACTTTCTGTCAAGCTGCTGTGAGGTTTTCTATGAGAGCTGCGAAAGTTTCACTCCATGTTACCGGCTCACATCTCTCTTTTAAATTTCTCGATACCAAACGTTCTTCAATACCATCAAGAATTCATTATAATTTCTAAATTATAAAACATCTGCATTTATTTTCGTTCCATGGTAATTTAGTGTTCAGCGCCAAGAAAATCATATTTTTTAACTGTTCACTGTATCGTTGTATCAATATGCAGTGTTTCTTCTATATTAGTGAAATATTCAATTAACTCGTTTAGACAACCAATGGTTTAACACAGTTTTTCAACGTTGTCCCACAAAAACTAGAATTTTGATCAAACATCAAAAATTTATCGGACCGACAATAGATCATCCACCATATGCTAATTTTTAAAGATTCGGTCCTAAATCGTGGTAATGTTTAGACGCTTTCTCTTACAGGGTAAACACTTGTCAGGTATTTCGTCTCTGTTCATGCATTTTTTTTGCCGCAAAAACTTACCGAACCTGGTTTTTTTAATCGCAATCTTCATGTAATTTCGTTTCCATCGCTTGGACCTCCTCCTGCAATAACTTGGTCACGATTTACTTGGCAAAATTAACGGCGCAGTTCACAAAATAATTAAGAAAGTAAAACCCGTAATATATTTCGGACATTCACCGAATTTTGTTTATGTTGCAATTGCAGTTCACTAAAACCACTATTTGAATATAACAACACTGTTACTCACGTTTTTATTAGTGATAAACAACTGTTCCGTCGTTCGGAACAAAACATTTCAGCTCAATCATGCAGTCGTTAAACGCCCGACGTTTGTCGAGCCATGTCAGTCGCTTGGCCTAATATCCAACCTTGTATGTTTTTTACCGGGCAGCTCCATCATGGCTTCCCAAGCGTCACAGAACAGCACCCGAACCAGGCGGAAAAATGCACTAAACTTTTCACATTTTCTCTGTAAAAACAAGTTTCTTCACTATTAAACAATCGCGGGAGCGCTGTTTGCGCCATTGTCGTGGCTGGAGCGGGATTTTTCTCAGATTTTCCGAATATTTGGGATTATTTTCGGAGACACAGAAACACGCGTTGTTCAGGCCCAAAACATAACACAAGACTGTTTATTCTTTTCTCTCTCTCGCGTCAGCCAAGCACACGCACACACTCAACATCAATGTATATTCGAAGCAAGGTGTGGCATTTCCAATTACTAGCTTGTATGAGTATCTTATTTATTCTTCGCCTACCAATCTCATCCACTACAGCTCTTAAAGTGGCTAGGACAAGAGCTTCTTTAGAAAAATATCTCTTATAGCGGCTTTGAGTTAGAGAGAACAGTTTTTATAAGATCAGCCATATTAACACACCAAAATAACGACCGATAAAGGCAGCCATGTTGATTTTTCAGCATAATAAGAAATAATCATTTCACCCAAAACAAAAAAACTAACTTATTTTATATGATTCACACTTGCGATGCATATTTTTTCGAGGTATCTTTGAAAATTAATCAGTGAAATTTTAATGGCAAGAATTTTACGACTAGGTCGGCTGCGTAAAGTCACAGTTGAATTTATTTTGTTATTATTATACAATTATTAATTTTCGCTAAAGTTGATCGACCATAGTTATTTCAATTTTACAAAGAATAAATGGATTTTATGAAATTAAATTTAGAAATGACTTTCCTTCGACAAATGTATTTTATCTTCAATCAAGTATATGAATACTTTATTCCATTCTTGAAGAGATCTTCTATGAGGTTATGAATTTTAGAAGCTTGAGAATTAGTTTCATAACAGCAATCAGGAGTAGAGGGTGACGATTCTCGAGATTTTCAATTTCCCGGGAATCTAGAGTTGAATTTGGCAATTTCCCGGGAATTCCCGGGACCCGGGAGTTTTTTTTAACTATGCCAATAGTGACAATAATTTATAAATAAAAGTAATAAATGTGTTTATTTTCAATGAATTCAGTTCCTATTAATTCATACTTTTCTTTTTTTTTCTGAATCAAATATAGAAGCATTTAGTGACTGTAGATTGAAATGTCAGCGAATCTTAATTCGCACTGAGTGATTTTTCAAAAGGTGCCAAACTTGTTATTAGATTTTTGTGATTTAAAAAAATAGCTAATATAGTATTTCCCAGTATTGGGATTTTTGCAATATGATAAATGAAGACTAAAAACAACAATTTTTAGTTTTTTTATTCTTTTTAATGTCAACTGTAAATATTCATTGAATAAATAGTTATCAGGAAAACCAAATGTTCACATGTTGTGGACATCAACTTTACAAAGATTTCCAGAGTTATTTTTCAAAATATGATTTAAAATGAGATTGATTGGAAACACAAAATGACTTATTGTCATCGAAAAAGAAAGTTACCTTGATACAACAAAATTAACATACTTAGAATTGAAAAAAAAAATTATGAGAATTACTATGCTCGAGAGAGGATATGGAAATTATACTAATCTTGAAAAGTTATAATAACAGTGCATTTAGGTAATTTTATAAGTATTTATAGGTATTTGATAAGTTAAAATTTACACTTTCTGAATAAAAGAATAAATAAAGGGATGCATTGGTTTAAACTTGAACATCGAATTTTGAACATCCAATGTTCTAAACAATTTAGAATTTTACAATATTTTTTCTGATTAGTTAATATAATTTTGTTTCGATATTCATAATTTTAAAATTTACCGGGAGTCTCGACCAAATTTCCCGGGAATCGAGAGGTCCAAAAATGGTCGATTTCCCGGGAAAATTTTCCCGGGAATTCTCGCTCGTCACCCTCTAATCAGGAGCATTTATAGAGTGTTATAAAAATCAACTATAAAGCTGCTTAGTTTAAGGTAACTCCTGATCACCTTGATAAGTATGAAATTTCTTTTGTTAATATTTAAAAAAAACTTAATTTTATAACTTAAATCCCCAAGAAAATTCAACCAATCAAACCTCACCACGCTAATCGCCCCGAAAGAAGTTTAAAGCTTAAAATTTTGGTTGCTCTTTCGCCACCACTCTGATAAACTTTTTCCACGCAAGGCATCACTTTTCAGGTGAAAAGTTTTACTGACCACCGACACGAACCCGCTCCGGGGCGTCATCGCGTTGTCGAGGAAAGCTGCGGAAAATGGCCCGACTTGATCGTGTGACCCTTTTTCCTTTCCTTTCTCGGCTCCAACTTCGCTTGTAATTAACGTCAAGTGGACGTCAAAAGTATGTTCTGCTGCTATAAATTACGGTGTGATAATTGGCAATAAGAGTGGTGGATGGGGATGGGGTGAGGGTGAAAAAAATGGCCAAATGTTGGTGGCGTTTTGCCCTTTTGAGCAGCAGCAACAATTACAGCAGGTTGGACCCTGGAAGACGCGTTATTGGTGTGGTGTGCCTTCGGTCAGTTAATCACGGCTTAGGCAAATCAAAGCCACTGTTTACACAGCTTTGGAATAATGTGTCAAGGCAGGGCGTAATGAATCGCAGCGGTTAGTAAAAGTATTGGAACAAGGCTTGTTTACGGAATTTGATCAAAAAATCAAAAAAAAATCAAATTATTCGCTCTACAGCATTACCTTGGCGTTCTCGATTGCGAGATTCCTACTCGAAACTAAGTGTCCGAAGGCTTGATTGTTGAGGCAATTGCAAACCTCTTTTTACACCTTAGCTTCCATCCACCCCGGGATTCGAACTGACGACCTTTGGATTGTGAGTCCAACTGTCTACCAGCGACTCCACCAGGACAGGACCCAGGGAGACGACTCCTACACCTGGACTGAGCTAACGACCTAACCTTTTTAGGTAAGTCCGGGGCCAACATTTACTTCCCGTCCGACGGAAGGCGTGATCAGACAAATCTCGTCTCAAAATTTGCCACCGGGACCTTCTGGGATCGAACTCAAGCCAACTGGGTGAGAGGCAATCACGCTTACCCCTACACCACGGTCCCGAATTTGATGATGTTCGCAAAATGGACGAAATATTTAGATATTTTAAGATTATTTTTTTAATACATATTTTTGGATCGTTTGTTACTCACATAATACTTGAAATATTTTCATTAAGAGCGAGTTTTTCACCAATGTGTAACAGGTCGTATCGAAGTGCTCCGATTTGGATGAAACTTTCAGCATTTGTTTGTCTATACATGAGATGAACTCATGCCAAATATGAGCCCTCTACGACAAAGGGAAGTGGGGTAAAACGGGCATTGAAATTTGAGCTCCACAAAACATAAAAAATCTTAAAATTGCTCGCATTTCAGTAAAACTCCATCATTTCCAACTATCTTAGATGCATTCGAAAGGTCTTTTGAAGCACTTCAAAATGAGCCATAGACATCCAGGATTGGCTTAACTTTTTCTCATAGCTTTTGCAAATTACTGTTAAAAATGGATTTTTTTAAAACCTTAATATCTTTTTGCAACAGCCTCCAACACCCATACTCCCATAGGTCAAAAGTTAGGGAATTTCATGGACTATAAGCCTACGGTAATAACTTTTTGGCCAATCGCAGTTTTTCTCATAGTTTTTCGATTTTTCTATAACAAACTTTTTACAGCGTTAGTTTTTGCCCTGTAGGCTTCTATAGCGGCACCTTTTGGTCTCATTTTTTTCATATTCGGAATCCTCGGAAAATTTCACGTTAGTTAGAAGTATTGAAGTTGTAAATTTGATTTAAAAAATAATTAAATAAAACATTTTTGAAAAAAGAAATAGATCTTATTTACTCTGTGGTCAATACGTCAAATGCTGTATCAAGTAGGCGAAAACCTGTTTTACCCCTAATCCAACAAATTGTTAAAAAATATTTTAATCCATTCTAAATGGCATTTTTTTCAATCAAATTTACAACTCCAGTACTTCTAACTAACGTGAAATTTTCCGAGGATTCCGAATATGAAAAAATTGAGACCAAAAAGTGCCGCTATGGTAGCCTACAGGGCAAAAACTAACGTTGTGAAAAGTTTGTTATAGAAAAATCGAAAAACTATGAGAAAAACTGCGATTGGCCAAAAAGTTATTACCGTAGGCTTATAGTCCATGAAATTCCCTAACTTTTGACCTATGGGAGTATGGGTGTTGGAGGCTGTTGCAAAAAGATATTAAGGTTTTAAAAAAATCCATTTTTAACAGTAATTTGCAAAAGCTATGAGAAAAAGTTAAGCCAATCCTGGATGTCTATGGCTCATTTTGAAGTGCTTCAAAAGACCTTTCGAATGCATCTAAGATAGTTGGAAATGATGGAGTTTTACTGAAATGCGAGCAATTTTAAGATTTTTTATGTTTTGTGGAGCTCAAATTTCAATGCCCGTTTTACCCCACTTCCCTTTGTCGTAGAGGGCTCATATTTGGCATGAGTTCATCTCATATATAGACAAACAAATGCTGAAAGTTTCATCCAAATCGGAGCACCTCGATACGACCTCTAGAACAAACCGAGCAATTTTTACAAATACTGCCTCTTAAAGGGTTGGGAACTTTCCACATGTATACAACCTTTTAATAATTAATAAACAGTAATGTTATCTAAGGGTATTGGTAATTGGCAAGTTTATTTTTATTCCACAAGCTTTTTCCAACAAAAAAAAACTCGCATAAAGTATCGTTTGTTATAAACGTAAGGAGGGTGCGAAATTCCTCGTAATTGATCCTTCGACAATCATGTTTTATGTTTCACCACCGCATCAAATTTACACTTTTCCCCACATGAGGGAAAACGCACACAACCACACACACACCATCTTCTTTACACAGCTACAAAGTGAAATATGGCCACCGTTTTTTTCCCGTAACAATTTCGCACAAGTCCTCCAGGGCACTTATTCTTAGGCTCACCCCGCCTTCTATTCCTCAGAAATACTAATAAAGCAATCAAACTTGATGATTTATTATTCACCTTGCAAGGCTCATTACAAAAACACCCCCCTCCCTCCCTCCCCACACTTCATACCTTAATCATTATCGTTGTGGGGGGAAAAACTTTTTTAGCTCTCAAACATGTATGAATTATACAAGGAACACACACGCGCACACTCCCTGGAGGCAACTTGTGTTTTTGGCTGGAAGTTTTGTGAATATGCTTTTGACATATTAATTGCCTAATCGTAAAGAAATCTAATTTTTGTGTACTGATGAAGGCGCCTCTCGATTGGCTCCAGCTGGGCTGAAGTTTGTGGGACACGCATAAAATGTGGCCAAATAAAAAAGGTGAAACAATTTTCTCCTCATTTTCGGCAATTCTATGAGTAAATACGGAACGTGCGGTTTTGAGAAGTGATTTATTTTGTAATTGTATTTGATGAAAAGTGGAGCTCAAAGAAGACTTGCAGCTAGGATGTATGAATATGTTTAGAGTTTTTTTTTATAATTGAGTCATTCCTCATATTCGGAACAGTTTACAGATCGGCCAATGTTCAACAAATCATAGAAAATCGATAATTGAACATAATTATTTGCTTTCATCTTCATATTAAAGCTTTTCTTGCTATCTTTCGATTGATGTATAGACCAGCTGTACATCTTTACGTTTTATATCAAGTTTTCAAAGAAAAAAACATTGAACCTCGAAATCCACAAATTCGGAACACTTTTTTCTTACGATGCACAGTGGTCTAGATCGCAAAATTAAGTGCAAAACGGATTTTCCGAAAAATGGTGAAGTTTTGGAGCTTTGGTGTCTTGAGAAGAGTTGTTGCAAATGGACAGGGGCAACTTTTGGTTTTGTTGAAAATTAGGGTGGTTCACTATTAGGGTGATTTTGAAAATCTAACTTTTCATTAATATTTTTGGGAATTTTTTTGTCTTTTAGAAAGTTGTTGAACTTGCCAATCCAAGCAACTTTGTTGAAGACATCAAAATTTTATCTCGGAATCTACGCCTTCTACGACCAAATTAATAGAAAGCATCTAAGCAAACCAGTTTTTTTAATGTGGCAATTTAATTTGGTTAAGTTTTAGAGAAAAGTGATGTTGGGGGCACTTTTAGAGCTCTAAAAAACAAACAATTTTATGTTTTGACAGGTCAATTTGGACTTAAGGGTCAAAAGTTACAGCCATTTTAAGGTTAAAAATGCAAATTTAAAACGTAAATATCTCGAAAAGGCGCAAGCCAAATATTAAGCACTAGGTTGCTTGAAAGAGGAGATCCTTAAGTCCAAATTGACCTGTTAAAAAATAAAATTGTTTGTTTTTTAGAGCTCTAAAAGTGCCCCCAACATCACTTTTCTCTAAAACTTAACCCTGAATTGCCACATTAAAAAACTGGTTTGCTTAGATGCTTTCTATTAATTTGGTCGTAGAAGGCTTAGATTCCGAGATAAAATTTTGGTGTCTTCGACAAAGTTGCTTCGATTGGCAAGCTCAACAACTTTCTAAAAGACAAAAAAAAATCCCAAAAATATAAATGAAAAGTTGGATTTTTATAATCACCCTTATAGTGAACCTCCCTAATTTAGCATAGCATAGCATAGCATTGGTGTCTACCCGTAGCTGCTACTTCGTTATTGACCAGGACCCCCAAACATTGCTCCGTGGACCACAGATGAAAAGTAGGAACCAATCATCACCCCTTCACAATTTTCAAAGGTTCCTATCGTGCTGATCAATACCGACGCCGGCCACGACCAGTGGTAAGACACGGGGAAGTGGATGGGAATGTTAGCCGATACTTGAGTGATGGGACCGCTAAATCAGCTGCGTCTCCGACAAAGTATCACATGAGTTTTGAGGGGTTAGTAAGATGGGTATGAGGTCAGGATTCACTGTGGTAGGTGATGCGACCATGAGCAATTTGTTTATCGGTTGAAATTTCAAAAATCTTAGGCAGCCGGCTGCGGAAAGATACCTATCTAGGGATTTAAATATAGTATTAATTCGACCGCGATTCTCCAGAAATTCTCCGTCGGCGTGCCTTCCGATCAACGGTGATGTAGGAAGGGCTTCATTCATTAAAATTATTTTATATCATAAGCCTTAAAACATATCCGTCGACGTGCCTTCCGATCCTCGATGATATGGAGAGGACTTGATCCAGCAATACGACTTGCTTGTCTCAAAAAACAAAAATAGGGTCGTTTCTATCGAAAACTATGTAAAGAGAACAAAAATAAAATTCATCGGCCAACGAACGCGCGAACAAAAAGTATATGAAAAAAGAGGAAGAAGAAATCCAATCACCCCATGTACACAAATAGCGACACAAAAGAGACGGAAAATAACACGAAAAAGCAGGACTGCGCGTCCACACAGGCACCGCACTCCCTAATAGTGAACCACCCTAATTTTTAACAAAACCAAAAGTTGCCCCTGTCCATTTGCAACAACTTTTCTCAAGACACCAACGCTCCAAAACTTCACCATTTTTCGGAAAATCCGTTTTCCACTTAATTTTGCGATCTGGACCAACTTTTTTTTTCTCTCCAGGAGTACAGTCAAACCTCTTTTTACGTGACCTCCTTTTGCGCGAAATTTTTTTACGCGGTTTTTTTTACGCGAAGAATTCAAAATAACGCGAACTCAATTTACGCGAAAAATTCAAAATAACGCGGTCCGATTTTAAACTGTCGGAAGTCTTAACCATTATGGTCATATATTCCTGTTCAACGGTGACCACAATCAGGGTTTTTTACCATCAGTAGGTTCGGTATACTCTCTGCGATCTGTTAGAATGTACGAGGTCATCCAGGAACTCCCGGAAGTCATGGCCTGGATATCTACCTGATCAACGGGAGTCTATATGGCTATATTAACCATCGGTATAGCTTCAGGTAGCTTCAGCGGACCACGATGGACACTCTGCGGCATGTTGGATTGTTTTGGGTCATCCAGGAACTCCCGGAAGTCATGGCCTGGATATCTACCTGATCAACGGGGGTCTGTATGGCTATATTAACCATCGGTATAGCTTCAGGTAGCTTCAGTGAGCCACGATGGACTCTCTGCGATCTGTTAGAATGTACGAGGTCATCCAGGAACTCCCGGAAGTCATGACCTGGATATCTACCTGGTCAACGGGGGTCTATATGGGTGAATTAACCATCGGTATAGCTTCAGGTAGCTTCAGTGAGCCACGATGGACTCTCTGCGGCATGTTGGATTGTTTTGGGTCATCCAGGAACACCCGCAAGTCATGGCCAGGATATCTACCTGATCAACGGGGGTCTGTGTGGTTATATCAACCATCGGTGTAGCTTCAGATAGCTTCAGTGGACCACGATGGACACTCTGCGGCATGTTGGATTGTTTTAGGTCATCCAGGAACTCTCGGAAGTCATGGCATGGATCTCTACCTGATCAACGGGGGTCTGTATGGATATATTAACCAACGGTATAGCTTTAGGTAGCTTCAGTGGACAACGATGGACACTCTGCGGCATGTTGGATTGTTTTGGGTCATCCAGGAACTCCCGGAAGTCATGGCCTGGATATCTACCTGATTAACGGGGGTCTGTATGGATATATTAACCATCGGTATAGCTTCAGGTAGCTTCAGTGAGCCACGATGGACTCTCTGCGATCTGTTAGAATGTACGAGGTCATCCAGGAACTCCCGGAAGTCATGGCCTGGATATCTACCTGATTACCTGATTACCTGGTCAACGGGGGTCTATATGGGTGAATTAACCATCGGTATAGCTTCAGGTAGCTTCAGTGAGCCACGATGGACTCTCTGCGGCATGTTGGATTGTTTTGGGTCATCCAGGAACACCCGCAAGTCATGGCCAGGATATCTACCTGATCAACGGGGGTCTGTGTGGTTATATCAACCATCGGTGTAGCTTCAGATAGCTTCAGTGGACCACGATGGACACTCTGCGGCATGTTGGATTGTTTTAGGTCATCCAGGAACTCTCGGAAGTCATGGCATGGATCTCTACCTGATCAACGGGGGTCTGTATGGATATATTAACCAACGGTATAGCTTTAGGTAGCTTCAGTGGACAACGATGGACACTCTGCGGCATGTTGGATTGTTTTGGGTCATCCAGGAACTCCCGGAAGTCATGGCCTGGATATCTACCTGATTAACGGGGGTCTGTATGGATATATTAACCATCGGTATAGCTTCAGGTAGCTTCAGTGAGCCACGATGGACTCTCTGCGATCTGTTAGAATGTACGAGGTCATCCAGGAACTCCCGGAAGTCATGGCCTGGATATCTACCTGATTAACGGGGGTCTGTATGGATATATTAACCATCGGTATAGCTTCAGGTAGCTTCAGTGAGCCACGATGGACTCTCTGCGATCTGTTAGAATGTACGAGGTCATCCAGGAACTCCCGGATGTCATGGCCTGGATATCTACCGGATCAACGAGGGTCTGTATGGATATATTAACCAACGGTATAGCTTTAGGTAGCTTCAGTGGACCACGATGGACACTCTGCGGCATGTTGGATTGTTTTGGGTCATCCAGGAACTCCCGGAAGTCATGGCCTGGATATCTACCTGATCAACGGGGGTCTGTATGGTTATATCAACCATCGGTGTAGCTTCAGATAGCTTCAGTGGACCACGATGGACACTCTGCGACATGCTGGATTGTTTTAGATCATCCAGGAACTCCCGGTCATCTAGGAACTCCCGGAAGTCATGGCCTGGATATCTACCTGATCAACGGGGGTCTGTATGGATATATTGACCAACGGTATAGCTTTAGGTAGCTTCAGTGGACCACGATGGTCACTCTGCGGCATGTTGGATTGTTTTGGGTCATCCAGGAACTCCCGGAAGTCATGACCTGGATATCTAATTGATCAAAGGAGGTCTACATGGCTATATTATCCATCGGTATTCCTGCAGGTAGCTTCAGTGGCCCACGATGGACAATTTGTGACATGTTAGATTATGTTGAGACATCCAGGAACTCGTCCTCAAATGCGAATGCTAATTCTAATGGGACATTTATGCGTTGATCAGGAAAATATCCAGGCCAGGACTTCCGGGAGTTCCTGAATGGCCCAAAACAATCCAACATGCCACAGAATGCCCATCGTGGTCCACTGAAGCCATCTGAAGCTATACCGATGGTTAATTCACCCATATAGACCCCCGTTGATCCGGTAGATATCCTGGTCATGACTTCCGGGAGTTCCTGGATGACCCAAAACAATCCAACATGCCACAGAATGTCCATCGTGGTCCACTGAAGCTACCTGAAGCTATACCGATGGATAATATAGTCATATAGACCCCCGTTGATCAGGCAGATATCCTGGCCATGACTTCCGGAAGTTCCTGGATGACCCAAAACAATCCAACATGCCACAGGATGTCCATCGTGGTCCACTGAATCTATCTGAAGCTATACCGATGGTTAATTCACCCATATAGACCCCCGTTGATCCGGTAGATATCCAGGCCATAACTTCCGGGAGTTCTTGGATGACCTAGTACATTCTAACAGATCACAAGGTAACCATCGTAGGTCACGGAAGCTACCTGCAATTATTACGATGGTGGATACACTGGTACAGACCCTTGTTGAACAGATAGATAATCAGTTCATTACTTCCGGAAGTTCTTGGATAACCGAGAACATCCCAACCTGCTGTAGAATATACAGCGCAGGTCACTGAAGCTATTTTGAATAACCTGGAATTACATTATTATTATTAAAAATATATAATACTTTATAAAACTAAAAAAATTTGAAAACTCTTTTTACGCGAGCAATTCAAAATAGCGCGAACTCTTTTTACGCGAAAAATTCAAAATAGTGCGAACAATTTTTACGCGATTTTTTTTACACGAGAACCAAAATTCGCGTAAAAAGAGGTTTGACTGTACATATTTTTAACAAAATAATGACTTCGCACTCTGAAACCAATAAAACTCATGCTTAGTCATGTTTTCTTAATGGTCTGATAACTTTTTTTGTGAAAATATCAGTTAAATTCAGGTGTTCCACAATTGTAGGAGACACAATAACATCCCACAATCATGGAACAAGCAATTTGGAGGCAATGTTTTGCTGCTCAGGATAAAATAGTCTTGGAATGCAGTTTTTGTTTAAAAAGTATTACTTTTACTAGTGAAATAGCAAGAGAATGTCCAAATAAAGGTCCTAAAAATAGCAGGGTCGGCAGAAAAGTTGCATTTTGTAATATATTGACACAAAAGTGTTCCAAATTTGTGGGTGTTCCGAATATGTGGGATGACTGTATACGTTTTTAAATTCGCTTTCAGGTTTCTGTAGGAATGTGATTGGAATTGAATACGTAGAAAATTCAACATCATCATTTAATTTATTTTCCCAATAATAGTTCAATCAACTTCAACTGTCATCATTCACACAAACTCCATCTTCAAATTGAAGAATTTTCCTAGTTTTCCCCGTGCCTCCCCACCACCCACTATCAATTATATCAACTTTATTCTTCCGTTGGTTGCGTCGCGACCGTGAGCGATGTCAGCGATGACTAATGATGATAAATTATCGCGCCCCGTGCGGAAAATGTTGGAAACACGATCTGCCACCCCCGCCGGCTGACAGAGTGGCAAAACTGTAAAGCAAACAAATATTGAAACAAAGTTTTGCAAACGATACATTGAAGAAGAAAAAAACTTTTAACAGAAATCAAAACTTTCATCGTCAAAGCAAAATGAGATCGCCGAGGCCGAAGCACGTACAACTCTTTCGGGAAGAAAAAAAATAAAATGAAAAATATCACAAGAATAAACCGGAAAAGCTCGCTCTCTTGGCGGGAAATATGATACATTTCTGGAGGAAAAATAATGCATCCACAGAGAGATAGAGAGAGGGAATAAGTGTATAAACACTCCAGGGAAAATGTCACTTTGGGCGCGCGCGCGTGGAGAACCAAGTTTGCGCAACCGAGCGTGATGCATCATCCTGGTCACCGCGCGCGCTCTGGCTGGGAAATGGCTTCCGGGAAAAGGGAAGAGACCGGACCGGAACCGCTTTTGAGAAAATATGGATCGTGGTGATGTTATTTATTGCCGTCCATCGCCGCACGAAACTCGGGGAGCGATGGGGGTTTGGATTGAAAAAAAAAGTCAGCTAACTTTCACGGAACGTGGAGACCAGGGTTTAAGAACTGGCTTGGGCGTGATAATTTTTCACTCAACAATATCTCGCATCAATGTGTGATGGGAAAAGTTTTCTAAATCGTTACACCTAATTTTACCTTTGTGCAATCCAATTCACATAAGATAAAAAAAACAAACTCACAAAATATCTAAAAGGCAGAAATATTAAAAGAAAAATCGGAAATTTTCTTCATCAATTTAAATTATAACCTCAGTATTTTTGTTTTGCCTTTTTGCCTTCCTCACTGAGGTAAGGCTATAATCCTGCTCGAAAAATGAACTTTTGAAAAACAGCTCGTAGACCTATATTCATGTATACCTATCGACTCAGAATCGAAAACTGAACAAATGTCTGTGTGTGTGTGTGTATGTGTGTGCGTATTCTCCTTGGTGCTCAAAATTCTTGCCAAGTTTTCTCGGCACTGGCTGATCCGATTTGAGTCAAATTAGTTGCATTCGATCCGGTTTGGTGCCCCATACTGCACTATTGAATTGTTTGAAGATCCGATAAGTAGTTCAAAAGTTACGTATAAAAAAGTGTCAGAGTTGCGAATCGGATCTCACATAAATGCATGTAAACTATGTCCAGACCCATCACCCGACCCATCGTTGGTTAGGTTATCAAAAGACCTTTCCAACGAGTCCAAAATATTGAAGTTCTGGCAACCCTGTCTCAAGTTATGACCACTTAAGTGATATTTATTTACGTTTTTGATGCCGGATCTCACTTAAACGTATGTAAACTATGTCCGGATCCATCATCCAACTCATCGTTGGATAGGTAATCGAAAGACCTTTCCAATGAGTCCAAAACATTGAAGATCTGGCAACCCTGTCTCGAGTTATGACCACTTAAGTGATATTTATGTACTTTTTTGAAGCCGGATCTCACTTAAATGTATGTAAACTATGTCCGAATTCATCATTCAACCCATCGTTGCATAGGTAATCAAAAGACCTTTCTAATGAGTCCAATACATTGAAGATCTGGCAACCCTGTCTCAAGTTATGACCACTTAAGTGATATTTATGTACTTTTTTGATGCCGGATCTCACTTAAATGTATGTAAACTATGTCCGGATCCATCATCCAATCCATCGTTGGATAGGTAATCGAAAGACCTTTCCAATGAGTCCAAAACATTGAAGATCTGGCAACCCTGTCTCAAGTTATGACCACTTAAGTGATATTTATGTACTTTTTTTGATGCCGGATCTCACTTAAATGTATGTAAACTATATCCGGATCCATCATCCAACCCATCGTTGGATAGGTAATCGAAAGACCTTTCCAATGAGTCCAATACATTGAAGATCTGGCAACCCTGTCTCAAGTTATGACCACTTAAGTGATATTTATGTACTTTTTTGATGCCGGATCTCACTTAAATGTATGTAAACTATGTCCGGATCCTTCTTCCGACCGATCGTTGGTTAGGTAATCAAAAGACTTTTCTAATGAGTCCAAAACATTGAAGATCTGACAACGCTCAATCTCAAGTTATGACCGCTTAAGTGACATTTGTGTATTTCTTTATTGAGAAACAAGCCTTTCCTGACAAACTTCGTTCTGCCTTTATTCGTTTGTTGACGTTTTTGACTTTTTTGCTTATTCAGCCTCCTGTGATCAAAACTTGATTTTATCCTTTCCCATACAATCGGCAAATTTTCCGGAATCGGTTCCAGAGTGGCCAAAGTTGTAACTTTTTGGCGTAAGAACCTTCCTTGGACTCACGAACTTACCATACGAACCCAACGCAACAAAGAGCATCTCGATCGGACGTTCCGTGTTGAATTGATTCGCGTTCCAACAAAACCGTCGAAATTTTGTATATATATATAGAAGATAGATAGAATTTGTGTCCAAACCCATCATATCACCAAATGTTAGTAAAACGTGAGGAAGGCAACAACCACATAGGTGGATTAAGTTAGTTTTTACTAAAGAAAAGTATAGGTTTTACTTTATGACTGGACGTCATTTTCATCTTCGTAAATATTACGATTCAGCATGAATTTTAATCGGAAAATCGCCAAAAATTCACACTGCATCGATTTTCGACGCTCTACCGATTCACCTTGACAGAACTCGTCCATCTCCAGCCCTCGAATTTTGAGAAAATTAATTCCGTGGAGTTCGGGTGATGTCCGTGTGTGGTAATTTTTTTTGCAAAATTTTGTGTCGCGTAGTCCTCGGCTCCCTTTTTTGCGATTTTGATTGTTCCAAGTGCATTTGAAAGCTGGTGTGCTGAACAAGGGTAATTTTGAGACCGAATTTAGAAGTATTCATCTGCATTTGTATTCATTTGCATTTGTATTTTTGTATTTTTGTATTTTTGTATTTTTGTATTTTTGTATTTTTGTATTTTTGTATTTTTGTAATTTTGTATTTTTGTATTTTTGTATTTTTGTATTTTTGTATTTTTGTATTTTTGTATTTTTGTATTTTTGTATTTTTGTATTTTTGTATTTTTGTATTTTTGTATTTTTGTATTTTTGTATTTTTGTATTTTTGTATTTTTGTATTTTTGTATTTTTGTATTTTGTATTTTTGTATTTTTGTATTTTTGTATTTTTGTATTTTTGTATTTTTGTATTTTTGTATTTTGGTATTTTTGTATTTTTGTATTTTTGTATTTTTGTATTTTTGTATTTTTGTATTTTTGTATTTTTGTATTTTTGTATTTTTGTATTTTTGTATTTTTGTATTTTTGTATTTTTGTATTTTTGTATTTTTGTATTTTTGTATTTTTGTATTTTTGTATTTTTGTATTTTTGTATATTTTTGTATTTTTGTATTTTTGTATTTTTGTATTTTTGTATTTTTGTATTTTTGTATTTTTGTATTTTTGTATTTTTGTATTTTTGTATTTTTGTATTTTTGTATTTTTGTATTTTTGTATTTTTGTATTTTTGTGTATTTTTGTATTTTTGTATTTTTGTATTTTTGTATTTTTGTATTTTTGTATTTTTGTATTTTTGTATTTTTGTATTTTTGTATTTTTGTATTTTTGTATTTTTGTATTTTTGTATTTTTGTATTTTTGTATTTTTGTATTTTTGTAATTTTGTATTTTTGTATTTTTGTATTTTTGTATTTTTGTATTTTTGTATTTTTGTATTTTTGTATTTTTGTATTTTTGTATTTTTGTATTTTTGTATTTTTGTATTTTTGTATTTTTGTATTTTTGTATTTTTGTATTTGTGTATTTTTGTATTTTTGTATTTTTGTATTTTTGTATTTTTGTATTTTTGTATTTTTGTATTTTTGTATTTTTGTATTTTTGTATTTTTGTATTTTTGTATTTTTGTATTTTTGTATTTTTGTATTTTTGTATTTTTGTATTTTTGGATTTTTGTATTTTTGTATTTTTGTATTTTTGTATTTTTGTATTTTTGTATTTTTGTATTTTTGTATTTTTGTATTTTTGTATTTTTGTATTTTTGTATTTTTGTATTTTTGTATTTTTGTATTTTTGTATTTTTGTATTTTTGTATTTTTGTATTTTTGTATTTTGGTATTTGTGTATTTTTGTATTTTTGTATTTTTGTATTTTTGTATTTTTGTATTTTTGTATTTTTGTATTTTTGTATTTTTGTATTTTTGTATTTTTGTATTTTTGTATTTTTGTATTTTTGTATTTTTGTATTTTTGTATTTTTGTATTTTTGTATTTTTGTATTTTTGTATTTATGTATTTTTGTATTTTTGTATTTTTGTATTTTTGTATTTTTGTATTTTTGTATTTTTGTATTTTTGTATTTTTGTATTTTTGTATTTGTGTATTTTTGTATTTTTGTATTTTTGTATTTTTGTATTTTTGTATTTTTGTATTTTTGTATTTTTGTATTTTTGTATTTTTGTATTTTTGTATTTTTGTATTTTTGTATTTTTGTATTTTTGTATTTTTGTATTTTTGTATTTTTGTATTTTTGTATTTTTGTATTTTTGTATTTTTGTATTTTTGTATTTTTTTATTTTTGTATTTTTTGTATTTTTGTATTTTTGTATTTTTGTATTTTTTGATTTTTGTATTTTTGCATTTTTGTATTTTTGTATTTTTGTATTTTTGTATTTTTGTATTTTTGTATTTTTGTATTTTTGTATTTTTGTATTTTTGTATTTTTGTATTTTTGTATTTTTGTATTTTTGTATTTTTGTATTTTTGTATTTTTGTATTTTTGTATTTTTGTATTTTTGTATTTTTGTATTTTTGTATTTTTGTATTTTTGGTATTTTTGTATTTTTGTATTTTTGTATTTTTGTATTTTTGTATTTTTGTATTTTTGTATTTTTGTATTTTTGTATTTTTGTATTTTTGTATTTTTGTATTTTTGTATTTTTGTATTTTTGTATTTTTGTAGTTTTGTATTTTTGTATTTTTGTATTTTTGTATTTTTGTATTTTTGTATTTTTGTATTTTTGTATTTTTGTATTTTTGTATTTTTGTATTTTTGTATTTTTGTATTTTTGTATTTTTGTATTTTTGTATTTTTGTATTTTTGTATTTTTGTATTTTTGTATTTTTGTATTTTTGTATTTTTGTATTTTGGTATTTTTGTATTTTTGTATTTTTGTATTTTTGTATTTTTGTATTTTTGTATTTTTGTATTTTTGTATTTTTGTATTTTTGTATTTTTGTATTTTTGTTTTTTTTGTATTTTTGTATTTTTGTATTTTTGTATTTTTGTATTTTTGTATTTTTGTATTTTTGTATTTTTGTATTTTTGTATTTTTGTATTTTTGTATTTTTGTATTTTTGTATTTTTGTATTTTTGTATTTTTGTATTTTTGTATTTTTGTATTTTTGTATTTTTGTAATTTTGTATTTTTGTATTTTTGTATTTTTGTATTTTTGTATTTTTGTATTTTTGTATTTTTGTATTTTTGTATTTTTGTATTTTTGTATTTTTGTATTTTTGTATTTTTGTATTTTTGTATTTTTGTTTTTTTGTATTTTTGTATTTTTGTATTTTTGTAATTTTGTATTTTTGTATTTTTGTATTTTTGTATTTTTGTATTTTTGTATTTTTGTATTTTTGTATTTTTGTATTTTTGTATTTTTGTATTTTTGTATTTTTGTATTTTTGTATTTTTGTATTTTTGTATTTTTGTATTTTTGTATTTTTGTATTTTTGTATTTTTGTATTTTTGTATTTTTGTATTTTTGTATTTTTGTATTTTTGTATTTTTGTATTTTTGTATTTTTGTATTTTTGTATTTTTGTATTTTTGTATTTTTGTATTTTTGTATTTTTGTATTTTTGTATTTTTGTATTTTTGTATTTTTGTATTTTTGTATTTTTGTATTTTTGTATTTTTGTATTTTTGTCTTGTTGTATTTTTGTATTTTTGTATTTTTGTATTTTTGTATTTTTGTATTTTTGTATTTTTGTATTTTTGTATTTTTGTATTTTTGTATTTTTGTATTTTTGTATTTTTGTATTTTTGTATTTTTGTATTTTTGTATTTTTGTATTTTTGTATTTTTGTATTTTTGTATTTTTGTATTTTTGTATTTTTGTATTTTTGTATTTTTGTATTTTTGTATTTTTGTATTTTTGTATTTTTGTATTTTTGTATTTTTGTATTTTTGTATTTTTGTATTTTTGTATTTTTGTATTTTTGTATTTTTGTATTTTTGTATTTTTGTATTTTTGTATTTTTGTATTTTTGTATTTTTGTATTTTTGTATTTTTGTATGTTTTTATTTTTGTATTTTTGTATTTTTGTATTTTTGTATTTTTGTATTTTTGTATTTTTGTATTTTTGTATTTTTGTATTTTTGTATTTTTGTATTTTTGTATTTTTGTATTTTTGTATTTTTGTATTTTTGTATTTTGTAATTTTGTATTTTTGTATTTTTGTATTTTTGTATTTTTGTATTTTTGTATTTTTGTATTTTTGTATTTTTGTATTTTTGTATTTTTGTATTTTTGTATTTTTGTATTTTTGTATTTTTGTATTTTTGTATTTTTGTATTTTTGTATTTTTGTATTTTTGTATTTTTGTATGTTTGTATTTTTGTATTTTTGTATTTTTGTATTTTTGTATTTTTGTATTTTTGTATTTTTGTATTTTTGTATTTTTGTATTTTTGTATTTTTGTATTTTTGTATTTTTGTATTTTTGTATTTTTGTATTTTTGTATTTTTGTATTTTTGTATTTTTGTATTTTTGTATTTTTGTATTTTTGTATTTTTGTATTTTTGTATTTTTGTATTTTTGTATTTTTGTATTTTTGTATTTTTGTATTTTTGTATTTTTGTATTTTTGTATTTTTGTAGTTTGGTAGTTTTGTATTTTTGTATTTTTGTATTTTTGTATTTTTGTATTTTTGTATTTTTGTATTTTTGTATTTTTGTATTTTTGTATTTTTGTATTTTTGTATTTTTGTATTTTTGTATTTTTGTATTTTTGTATTTTTGTATTTTTGTATTTTTGTATTTTTGTATTTTTGTATTTTTGTATTTTTGTATTTTTGTATTTTTGTATTTTTGTATTTTTGTATTTTTGTATTTTTGTATTTTTGTATTTTTGTATTTTTGTATTTTTGTATTTTTGTATTTTTGTATTTTTGTATGTTTGTATTTTTGTATTTTTGTATTTTTGTATTTTTGTATTTTTGTATTTTTGTATTTTTGTATTTTTGTATTTTTGTATTTTTGTATTTTTGTATTTTTGTATTTTTGTATTTTTGTATTTTTGTATTTTTGGATTTTTGTATTTTTGTATTTTTGTATTTTTGTATTTTTGTATTTTTGTATTTTTGTATTTTTGTATTTTTGTATTTTTGTATTTTTGTATTTTTGTATTTTTGTATTTTTGTATTTTTGTATTTTTGTATTTTTGTATTTTTGTATTTTTCAATTTTTGTATTTTTGTATTTTTGTGCTTTTGTTTTTTTTTGTTTACCCTTAAACATATTTAAAGAAATCAAAAAGGTTTAGCTCAAAATAAATCGATTAGTTACTAAAACTATTTAATTTACCCACGCTTCTCTCTATCTATGCCCCAATCAACTAGCCCTTTTTCACAAACCATTGTCCGCGCTAAATGAAATCACTTGGCAAATAATTGAGCCCACTTAACAGTCATTAGTCTCTGTCGAAGTATTAAAATTGGCAACATTCAATTGCTCAATTTCAGGCCGGCACGGTACCGATCCCCGTGTCCCTTATCCTCTTAAAAACAGCCCAATTTCACCACACATGAGCACGGGGGATATTTAATTACTGCCCATCGAAGTGGGAGGGGGGGGGGTCCATTCCACGTATAGAGAGAGTCGTTCAGAATTGGTACTCGTGAATGGATGTGTGATGATATTGTGCTCGAGTGAAGAGATGCTCTTTTCAGGAAACTGTTTGATAATGATACCAAGTTGTGGTTTTATGTTTAGAAGTGGGGTTAATAATTGATCTAGTGAAAAAGCGTTAAGCAGAATTTAAAATAAAAGTGTTTTGAATTTGATAAGTTAAATAAATCTATATCCAGCAAACTTGTGTTGAAATTTAAGCATAACAATTATTTACTGCAATTTTCACAATATCAAAATTTGCATTTTAATACCCCGTTGCAATAACGATCGAGACCATCGACGAAAATAATCAGCCTACTGCAGCCGGTGTCACGGCAACCGCAAAAAACATGTTTCGGAGGGTACTTTTCAGCTCGAATGCCACTAAAATTATTGCCAATAACTAGAAGTGACCACGCGGTGGTGGCCAATACAGTAACATGCGAACCTTCCACAGCCCGCGCCGGATATCCGTGTGTGTAATGTTCACGTGTACACTTTTCGAGAGGTAACATGCTGCCAACCATGATGATGACGCTCTAGCTATTGGCAGGTCCACTTGTACCAGATTTCGTTTTAATTTCACCACCATGGTGCAGACCACGTGTGGTGGTTCCAAAACTGAACGGACTCTAGAAGCGTTCTGTTCTGATGGTGGCGGAGATTTAGAAACGTGACTTTCGACCATGCATAAATTATCAACATGCTTGGACCAGTTTTGTGGTGCGATAATTATTTTTACCACTTGCTCAACCATGTGGTAATGGTGATCCACTTGGATAGTCTAAATCCCAAATATGAGCTTGATTGGACGTAACAGGAACTGGCGCTTTGCATTTGATTTTTAAATGAGGCTTAACACGTGAAAAGAGTTTTTTTCTTCAGAAATAGCAAAATAGTTGGTCGTCGTTGATCATGGCCGTTCACGGTCACCCGCGACAGACATGAACGACGAAACAAAGAGAAACGCAAAAAGTAACTTTTTCAAAACTTTTTCTCGTAAAATCGCGAAAACCCCTTCGGTTTTTACATTTTTTTGTAATTGTCTGCTCTACAACTTTGTAGAACATTGTTACACTCTTAAAAGTCACCCTGCAAATTAAAAAAAAACACGACATTTTAAAATGAAAAATTTTGTTCTAAATTGAAAAATTACCCTTCTTGTAGATTTCGAAATACAGTCATGCCTCGGTTTAGCACCGCATATGGGGGATGCAAAACCGAGGCGTGCATAACCGAGGCACAGAGCTTATGGGATTTTGGCTATATGGGAGACATTGGCTTTAATCGTACGAAAAATCATGCAAACATCAAAAAATTATAGTGTTTTGAAATCGGGATGATGTCAGCTATCCATTAAAATTATTATTTCATGAAATTTTTCACAAAAATACGTATTTTTCCTGTATTTCGAAAATGATTTTTTTTCTCTAAAGAAACCAAAAATATATTGTTATTACATTATGGGTATTTTTATACATTTTGGATGTAATAACAACATTTTTAGGAAATACTCAAAATTTTCACAAAACTACGTCTTTTTGAAAAAAAAAACTCCAAATTTCAATTTTTACAATATGGGTATCAAACGATCGGGATTTTTTCATACATTTCGAATGTAATAACAACATTTTTAGAAAATACTCAAAATTTTCACAAAACTACGTATTTTCGAATAAAATACTCAAAATTTCCGTTTTTACAATGTGGGTATCGAACGATCGGGATTTTTTCATACATTTCGAATGTAATAACAATATTTTTTGAAAATACTCAAAATTTTCACAAAACTACGTATTTCCGAAAAAAATACTCAAAATTTCCGTTTTTACAATGTTGGTATCAAACGATTGGAATTTTTTCATACATTTCGAATGTAATTACAACATTTTTTGAAAATACTCCAAATTTTCACAAAACTACGTATTTTCTAAAAAAAATACTCAAAATTTCCGTTTTACGATGTGGGTGTCAAACGATCGGGATTTTTTCATATATTTCGAAAGTAATAACAATATTTTTTGAAAATACTCAAAATTTTCACAAAACTACGTATTTTTGAAAAAATAAAATTGATTTGATTATTTGATACCCATATTGTAAAAACTGAAATTTTGAAAAGTTTTACAAAAATACGTAGTTTTGTGAAAATTTTGAGTATTTTGACAAATATTGTTATTATTTTGAATGAAAAAAATCTGATTCGATTTTGATACCCACATTGTAAAAACGAATATTTTGAATATTTTATTCGAAAATACGTAGTTTTGTGAAAATTTTGAGTTTCGAAATGTATGAAAAAATCCCGATCGTTTAATACCCACATTGTAAAAAAATGAAATTTTGAGTATTTTATTCGAAAATACGTAGTTTTGTGAAAATTTTGAGTATTTTCTAAAAATGTTGTTATTACATTCGAAATGTATGAAAAAATCCCGATCATTTGATACCCATATTGTAAAAATTGAAATTGTGAGTATTTTTTTTCGAAAAAACGTAGTTTTGTGAAAATTTGGAGTATTTTCTAAAAATGTTGTCATTATATCCGAAATGTATGAAAAAACCTGATCATTTGATACCCATATTCCAATAACAATATATTTTTAGATTCTTTAGAGAAAAAAATGCATTTTGAAAATACAGGAAAAATACGTATTTTTATGAAAATATTCATGAAATAATAATTTTAATGGATAACTGACATCATCCCGATTCCAAAACACTATAATTGTTTGATGTTTGCATGATTTTTCATACGATTAAAGCTAATGTCTCCCATATAGCCAAAATCCCATAAGCTCTGTGCTTCAGTTCAGCACTGGGCCGTGCTAAACCGAGGCAGTTGAACGGTGCAAAACCGAGGCGTGCAAAACCGAGGCATGACTGTATATTAAGGCAATTCTCTACGAAATCGGTCTTTTTTTTAGAATTTTAATTTTTGAATTTTTAATCCGACTGAAACTTTTTGGTGCCTTCGATATGCCCAAAGAAGCCATTTTATATCATAAGTTTGTCCACATAATTGCCCATACAAATTTGCCAGCTGTCCATACAAAAATGATGCAGGAAAATTTAAAAAAATCTGTATCTTTTGAAGGAATTTTTTGATCGATTTGGTGTCTTGGGCAAAGTTGTGGTGGGTGATTCTCCGCCAACTCACACAGCAGTTGCCCCGACCCCTCTTCGATTTGCGTGAAACTTTGGTCTAAGGGGTAACTTATGCCCCTGATCACGAATCCGAGGTCCGTTTTTTGATATCTTGTGACGGAGGGGTGGTACTACCCCTTTCATTTTTGAACATGCGAAAAAAGAGGACTTTTTCAATAATTTGCAGCCTGAAACGGTGATGAGATAGAAATTTGAGATAAAAAAGTTTAAAAACTCTCTCATTTTCCGTTACTCGACTGTAAAAAAATGTACTTTTCGAATATACATTGACTCAGAAGGGTCTTTTCCATTTAGACCAAAAATTTTCATTTTTAAATTTCGAGTTTTTTCTCACTTTGCAGGGTTATTTTTTAGAGTGTAATAATGTTCTACAAAGTTGTAGAGCAGACAATTACAAAAAAATGATTTATAGACATGAGAGGTTTGCTTATAAACATCAAGAGTTATCCCGATTTTACAAAAAAAATATCTGAGTAAGCCATAATTTTATATAAAAGTCGCTTTGACACCAAATTTCTATCTCATCACCGTTTCAGGCTGCAAATTATTGAAAAATATAGATATTAAAAAACGGACCTAAGATTCGTGATCAGGGGCATAAGTTACTCCTTAGTACAAAGTTTCACGCAAATAGAAGAGGGGTCTCGGCAACTATTCCCGATTTCGTGAGAGTTGGTAGAGAATTACCCATGGGCAAATGTTGACAAATTTCAAGGTCAAGGTCATTACACAGCTCAACATTTTTGAAGTTGATGTCAGTAAACGCCTCAGTTTCGTTAAGGTATGATAGATTGGGATCCGTGAACACGCACCAATCAACAGAATTGAGTTTTAGTAAATTCTCTGCAAAAAATAAAATTGTAATTTGGGTATAAACGCCAAAGTGCCTAATAGAAAGTGGGGACAAGGCACTCAAAATGCAATGCCACTCACAGTTGGTCACTCAAATTTTACCAAGCGTATAAATGGAAGGTGTTCGTTTTTTGACAAATCCTATGGACGAAGTAAAGATTGTAAGCACCTTAAGTGTAAGATCTTGGGGGTGCTCAATTTTTTGACAGAAAATCGCTGGGTTCTCAGTTTCTCGTGTCCCCTCTTTCTATTAGGCACTTTAATTAACGCTATGGAATCATGATAAACAACCATGCGTTCCCTCATGTAAGCAACCATGCGCACCCCCTTATTTTTGCGATTTCTATAGATAAACGTGGGTGCGCATGGTTGCTTAAGAATTTGTTCCCAAATTTATAATTTTATTTATTGGCAGGGAATCCACTAAAATTTAATTCCGTCAATTGGAGCGTGTTCAGTTAGCCCAAATCTATCATACCTTGATGAAACTGAGGCGAATACTGACATCATCTTCAAAAATGTCGTGTTGTGTTTTGCGCTAAAATAACTTTAAACCAAAAAAAAAAATTAAAGGAGATTTTTTTAAATGACCACGAAAATTCGTGAAATCACTGCTTTTTATTGATTACGGAATAACCACATACTTTGATTAACGAATAAATTGATAGATTTATTATCACATCAGGTGAGTAGATTTTGCTGTTGCATGTGGAGCATTGTGATATAATTTCCGTTTGTTCACTTACTGCACATGCAGTACTAAAAACGGCATCAAATCAAATCAAATCAAATCAAAATTGATAGATTTATTATCACATCAGGTGATTAGATTTTGCTGTTGCATGTGGAGCATTGTGATGAAAATACCAAATTTTGTTTTAACTTTTGCAAATAACAGCGATCATAATGTGCTCTTGGTTAACGAGTAATAGATCGTGAAATACCATGAAATCATACAAAAATCATGTAAGTGGAAAACCTCCGAAAAATCAAAATATGATATTCCAAGAGCGTGGAAATACCAATAAATAGAACCATGGCAATACCATGTTTTGGTATTCCAGCAATGTTCCAAAATCCAGAATACCTCAACTTGGTATTAAATTGTTTTTATTTTGTGGTATTATTTTACTCTTCGAATAACATGTTTTGGTATTGTTGTGTTCTTCCACATTCAAGATTTTGGTATGATTTCATTGTATTTTACCATCTATTCCTGGGAAACCAAGGGCACAAGGGTTCTTTGCCCAAGTTATACCAACATTTGGAATACTTGTGTTAGTTAGCCCTTCTCGGGAATAGCTAAAAATGACTTTCAATGATCCCCATATAAAATCGTTTAGCAAATTTGACTTTATTTGACTGTAGGAACTAGGAAAGCACTTCAGTTGTTTTATGGTCAAAAATGTGTGTTGCGTTGATTAGAATTGAATTGTTCAATTTCAACTACCTTTCCGCAAATTTAATTCCAAACTACAAATTGTATGTTATCGACATGAAGTGCTAGCAATTTGTCCATAGGCCAAGCCATCTTCCCTGAATTGTACAAAAGCTATTAATTCACAAAAATGCATTAGCTTTATTGTATCCTGCAAGTGACAGCACACAACCGAGTCCACATGAATAAACCAAAATATAGATTGCTATTTCTGTCTAAACTAAACTAAACTATGTACCCATTGCTCAGTCTACCGTGAGTTGACCAGAATCGAGCTCGTTTTTAATTAATTTTAGGGATGCTCTTTTCTTTTTCTTTATTTTTCATGCGAATTCAACAAACAATACGACAATAAGTTTAAATTCTAGGATATATGTCTATCAAATCGTTCCTAATTTCCCCCACCACCTGTCGCCACATCATTCCGTCAATGTGGCACCCAACCCCACTCAATCAAACCCAGCACACACCGCCAGTCAATGCGGTGCGCTGACCAGAATCGAACCCGTTCACTCTGTCCTCTGCTGGAACCAAATAACCCTGGCATGGGTGGGCAGACAAAAGTGACCAACAAATCGACCAAACCCGCAGTCCCGGCCCAAGCTGGACGTCGGCGGCTTTTGTTCATGAATTTTGCAGCGCGCAACAACCACAATAAATTTATTATTAAATTTCATTATAACTTTAATAGTTGTTTTGCATACGCTTTCGCCCGATACTCGGAAGTGATTCCAAAGTTTACGCCACCCCGGAACCACCGGCCAGACCGATGGTGGAATGTTTTCAAAGGTTAGAAAGGTAATTGCTGGGAAGGCTGAGCGGAGAAAGGGGCTTGGAAATTGGCTTTTATTTCGTCCCATTTAGAAAATTTGAAATGGGCTTTGTCTATATTTGATGCACTGCTGGGGTGAAAATGCTGACTTGGGACAATATTTTGGAGAGTGTTCATCAGGGTGTGATATGGTTGTATAGACACAGCAATTCTAAACAACAAGTATTTATTTATATCGCTGAACAAAAGTCGCTCAAAATGACCTGCTTTACATGAAAAAATATCAAAAAATCAGTTGTTAAATAACATGCCAAGATAGCACCAACACGTCAATCACTAAGTCTTCTTCTATCGACTCTTGTCAATGTCATTGACACAGGTTTTTTTTTCTCAAATTTTAAAGCAAATTTTTGATATTACTGCGGGCGTTAATAATTAGAGTTCACGCGCGGTGATACGACCGCAAGATAATGGTCGCATGACAGCCGCATGACAACCGCAGAACACATTTTTGGCTGTTGCCAATGGTTGCCTTGAGTTTTCAGCTGACTTTTTGGAAAATATTCAAAACAAACCAAGTTGACAGCCAAATCAACGTAGAATTTCAGTTCAACTTGCTGATTTTTACACTGCGGCAGTTAGGCGGCAATTATCTCCTGTCATTCACAGCGATGGAGAAACGTGATTTTATCTCGCAATAAGCAATATTACTGCGGGCGTTAATAATTAGAATTTGTTGGCGTTGGTATGACCACATAAAAATTGTCGCATGACAGCCGCATGACAGAAAAATTAACTGAACTGAAACTGAAACGGTACAGCAAGCATTGAAATTAATATAATTTTTATCAACAACTGTCATTCTGAGGAAAATATTGATTCTAAAACTCTCAAGGTGGTATTTTTTTATTTTAATATTAAAAGTAAATTTGAACACAAATCAATTGTCTTTTAAGACATGGCGCATGCTCGGCAGGAAGTGCTTCACGAGCACGCTTCACCCAACACGGTCCTCCATTGCATTTACGACTTTTTCTACTTAAAACTAAGTAAAACTCAACTGGCCAAAATTTATGTCAAGCACCCATCTACGATTTCAAACTAGATTGAAATGTACGAAGAAAACGAGCTTTGCTGGAGAAAGGAAAGGGAGCAGGTTTATATAAAATTTTCACCGTCCGGAAGGTCATATTTGATCGACCTCCTTCTGGACGAGGCGAAACAATGTTTCCAGCTCAAGTTCGGCAAGCAAAAATGCATTACAACCATCAATCGCATGCCGAAGGATACAGCTGGAAAGTTCTGAAGCATCGATCGGTGCAGTTGCGGACTCAAGATGTGTGCCGTTATCAAGCTGAACTATCTGTTCTGATGTGGTTCATTCATAATTTGAGTTTCTTGGCGAGTTTGCTGTTGACAACCGAGGAATATTGAGGACCAAGGAGTACGCTCCTATTGGTGAGCGGATCGTGTTCCGAGGCGAGCTTACTCGCCGTCCAAGAGCTTCAATGCTTCTTTTTCTGCAATGCAGAACAACCCATTCTGTAAGTCGTACAACAAGGTCAATCGTCAACATTTTACAAACTGGAACAGATCAATTACCTTTCTCTTGGAAACCGATCTTGGTTTAAAGCCGGAAGCACGTGGTTCGTTTGCGTTGTTCGTCTCTTCTCTATTCCCCGACTGATCACGCGTGAAAAGTTCGTTCACGAGGTACGAAGCAGAATCGGCCCCATCCCATCGATCCAGTAGAAATTCTGGTTCCTCGTAGCTCGACTCGTCTTCCGATGAATCGGATGCTGAGTTCAATGCGTCATATGTAATCAAATCGTCTTCAGGGTATAACATTTTAGCTATACAAATGAATAAATATTATTAACAATAAAACTTATCAATTTTATACCAAACCTTCGTGTGAACAGCAAATTTCTTTTTATAAGCAGGAAAAAGCCAACTCAATCAAATAACAGTTGATCAACAGTTGATAACAGTGGGTCTCGTGGCGCAGGGGTAGCGGCTTCGGCTGCCGATCCCGATGATGCTATGAGACGCGGGTTCGATTCCCGCCTTATCCACTGAGCTTCTATCGGATGGTGAAGTAAAACGTCGGTCCCGGTTTCTCCTGTCTCGTCAGAGGTGCTGGAGCAGAAATCCCACGTTAGAGGAAGGCCATGCCCCGGGGGGCGTAGTGCCAATAGTTTCGTTTAGTGACAGATATTTTCATAGAACAGAATATTTAACGGTTGCTATGATCGTATTTTTTTAACAGGCCGCACGTCATGCGGTCATACCACCCAGGCGTTTTGTAAAATCACTGAAATTGATATTATCTAGATACGCGCAATATACTGCACAGCTAAAAAAGTAGTAATCCAGCTGCGTGTAAAAGGCAGGTGTAAAATAAATATTGCATTATTTTATGCGATTTTATGTGATTTTACACCCTGAAAAAGCATCAAATTTTCCTATTTGCAAAAAAATACAAATTTGCTATGCAAAGATTTTAAATTCGACTAAATAATATCATTATTATTGCGCAACTCTCACTAACTTGGACTTCGCACTAAATTATTGCTATCGATCGCACTATTGCGACTTGTCAAACTGGCTTGGGGAATTTTAATTTTATCAAAAAATGATCAAAGCGAGCCGATGTTGCTCACCTGTAAATCGCAATTTTAAAGTGTGAATGTCCAGTTTGGTGGAAACTGCGACTGAAAATGTAAATAAACAACTGCTGGTTGCCTAGTTTTTGGAAATTTTGTTGTCAAAAGTGTGAGGGAAAGTGCGGGCCAAATCCAAGTTACAGTGCAAGGATCAATACTCGAAATGATCATTTTCTACTTAAAGAAGGTTTGCAATTAAATATTCCTTGACGTATGGCGTCGCGGTGTTCGTAAAGCTTTCATAGCATGCTAAGGAAAATTTGATGCTTTTTGAGGGAAAACCGTTGATTCCGGAGACATCGGATAAATTCTTCTAAATCAAAATCACTTATAACCGATTGTCGTTAGATTACTTAAAATATGAACTTCTTCTATGGGATTTTGTATACCTCGTTTTGAAGCTACAGAACAACATGCGTAGTTTTTCCTCTGTGGTTTTTCCCTGAGTTGATCATGTGATGGTTCTGCAATGTTGTAATTCTTACAAATATACTCGAAAGCAGTTATCACGTTTTCAGAATAGTGCTTCTGCTTCGTTATATCGTACAGGGACACTACGGTATTATTATCCATACTTTCAAAAGAACGCAACAACGAACTTATATGAATATTCGACGAATCGTTTCTGTAAAATACTTAGAATAGGAATTTCTAATTTTATTAAACGTACTTAGGGTACCAACAAAGTCATGAATATCAAATCAATTTCAAAGCATACATAGCAGATACGTCATTTCTGCCTCCGCAGGTAAATAATGTGATTTTAACCAAGCGTATACGCGAAATCATTAATTTTCTTGCATGAATCAAAATGTTCAAAATGGCATAACTCAAAAAGTGCACATGAGTGCACTTTGAAATTTGGAGACAAGTTAGGACATGGTTCAAATTTTAAGCTGCAAAATTTTCAGATCGCACAAATGCACACAAAAAAAAGTACTCCATTAACAAAGTTGAAAAAAACTAAATTTTGAATAAAAATCCATCTTTTTTGATTTTTATAATTTTTTTAAACCTGTAAAAGTGTGTTTTGTAAAATGTTTTTGAAAAGTTGAATCAATTACCTTTCTGAATATATATAATGATGCAGGAAAAAATACATAAACAGCTACACAGTACAACTATGAAAAATAATCATTTTTTTGTCAAAAAACATGTTTTTTCTTACCATTTTCGCCTTTGAAGGTGTGCAATTCAGTGAATTTTGAACCTACAACTTTCAAACTCCGGATTTTTCTTAGTTAGAATGTTTATTTTCGAAAAAATACCAAAAAAATAATTAGAGTATGTCGGTTTTTCGATTTATGGCCGCCTGAAACCCCATAGTGTGATGCGCGCAGCCAGTTTACAACCAAATGAGCTGATATTTGGCATGAAAGTCCCTATGGGCATGCCCTACAAGGGGAACCATACTAAAACTTGATCCGAGAACTTTTTGAAAAACGTACCCACCCTAATGGTCCTTCGGGAAAATGATTTTCAAGGATGTGGAAAATTAGAGGAAGTGGCCATTCGGGAAAATGGTTTTTAGGGGAAGTCGCCATTCAGGGATGTGGCGATTCGGGAAAATGGATTGTTCGGGTAAATGTCATAGATTTCTTAAATAACACTTAAGTGCTTATAACTTTTGATAGTGTTGTCAGATCTTCAATGTTTTGGTTAGAAAGGTCTTTTAAATGCCTTTCTGAAAATTTATAACATGGCGGGTTTACTAACAAAAACCACCCTTTTACAATCTTCCAAACTTTAGTCTTTTAGCATAACTTTTGAAGTACTCAACTAAACTGCATAATATTTAATAGCGACTTATGGGACCTCAAGACGAATCAAATGAGGCCAAAACGGACAAAATCGGTTCAGCCCATGTCGAGATAATCGAGTGACAATTTTTTATCAACATCCCACCACACATACAGACATTTGCTCAGAATTTGATTCTGTGTCGTGAAGGTGGGTCTAGGAGTTCTAATTGGGAAGTTCTTTTTTCGATTTATTTTATAGCCTTTCCTCAGTAATGTGTGGAAGGCAAAAATTTTCATTTAAAAAGCAACTTTTTTTAACTCTTCCATTTTCCGTTACCGCAGCACTACTGCTCGGTTGGCACGCGTTCGATTAAACAAACTTTTTAAATAATCAAGTATTTATCTTACCACATCATTGCCACTCGTGAATCCTGACCTCATACCCATCTACTAACCCCCTCAAAACTCATGATACTTTGTCGGAGATGCAGTCGATTGGGTGGTCTCTATCACTCAAGTGTCGGACTAATATTTCCATCCACTACCCCATGACCCTACCACTGGTTGTGGCCGGCGCCGGTATTGATCATCATGAGAAGTTCCGTTTTCCGTTACTCAACTATACCAATTTTTGGAACATCTACATTAAACCAGAAGGGCCTTTTTTATATTTAGAGCAACATTTTTCATTTTAAAATTATGTGTTTTTTCTTACTTTGCAGGGTTATTTTTTAGAGTGTAACAATGTTCTACAAAATTCTAGAGCAGACAATTAAAAAATATATATATTGAAAAAATAAAGGGTTTGCTTGTTACCATCACGAGTTATCGCGATTTCACGGAATTTTTTTTTGAAAAAGTTTTTTTTTCATAAAATTATTTTTATTAGGTCTTTTTCGATGCTGGGACCTGGTTTGGACCGAGTCGCCTTTGTTATTACATTTTACTTAAAGCCAATAGTAATTACAGAGGATTTTGTGTGTATATGTTAGTGGAGGGGAGCCGATTACCCGCGGCCTACTCGGGGTTAGTTGGGGTAGGGTAAGAAGAGAAGGGGGATTGTGAAGGGGTTCGTATTTTTTGAAAAAGTTACTTTTTGCGTTTCTCTTTATTTCGTCGTCCGTGACTGTCGCGGGTGACCATGAACGGCCATGATCAACGACGACCAACTTTTTCAAAACTTTTTTTTTTCGTAAAATCGCGATAACTCGTGATGTTTATAAGCAAACCCTGGAACGTAGGTAATATTTTTATATAATTTTGTTATATTCAAGCGTAATTGAATACAAACAGAGAGCCTTTACAATCCAAAATTTATTTTTTCGATGCTGTTTTCGTAGGGAATTGCTGAATTAAAATAAACTAATGTACTACTTTGTAATGATATCCATTGAGCTCAACAATTTTGTTTATTCGATTCATTACACCCATCAACTCTTGAAATCGTGCAGTGAATTATTATTCATAAGCCACATACGCTACACTCACGTCCACTACACATTTGCATTGCTAATGATACAGAAAATGTAACATTGTACTGTTGTACTTCTAATAACACCATGGTTCTGTTCCTGTGAAAATCAATCCACTTCTGTAACTGATTCATCAGAATATCATCGGGCAGAATCACAAACGTAATATCGCATCGCACACACTCACATTCTGACTTCAACATCCACGATCGACCAATCAAGAGTGCATTCCAACAATTCCGCTCAATCAGTGCATGTAAATTTGCATCCCAGTTAATGAGCATTCAATCGCACTTATTACGCTTCATTCGTATTGGCAAATAAAATCTCTGCCCAAGCTCATACAAAGTGTTAATTAATAAAGCACCCTTTTGCGATGCAAATATACACATTGTTTTGTCATTTTCATTACTCGGAATCCACTGCACCAACGAAAGTAATTATTTTACTCTGGTCAAATTGAACACGTGAAGGCCGAGCGACAGTTGTTGATTTTCGCTGATGATATTTGAAATGCATTTCTAATTAAATTGGTTCCCGGCGAAACTATTTGAATGTGTACAAACAAGGAAACACTGCCAAAATCAGCAACATCCCTGGGCCAATAATGCGAAAAATATTCCAAAATGCCGTGCAAACAACCGGAAATCAGCGCACTAATCGACGCCATAATTAATTGAATTGCACAAATTGGCATATACAAACATTCCATTAAGGTTGAGCTCCGTAATGTTTATATGCGAAACTTCAAACGTGCCAAGCCAATTCACGCACGCACGCACGTTGTGTGTTTATCTTCACTTCCAGTAATGCACCAGCGCCGAAATTATGTTTACTCACACACACACACACATGTTTTGTTCGACGTCGTCGGAATTCGCTCCATCGAGCCGGGGAATTGGCCTCCGGGTGGCGTTAAAGGGATCTGGATGTGGTTTTGACGGAATTCACCGATTCACGGGTTCTCGGAGGCCTCCGGATAATGATGATGGACTGCCGCGGGTATGTTTGGCAAAATGGAGCGAGCAAATCAAACAAGTAGCAATGTTACACACGTGAGAAAACAGGTTCAGAATAATCAAGTTAAAAACTAAAAACTAAAAACTAAAAACTAAAAACTAAAAACTAAAAATTAAAAACTAAAAACTAAAAACTAAAAACTAAAAACTAAAAACTAAAAACTAAAAACTAAAAACTAAAAACTAAAAACTAAAAACTAAAAACTAAAAACTAAAAACTAAAAACTAAAAACTAAAAACTAAAAACTAAAAACTAAAAACTAAAAACTAAAAACTAACAACTAAAAACTAAAAACTAAAAACTAAAAACTAAAAACTAAAAACTAAAAACTAAAAACTAAAAACTAAAAACTAAAAACTAAAAACTAAAAACTAAAAACTAAAAACTAAAAACTAAAAACTAAAAACTAAAAACTAAAAACTAAAAACTAAAAACTAAAAACTAAAAACTAAAAACTAAAAACTAAAAACTAAAAACTAAAAACTAAAAACTAAAAACTAAAAACTAAAAACTAAAAACTAAAAACTAAAAACTAAAAACTAAAAACTAAAAACTAAAAACTAAAAACTAAAAACTAAAAACTAAAAACTAAAAACTAAAAACTAAAAACTAAAAACTAAAAACTAAAAACTAAAAACTAAAAACTAAAAACTAAAAACTAAAAACTAAAAACTAAAAACTAAAAACTAAAAACTAAAAACTAAAAACTAAAAACTAAAAACTAAAAACTAAAAACTAAAAACTAAAAACTAAAAACTAAAAACTAAAAACTAAAAACTAAAAACTAAAAACTAAAAACTAAAAACTAAAAACTAAAAACTAAAAACTAAAAACTAAAAACTAAAAACTAAAAACTAAAAACTAAAAACTAAAAACTAAAAACTAAAAACTAAAAACTAAAAACTAAAAACTAAAAACTAAAAACTAAAAACTAAAAACTAAAAACTAAAAACTAAAAACTAAAAACTAAAAACTAAAAACTAAAAACTAAAAACTAAAAACTAAAACTAAAAACTAAAAACTAAAAACTAAAAACTAAAAACTAAAAACTAAAAACTAAAAACTAAAAACTAAAAACTAAAAACTAAAAACTAAAAACTAAAACTAAAAACTAAAAACTAAAAACTAAAAACTAAAAACTAAAAACTAAAAACTAAAAACTAAAAACTAAAAACTAAAAACTAAAAACTAAAAACTAAAAACTAAAAACTAAAAACTAAAAACTAAAAACTAAAAACTAAAAACTAAAAACTAAAAACTAAAAACTAAAAACTAAAAACTAAAAACTAAAAACTAAAAACTAAAAACTAAAAACTAAAAACTAAAAACTAAAAACTAAAAACTAAAAACTAAAAACTAAAAACTAAAAACTAAAAACTAAAAACTAAAAACTAAAAACTAAAAACTAAAAACTAAAAACTAAAAACTAAAAACTAAAAACTAAAAACTAAAAACTAAAAACTAAAAACTAAAAACTAAAAACTAAAAACTAAAAACTAAAAACTAAAAACTAAAAACTAAAAACTAAAAACTAAAAACTAAAAACTAAAAACTAAAAACTAAAAACTAAAAACTAAACTTTTTGCAATTCCGTCGTGAAACTACTTACTTTTCCTGTCATTCTTGAACGACGAAATAGCCTACTTTTCTGTACCAAAAATAACAGAATCGAATAGCAACACTTTTCAAAATAAATGCTGAAAAGTTCTACTTTTCAGCACTGAAATGGGTGCTGAAAAGTTGAACTTTTCAGCACTTGTTTCGAAAAGTAACACTTTTCAACATTTTTTTTATTTAAATGATTTATTGACAAAATACATGAAAATTCGACTTAAAATTTCACTCAATGGGTGTTTTTCGAAATTGCAAAAAATGTTGTATGGAACTCGTTGCAAAACTTGATTTTTTCAGCACTCGTCGTATTTATCCAACTCGGTGAACCTCGTTGGATAAATGTACGACTCGTGCTGAAAAAATCCTCTTTTTGCAACTTGTTGCATAAACTACTATTCTACGACCCTTCTTCGATATCCGTGAAAATTTTGCTCCATAGGGTAATTTTGGTCCCTGATTACGAGTCTGAAGTTTTTATAATTGCTGTCATTTCCCGTTACTGAGCTGTCAAAAATCGAGAAACAAAAAAAGTTTGTTGTGGCTCGTGCATTGGTGATTTTTTTTTCTGAAAAAAATAATGATGAGCGAGGGGAAATATACCCATTTTACCTAATAAGCGTCGTGTTTGAATGATGCTGGATAATCTGGAGTGTTCCTTGAAATTGACTAAAACCAAGTACACAAACAAGTAGAGCAACTTTTTGTGAACTTTTGTGTTTATTTTCACTTTTACTAAAAGTTATTCTATTCATTTTACAAGTTAAAAAAAATTTCCTAATGCATTCCAATCAGACGAGAATGCATTGGGCCAGGCCCATTTTACTATTTTCATCTAAGTTCTTTTTTGTTCCAGCGCTCTTTTGGATCTGCATTTATAGAGAAAGTTTCCTGGCATCACTGGCTCACTCCAACAAGCGCGCTGGTGGTGTTGGTGGCCATCCATTGTTCTTTATTTGCCTTCGCTTCTCGCTCGGGTTTCTTCAGCCTTCGATTGGAATGGGTCGTCAAAAGTCAAACGTCAAAAGGTTTGGTGCGTATGTTTTTTTTGATGGCGCTTGCTAATTATTTACGTGTTTCGAGATTATTTTTCAAGTTAGTGACTAACTAATGTTCAAAACAACATGTTGCCGGTAGTTGGACGCAATTTCATATCTTAAGCGCTTTGAAAACGATGGCGATTTTCGTTAAGCATCTTGCGTGTGGATGTGTGTGCCAACAGAATGATGAGTAATGGTCTCGCAAAAAATAAATTATGATCAAAAGTGCATTAAATTTGATCTTCTTGGCCAGTAAGTGGCATACATTTGCGTGCTTACTAGGGGCCCAGAATATGGGACTTTTTTTCTCAAATCCTCGCTCCACAAGCTGAATATTGTTCATTGAGCTTTTTTAGGGCTATGGGCCAAATATGAGCTGAATCGAGATCATTTACCCATTGATACTCGAAGGTGAGGTTTGCATGGGAAAATTAAAAAAATGTATGGAAAACTTAACTTTCAAACGGTTTATTATGCACGGTGCGCTACTTGCATCCAAAGATTCCAAAAAAATGAGATTTTTATTGAAAATTTTATTCTCTACAAACCAAAGCTGTAAAACTTGATCCTGAAAAGTTATTGACGATTTAAAAAAGTAATTTTTGTATGGAAAACATTTTTTTCACTAACTTCAGGCTCGGGTATCAACGCACAGAGGTCCAAAACCGAAATCTAGCGTGACAAAATTGGCAGCAACCACACGTTAAGATTTAGAGCTTTGATGTCTTCGGGACAATTGATCAGGGTCAATAGTGGCATCTTTTGTTATGCTGGACATTAGGGTGGTCCAAATTTAAGGGTGGTTCAGAATTTTTATTTTGGCGGGATGACGAGATAGCGCTTCGATGTCTTGAGAGAAACTGTAGGAAACAGCATTCTGAGCAACTTTGCTGAAAAGCGCAAAGCTCTATCTTCAAACGGGAAGTTTCTGGAGCCATTTTTGTAATTTAGGTTGAGGTGTTTATGAAAAAAAATGAGTTTTTTTAATTTAAATTTTAAAATTAAATAAAATAGTTTTTTTGATTGATCAACTTATGTTTTAGCGAGTTAGTGTTAGAGCTACACATTTTATAGTACATTTTCTGAAAATATCTCGGAGGCCTTTTATGTTTAACTCATTTAATCTCGATTTCTAAAAGAGCATTTTTAAATCGTTTTTTGCCCATAATATTTGATAGAATTGACCAAAATTCGATTATCAACAATAAAAATGTTCATTTTTGACAAGCTCTAGAATTGTCTTGAAGGGTTCAAAAATGTACAAAATGATCTAGTGGTTGTAAAAGAAGAATCAATTTTTTACTGAAATATTTCAGGAATCAACAAAATAACTAAATTCATTCCTGAAATATTTCTGCTTAAACTTGTTGTTGGGTTATTCTCATCCAATTTCGCTCAAAATTTACACAGATGCTTGAAATAACCCAAAAAAAAAAAAAAGTTTTTCGCTTGTTGAGCAGGGGGTCATTTTTTCTGGGCTCCCTAGTGCTTACTCGAGGCGGTGCTGTTTCTGGTAAGGTAAGGGCAATTCTTATTTCTTTTGCAAAATTTGCTGAAATTTAAAATAAAAATACTTTCCAAATCTTACGATTGAGTTTAGGGGTTTCAACTTTGAAAAACTGGTCAAAAATGGTCAAAATCAGCGAAAAAAACGAAGTACACTATTGCTAGTACCAACCACTAGTATCTAGGTAATTCTCTACCAACTCACACGAAATCGGGAAAAGTTGCCCCGACCCCTCTTCGATTTGCGTGAAAATTTGTCCCAAGGGGTAACTTTTGTCCCTGATCACGAATCCGAGGTCCGCTTTTTGATATCTCGTGACGGAGGGGCGGTACGACCCCTTCCATTTTTGAACATGCGAAAAAAGAGGTGTTTTTCAATAATTTGCAGCCTGAAACGGTGATGGGATAGAAATTATGTGTCAAAGGGACTTTTATGTAAAATTAGACGAAAGAATTCCGAAAAAACCTATTTTTCATCGAAAAACAACACTAAAAAAGTTTTAAAAAATCTCCCATTTTCCGTTACTCGACTGTAAATTTTTTTGGAACATGTCATTTTATGGGAAATTTAATGTACTTTTCGAATCTGCATTGACCCAGAAGGGTCATTTTTTCATTTAGAACAATTTTTTTCATTTTAAAATTTCGTGTTTTTTCTAGCTTTGCAGGGTTATTTCTTAGAGTGTAATAATGTTCTACAAAGTTGTAGAGCAGACAATAACAAAAAATTTGATATATAGACATAAGGGGTTTGCTTACAAACATCACGAGTTATCGCGATTTTACGAAAAAAAGTTTTGAAAAAGTTACTTTTTGCGTTTCTCTTTGTTTCGTCGTCCGTGTCTGTCGCGGGCAGTGTTGCGTTCCTCATGCGCTCACGCGCTCGTGAGCACTCACTTTTCGCTCATTCGCGCTGCGCGAGCTAGCTCACGTTTGCCCGCGCTCACGTTTGCTCCACGCTCGCGCTCGCGCTCATATTTCGCTCACGGAGCGCTCATTTTGAACGTGTCGCTAATCATTTAAAGCTTTTGAGAAAGTTTTTTTAAATTCTGGATCGATTTTAACCTTCCTTTGGTATTAAAAAAAAAAATCACACATAAGGTATTGGGGTCCTTTTCGACCCCAAACTTTAAAAAATCGTAAAAAATCCGTTTTTGACCGATTCCGGTTCTTTTGGTCACAAATGAAAGCTTAGAACGTCCCCTTTCCGAAACTGACCTGGAAAACCGGATTTGGTCACTGTGGCCACCGGGAATCGGCTACAACCGAAAAAAGACCTTTTTGAGACCCCAACTTTGACGACCTGTATCTCCGGCAAATTTCAACCAATCAGGATGCTCCGGGTTGCATTTGACAGGTATTTACCTGTACTTTGACCACAAATATTAATATCAGGGCCAGGTGACCTACCGGTTCCGGAAATCCGGAACATCCGAAAAGTTCATGTTTTACTGTTTTTCACATATATGTGATACCAATACTCTCATGATAGTTGAAATTGATCCATAAAACTAACTTAAAACACAAAACACCATTGCCAGAACCACTCTGGAGTGTTAGTGGCCACTTCCGGGTAACCTGGAACCGGTTCCCGGGTACCCGATGAACGGCCAACTTGACTTTTTTGGTGAAAACCCATCATGTTGCACATCAAACTCCATGAAATTGAAAGATATGACCATCTTTGGTAGTGCCATTGTTCGCTGAGCCATCCTTTCCAATCTGAAACCGGTTACCGGTTGCCCCTTGGGGACACTTCCGGAATATGAGACAAACCCTATCATCCGACATATCAAACTTCATAAAATTGAAAGATATGTCAATTTACGGTCATGCCGTTGTTCACTGACCCATTCTGGCCATCATGGAACCGCTTACCGGTGGCCCCTTGGGGACACTTCCAGAATATGAGAGAAATCCTATCATCCGACATATCAAACTTCATGAAATTGAAAGATATGTCAATCTACGGGTGACCATGAACGGCCATGATAGATGACGACCAACTTTTTCAAAACTTTTTTTTCGTAAAATTGCGATAACTCCTGATGTTTATAAGCAAACCCCTTATGTCTGTATATAATTTTTTTTTGTAATTGTCTGTTCTACAACTTTGTAGAACATTGTTACACTCTAAAAAATAACTCTGCAAAGAAAAAACACGAAATTTTAAAATGAAAAATTTTGTTCTAAATGAAAAAATGACCCTTCTGGGTCAATGTAGATTCGAAAAGTACATTAAATTTCCCATAAAATGACATGTTCCAAAGTTTTTTACAGTCGAGTAACGGAAAATGGGAGAATTTTTAAAACTGTTTTAGTGTTTTTTTCGATGAAAAATAGTTTTTTTTCGGAATTCTGAGTACGCCATCAAATCGGGCGTCAAAATTTTCACGCAAATCGAAGCGGGGTCGGGGCAACTGCTGTGTGAGTTGGCGGAGAATTACCCATCTTCCTTTTATCTACAAGAATTTCACCGCCATAGACTCCTTTATAGTTACTTTTCGATTTTCAGACGATGCAAAAACTTTTAAAATTTAATTGAGTATAAAAAGGTGATATAAACAAGGGAATATTAAATCTGGTACATCTTTTAGGTCAGAAAAAATGTCAGAAAAAATGAGTAATTTTACCTCTGAAAATGTATAATTTTACCACTTTTCTGGTGTAATGTTACTTTTCCAGTCTAAATTGAGGTAAAATTACTGTGAATTTAAGATTTTTTGAAGGTCTTAACTTAATGGCAATGCATCTTGAAGCATTTTCACGATTTTTTTTGGTCGAGGAAACGGACCGAGTAATTCCTGATAATCTCAAACACAAACTCTCTAAAAAGGATGTGGGCGGCGGTTTATTCTTATAACAATGACATTTTACACCTACAACAGCAAAAAGGTAAGATAAGAAAAAGGGACCATCAGGTATTTGACACTTTCTTTCAGCTCAATCACGGCAACGGTGTCAAACTGGAGATCTGCGTTGAATGAGACGAAAAATTACTACCCCAAACCTAAATCTGCCGGAAGTGGCGTCGACTTCTCGGAAGGAACTAATTTCCCCTCGCAAGAGGTGATAAAACTCGGGTTCTTTCTGTGTGACAACCTGCACGTTAAGGCTTTCCTTTCTTTTCCTCGTTAGTAACTCCTCTCTCTTACTAGGAAAGGACGTCATTGGCTTTCGAAGAACAAAGACCGAGTCCTGCTCGCGCGTAACACTATCTTAATTTCCATTATCCGGATTTATTGGGCTCCATTATCGGTCAGAGATTGGAAGTGATATCCGGATAACGACGGGATCCGAAGTTGTGGGGACACGTGTAAGCACCTCTGGGAGAAGGCAAATTAAGCCACTAAACTGCCAAAAAATAACCCATCAGGAGCACGTGGAAGGTGTCCTCACGGTTATTTTTCTTTCTTCAGAGCAGAGGGGAAAGTCTCTCGTGTCAGTTACAGAACGTTCAATTAATGGTTATTACCGGACTCGGTTGATGGGAAACGATAAGCTCTGTTCTCGCTAACTTGATGCCACGCTCTGGACGGAAATTGCTCATTAGTGTTTCATTTTGCTGGTTTGTTGTCAGCACGCTGTGATTCTTTTCACAGTTGATTGATTTTCTATTCTCGTTATTTTATCAAAATTATATCATCGATATTTTTACGTAAAATAGAGGCTGACATTACATGCTGTTGTTGAGGATGAAGAACTCCTACTTGCTTTAGAACCTGCAAAAAAGTTTCTGGATCATTATGTTTCTATGGTAAGAACCGAGTTGAAACAGCATGTCCGTTCCAAACCAAATAGTTCTCTCATAAGAGGTTTGAAGCATTCAGCCCATCAAGAGAACCCCCATAAAATAACTTTCAAATATTGCTCCAGAAGATCCTTATCTCCTTGACCCAATTCTGCGACTGCATTAAAACCCCCTCCCGTGTTGAAGTGGTGCAGGCTCGTGGAAAAGCATCGCCCGTGATGATGACGATGATGCTCCAAACAATTTTCCAATCTCACTCAAGTGCTTTTTCGTAACATCATCGCCAACAACGTGGCCAGCAGCAGCAGCAGGAGCTTTCGTCATGGCATTCATCTGTCTAATGTTTTCCTCTCATCTCCTGTGTGTAGATTGGGAGGCGCAAAGCGGAGAGGCTGGCCGTAATGGTGTTTGGCATCGGAAACCAAACCATTCGCCGTCTTGAGGCCGCCGCACATTCCGAGCAAGAACCAGAACACTGAATCTCATTTGCATCGTTGTTGATGGCCGGCCAAACGGGGTTCGTTCCAAGCAGCAGCAAATGCAAATGCTTCTTCTTGTGCAGCAGCTTCGAATCGGCACCATTAGGTGTGTGTACATGGTATAATTATGATCCGACTGCGAGGAATCGGCGGCGCGCGCGAAGACCGCCACCCGGAGATCGATTCCGAGCAGTGTCTTGCACAAATGAAACCCATTTTCGAAACAATAGTGTCTTGAGAAAGCAGCCATTTAGGGGAGATTTGGGTGCGCAGTGCCATCCAGTTTCGAAATTAGCCTGAATGTAGACTGCAATCTTAATCACTTCTGTTGAGAGCTTCCCAGAGATGACGTTTGTGGCGCTGCGGTTAATAAAGTGAACTTTTTCTTAACTATCACCTCCAACACAGAAATAAAAGAACAATTTTATGGTTATCTGAGTTGTTCTGACTAATCCAACTGTCCCCAAGTCCCACTACACCAGAGTGACCTCCAAAGCAAGAGCTGGTGGCTGAGCAGCACTTGAACAGCCAGCATTAGTAGTGCCAGGTTCCAGGACTAACATCGGTTTTATTAGCCAAGACTGGTCGGTCTCCGGTCCTGTCCAGCTGCTGAGTGTGAGTGCAACCAACCGGAAGTGTGTGCGAGTTTCTGAGCTCAAACCAAAAGTTGATACTTGGCGCGAAAGTCTACGACGTGCGCGCGCGCTCCCACACACACACACTCTCGGAATTATTTAAGTGCAATTAAGCAAATCTCACTCTTGGTCTCATCTAATGATAATTGTTATTATCATTATCTTTGCTTTTATGGTAATTGGTAAACGTAGCACACAGTGGTGGCGCTGATGCTCTCCAATCTGGCAAATTCTAGCAGCTGCACACACATTCTCTAATTTGTTTCCGTGGAGGGAAAACATTGCGAAAAACTGAGCGGAAATTGTGAGTGACGTAAGGGATTAACGATTCTGAAAGGCCAAGTGTAACAACAAATCTGCCGGTTTGTGCAGCAGAACGTTTCACACTGACGAATTTGCGGATCTTTCACCGCAGTGCATTTTGAGATGATTCTTTAAATTTCTAACAGGTGGCAGCACTACGTGTTGTGGCCTTGCCCTCGTTAGTTTTATAACATTTTAATTTACGCTTTGAATATGATGTTGAAAAGAAAAATGATGACTATCAAAGTCATCCCGGAATTCAAGATAAGAATTTCCAACGTAACCTTTTTTTTTAAACACTATGAAATAGTTTTTTTTTCTAAAAAAAACATGGACCTCATGTAGCCTTCCCCAGTGATCATAAAAATGCTTTTTAATCCTCTTTAATACACTTACAATTAGGTGGTTGGTGCCTTCCTCTCACTTGAGTGTTATAACTTTTGATAGGGTCGTCAGATCTTCAATCTTTTGAACTCGTTGCAAAGGTCTTCATAATACCCTTCTAAAAATGTATAATATGACAGGGTTTCTTACAAAAACCACCCTTTTTACAATCGTCCGGACTTTTGATAAAATTGGTTTTTTAGCATAACTTTTGAAGTACTTAACTAAACTTTATTGTCCGTTTTTTTTAAGGTACACGCCGCGCGGCATTTCAGAATATGCCATAAACAGTGTTGCCAGTGATTTTCTGCACTTAAAGTGTAATAAAAAACATACCTTGCAACAATGGCAAGCGATTCGAAGAAGAATATAAACAAAAACATAACGAGCAGTATGGGATTTGACAGCGCGCATTTGCTGAAAGCGCGGCGCGTCGTTTCGAGGCTGTTATGCCGCGTGTCTTTTTCGGGAATACGCGCAATATAATTTTCAATAGCGACTTATGGGACCCCAAGACGGATCGAATGAGACCAAAACAGTCCCAATCGGTTCAGCCAGTGCCGAGATAATCCAGTGCATTTTTTTATCAACATTCCACCACACAAACAGACATTTGCTCAAAATTTGATTCTGAGTCGATAGGTATACATGAAGGTGGGTCTAGGAGATCAAATTAAGGATTTCGTTTTTCGAGTGATTTTATAGCCTGTCCTCAGTAAGGTGTGGAAGGCAAAAAAACGAAGTTGACTTTATAGCTGTCGACCACTATTGCTAATACCAACCGCTAGTGTCTTCCTTTTATCTACAAGGACTTCACCACCCTGGGCTCCAAAGTGTTAAAGTACGGCACGGAGCGACGGCGCTGGATGCCCATATTTACACTAAGAATTTTAGAGCGTCTGCCACGGGATTCGAACCGGCGACCTCTGGATTGTGAGTCCAGTGCGCGGTCCGATTGATCCATTCGGGACTAAAACTTTACAATTTTCAATACCAAGCTGTGCTGCCTCTGATCGCATAAATGTCCCATATGCATTTTCATCGATTTCGAGTTATTGATGCAGTTTGGTTCAAAATTGTGAGTTCTTTCAAAAGAGCCTATAACACCCAGTACTTTGTTCTAGAAATCAGGAGGAAATCCAGTTTTTTCGCGAAAACTTAACACGTAGCCTTATGTATGGGACAAACTTCAAATGCGTTTTTCTCAGCTTGCTGTTTTTGCATATGGGACATTTATGTGAGACTCGAAACTGAACCTAGTAGACCACATCCGGACAAAATTCGTTCTGTCAAAGCTAAATGCATATTTTTGATCAACATTCCCACACACGCACAGACATTAGCTCAGAAGGCGGTCAAATCAAAAAGTTATTTTTTCAAATTATTTTATAGCCTCTCCTAGTGAGGAAAGCAACAATAAGCCTGAGACTAACCTAAAAAAATAATATCATTAAAGCTTTATGAAACTATTCAACTAAACAGGAACTTAAAGGAATCTCATAAATAACGTCATAATTCGAAATCCAGACACATTGTAGCATATCATTTTTGTTATAGTTAGCAAAAAATCATGTAATAAGTTGGAAGTGCAGAAATATCATCAGGATGTAGTTCAAACAGTCAATTTTAAGAGAATGCATGCAAAATATGTCTTTTCCTACAATTTTTCATCAGAATTTCAACATTAAATTGGCTTGTTGTGCTTCGAATCCCGGACACTGATAAAAGCTGATTCGAAATCCGGACATTTTTGCTTTGAGTTCCGGACACTCGATTTTGCTAATGAATCGCATAAATTTGGACTGAAATGTTAGTGAATGGCATTCTGTAACCGATGGCAGTTCCTGACCCAATCGTTACTGTGGCTCTGTTTGTTTTGCGTTAAATAACGGTGCTAAAATACAGGAAAATGCTTTTGTTATTGGGCGGAGCTTCACTACTCCCACTGGCTAGGTCAAACAAAAGTCAAGGCACCCTAGCAGTACTACAGGTGTTGGTAGCCAATTGGTAGCAGCAGATGACAGGTGCCTGATAGGCGGTAATACCGGAGATGACTTGCGAGGTCCAGAACCGGGATTCGTCCTATTTGCCCGGAAGATCCGTAACCGAAAGGACTGACAGTGCCCTTGGCCAGTCGGATAGCAGGTTACTTGCCAAAGCCGTAAACCCAGTGCCAACCTAACCTTACCATGTCCTTTGGAAGGACCCCTCAACCTTTGTTTAAGGATCATCCCGGGTGTCCCGGAGATGACCAGTGGAACCCCAACAACCCTCTGGAATGTCCGACGTCCCGGCGCTCGACTACGGGCAATGTTCCGGCAAGTCCCGATCCGTCAACATATCGGGAGTAGCCCAGGACAACCGGATGGGTCCACGCAGCGCACGACGAGAACCGCTACCAAGCACCAGGATGCAGATTCGAGACCGCGGCCAAAACCGATGGTCGAACCAAGTTCGCTGGTGGATGGAGCAGAGGTGACGACGCTGAGCTGGTGGGGCCTCAAGCAGCAGAAGAAAAGGTCAGATAGAATAAGAAAGTGGGATAGTTTGAGGTTAGGAGAGGAGAAGGAAGTTAGTAGAGGGAAGTGGGAGAATAAAGTGTGCACAAACCATGAATAAAAGTGGTATTTCGTTTAGTAGCTTGAGTGTAGAGGGTGACGAGCGGGAATTTTTGGACCTCTCGATTCCCGGGAAATTCGGTCGAGACCCCCGGGAAATTTTTTACTTATAAATATCGAAGCAAACTTAGATAAACTAATAAGAAAAACATTTGAAAAAATCAAAATTGGTTTTAAAATTAAATGTTTAATGTTCGATGTTCAAGTTCGAAAAAACCAATGCTTCTCTAATCTTCTTATTCGGATAGTTTAAATTTTAACTTGTCAAAAATTCCAAAAACTAGAATTGAGAAAAATTTGGTTGGAGCCTTCCTCACTCATTACAAACAATGGCTGTACAAAAATTTCATCTATATTTTAGATCCGGAATAAAAAAGTACATCAATATCATTAATCTAATCTAAACTAATCTGTATAAAACTCGATCTATGGGACTCCAAACCAAGTCGAATGCAACAGGTTCGGGTCAAATCGGTTCAGCCAGTGCCGTGAAACATGAGCTTGTTTTTTGGTCACATATGTATACATTAGGGTGTTTCATCCAAACAAAAAAGTTCTCAGAATCAGGCAAACCTGTCTGTCTTTTTTTTATCAATACCCGCCCGTGTGGATCAATCGGACCGCACACTGGACTCACAATCCAGAGGTCGTCGGTTCGAATCCCGCGGCGGGCGTTCTAAAATTCTTTTTGTAAATATGGGTATTCGGCGCCGTCGCTCCGTGCCATACATTCATACACTTAGGAGCCCAGGGCGGCGAAGTCCTTGTAGATAAAAAGGAAGACATTAGTGGTTGGTACTAGCAATGGTGGCCGACAGCTATAAAGTCAACTTCGTTTTTGTCTGTCTTTATTCCGAGTGAATCCATGTTGTCCCCAGTCCTGTAGGAACGATTGAACGAAAAGCACTAAAATCTCATAGTAATTTACATGTAAACTTTGAACCGCTGCGCTGGGGACAGGCCAATTCTCAACCAAATGGGCTGATATTTGGCATGAGAGTCCCTATGGGTATCCTCTACTAGGGGAATCTTGGTTTGCCTGATTCTGAGAACTTTTTAGTTTGGATGAAACACCCTAATACACACACATTCACACAGACATTTGTTCAGTTTTTGATTCTGAGTCGATATGTATACATGAAGGTTGGTCTACGACGTTTTTATACAAAGTTCATTTTTAGAGCAGGAATGCTTTACGTCAGTGAGGAAGGCAAAACGTCCAAAGTTTGACAGTTCGCTTTGCGCATGGCAAAAGTGTGAACTTAAATCGTCTCTTACTTAGTTTATTCACGAAATATCTTCATGAAAATTTCAGGAGCGATTGAAAGTTATCTTTTTAGTAGATTTTGTGAATTTTCTGTAATATGAAATTTTGTGGTTTTCTACATATCCTTAAGCTTTCAGTTATCTTGTGAAGACTGATTGCTTTGTTTTCTCTCTGAATTAACATAATGAGTGCATTCTTTTTTAAAGTCATTGTAAAGTTTCTATTTGGGACCATCCATAAACCACGTGGACACTTTTCTGAAATCTCACACCCCACCATCCACTTCCCCCCTCCCCCCTTGTGTACAATTTTCATGCAGAACAAATCTTTAATGTATGGAGCGTGGCCAATATCTGACCCCCCCCCCCCCTCCACAAGTGTTTGCATGGTTTATGGATGGCCCCTTTTGACTAAAATTGTCAATAGTTGATTTTTTGAATTTGGTTAGAATTTTGGATCGACGATTTATATTGACTTAGGCCGTTGCATTTTTAAACGTTTATATGGACCCCCCCCCCCCCTCCGGCCCAGGGGAAAGCCGGTAATTTAAAAATGGGATTTGAGTGACATGACTATAGGTGAAATGTTGGCACAATTTGTTCATTCAAACATATTTTAAATCGAGGGGGTTCAAATTTGTCAAAATCGAAGTCTGGTAAAATTAAGTTGATAAAATATTTGAGTAAATTTGTGTACACTCCAAAAAATGAGTTCGCGTAAACGTGAACAGAGTTCATGCCACCGGGAACCAGGAAGAAAACTGTTCAACTTTTATAGTGCATTGCACCATGAAAGTGAACAGTTTTCTTCCTGGTTCCCGTTGGCATGAACTCTGTTCAAGTTTACGTGAACTCATTTTTTTGAGTGTAAGAAGGACTTCCTTGGTGCCCATAATCTTCAATTTTGTCGAGCACATAGAATTAAAATCAAAATTCCTTTTTCGAGTTACATAGCATAGCATAGCATAGCATAACGGGTCTGCACCACGCTGTAGGGGGTGCCACAATTGTCAATTCAATATTCTTAGACAATTTGATTGCTGCCCGTTACAACCAAGAATATCTAAGAACGTAAATTTCCACACTATGCTCCAAGGCTACGCCCATACAGTCCCGTGGGGATTTGGGAGGGGATGTTTTTGTTGTTCACTAGTGGCAAAAGTGCAGGGAACCCATGCGACTTTTAAAAGGGAACGGAATATTTTTGGGAGGTTTGGAATGGGGGTTAGAGGAATTTCATCGGGCCGATGAAAATGGTTGAATGCGTAATGTTTTACATGATTTGGATGTTTGTAAGTGTAAATGTTAGTCTTTAGTGAATTACAGTATGTAAAAAAAGTATTTACACCCCTTGGGCACTATGCACATTTTGTGATAAAACATGTAAAAAATTTAAAGTTTGACAGGAACCTAGTACTTCGTTTTGTTCAGAAACTCATGCCAAACCTTTTGCTACAAAAAGCTCATGAAAAGATAATTTCTATTAAAAGTTATATAACAAATACTAGTACGAAAATAAAAAAGGAGCAAAAAAAGTTTGTACACCTTTCGAAAAATTAACATAAATAATGTTATTTGTTGACAAATCACCATAAATCCAGTCTCCCAACTCCAAATAGGCATCCTTGACTGATTAAAAAAATAATTTGGATTGAATATTAAGTTTACTAACTACTTAGTATAAAAGTTTATATAACTCTGGAAATTTTATATAAAACTTATCTAAACTTAATTTTGCAAACTTTTAATTCAACTTAATGTCAATATATTACCATAGAATTGCTAAATAAACATTTTGGAGTGGGTATAACATCGTTTTGGGGGTATTTGTATCGATAGAATAGATTTTTCGTTGGAATTTCGTACCAACCCGGAATTACGTCGTAGGAAAATCCGCCGGCATCCGAACCGGTCCACGATTCACAAGACAACCTATGTGGAATCGGAAAGGGCATAAAATTTCCGATCTTTTGATACTCATACATCTAGGTTTTCTTTAAAACCCACGTTTTTAAATACCTGGGCAAAAAGTAAGTTTGATCCACGAGAACAAAAATTACGAAATTCCTTACATTTTTGGCAGGTTGCTCAAACGAAACCATAACAACGTTTTTGCTTAGGTATTTAAAAACGTGGGTTTTATAGAAAACCTGGATGTATGGGTATCAAAAGATCGGAAATTTTATGCCCTTTCTGATGCCACATAGGTTGACTTGTGAATTGTGGACCGGTTCAGATGCCGGCGGATTTTCCGACGACGTAATTCCGGGTTTGTACGAAATTCCAACGAAAAATCTATTCTATCGATACAAATACCCCCAAAACGATGTTTACCCACTCCAAAATGGATATTTAGCAAGTCTATGGTAATATATTGACATTTATTTGAATTAAAGGTTTGCAAAATTAAGTTTAGATAAGTTTTATATAGAATTTCCAGAGTTATATAAACTTTTATACTAAGTAGTTAGTAAACTTTATATTCAATCCAAATTATTTTTTTAATCAGTCAAGGATGCCTATTTGGAGTTGGGAGACTGGATTTATGGTGATTTGTCAACAAATAACATTATTTATGTTAATTTTTCGAAAGGTGTACAAACTTTTATTGCACCTTTTTTATTTTCGTAATAGTATTTGTTATATAACTTTTTATAGAAATCATCTATTCATGAGCTTTTTGTAGCAAAACGTTTGGCATGAGTTTCTGAACAAAACGTAGTACTAGGTTCCTGTCAAACTTTAATTTTTTTACATGTTTCATCACAAAATGTGCATAGTGCCCAAGGGGTGTAAATACTTTTTTGACATACTGTATCTAATAAGCATATAGTTTTGTAATAATGATAAATAATAAATATAATAAATATAGTATATAGAATAAATATAATAAATATGATAAATATAATAAATATAATCAAGATGATTCCAGGAAGCTGTGAAAAAATAGCAGTAATTTAAAATATAAATGCTCCAGATGGTTCCCATGCTGTTTTAGAAAGTTTCGTTAATTTAAGCAATTTGATCATATATGGTATGAGGAGATAGTATGTTACAGGATAGGAATAGGATAAGGAATAATATGAACATTTAAATAAATCATATAGTGAGTAGATAAATTTACATGTAGACATTTAATTTAAAATAATTCCAGGAAGCTGTAAAAAATTTAAAATAATTGTAAAACTAATACTCCACATGGAACCACAAATAAAACAATAGAGACACAAGAATCTAAACATGCGGCTTCGTACCTTCCACAGAATTCAACATGAACACGACCACGAATACAGCACAAAAAGAACACCACAAAAATCCATCTTCTCGGCGCTGCTGCTCACACGATAATTCAAAATTCCTTTTTCGAGTTACATATTCAATATTTTCAAACGATAGCCCCATAATTTGTATAGAAGAATCTAGTAAAGTATGGAAAAATAATGATGCATATTAGGCATGGGAAATACATAAAAAACGAAATTTTTCTATTTTCCTTCAAATATCACTTCCTGAAATCCTCAAATAGAAAAAAAACCAACAATTTTCGACAACCTCACTCGAGGGGCTGTTCTCAAAAAGCTCCTTTTCCCCGGATATAAAAGCAACCCAAATTACACTCTTCGATTGACCCAACCCGATTCTCTCGCCACGGCGCGGTGGCCAATCACTGCTGGACCATGGAAACGGCTTACAAAGGTGACGGTAATTGTTTACCTTTTCCCGGAGGCCGGCTGCTAAGAACCTCTTCAAATGTTGACCTGACTGGCTAGGATTGCTTGCCAGATTTTGGAGCAGGAAAAAACGAAAGGTAAATCATAACGTTTGGGGGACATTGTGTGGAAAATAAATTTGCTGGAAGCTGGGACTCTTTTCTTTCTTCTTGTGTTGCAAAAGGTCGTTCTGAAATACACACTTTGCTGGGTTGAAATTGGAGTCTTGCGCTCCTCTCGGCAACAAAAGTTGAGTTTTCAAGTGGAAGGCAATATGGGCAACAATATGTAATTCCTTCCAAGCCCTCGGTTGGGAATTCAAGCACATATTCTTGAGATTCTTTCCACTTAAAAATGTAGAGAACTAATAGGCTGTAGATTCAAACTGAAGGAATTTCCCTTTCTTAGAAAAAAAATTAAATCAATCGATTGCATTCCAAACACAAAAGCTGCAAATAATTTGATTCAAGTTATTTCTTCTTTTAAAATGCACGTGCACCATCATTTAGACAATCAACCACGCCGGTGCTTAATCCTTGGAATTGTTTCTTACAACTTGCAGTCCTTTGATCGAAACTATATCGCATCCTTTTCCGAAGCACCATGCACGAAGGCTGCTTTCTTATTCATGTGGCTGGGAAAAATAACTTTCTTATTTTTTATTAAAATTCATTCCAATCACTTTATCCACATACCGAAGCCGTCGAAGGTATTGTGTTGGAGCGTGGTAGAACTCGCTCCCTACTGTTCAGACATTCGACATCAACAAAAACTATGCAAAAAGGGGAGGAGAGGGAGGAGGCCTGGCTCAGGATTCGAAGGATGGGTGAAGCAATCAAAATATTGCTTTTCTATTTCTGCGCTCCAGGAACGGAAAAGCCGGCCCTCGATGGCGATGCACGGTGGGGTTGAAAATTGGTAAATTTAAGTGAAAGGTTTAGAGATGATTCAAATCAAATGTTGTGCTTTGGTTAATTTCAAATTCAATCGACTCTCTGGCTGTCGAATATCTCGATATCAATATTGCTCCGTCTGTACCTCCCGTTCGCGACGGTATCTTCAATATCTCTATCAATCACTCTACAAAGAATTCTAAAATTTGCCAAAAAAAAAATATTTAAAAGAAAATTGCACCAGAGTAATTCATTTTTACAATTTACAACTACTCCACATGTTACCTTATTTTCAACCTACCATTTCTCGGCTACGATTGGTCCAATTTCTAATTTAAAAAATTGTAACTTTTGTGAAATTTTCTGATCTTCAATATCAATAAAAATAATTTTAAAAATCAACCTAATGTTGAAAAGGCTTGAATTATTTTTCTAATTTCAAACTTTACGACCATTTTTTCAAGCATTGAAAATCAGGCCAATATTTTCCAAAACTCGTCAAAACATTACAGGCTAATAAGGTGACATTCAGAGAAATTCCTTTAAACCGATTTGAATTCTTTGCAGGGTTACAGAAAGAAAATTGTAGGAAATTTTCACAGGTTATCAAAAATGTTTTTTTTCAGATTTTTTTTAACTCAAACTAACAAAAAAACAACAAAAATATTTACCTAAAAGTAGCCATAACATGAAAACGTTACATTTGAGCAAAAATGTGCAGTACTTTTCGATTGCAAATTCAATTTTGTTTTAATCCTTGATATTAATATTTTTGTTGCCCCAGTTTTTTTGCTTCCTCACACACTATTTCTCAAAAGATGTCTTCTGAAACAACAAATTATTTTTAATGTGGAGCAATTCTCTTCGAAATCAGCCGATTTTGACCATTTTTATTTTTTGTATTTTTTGATTTGGCTCAAACTTTGTGGGGGCCTTCTCAATGACCAAAGAAGTTATTTTGTGCCATACAAGTCTCCATACAATTTTGGCAGCTGTCCATACAAAAATGATACGTAAATTTTCAAACAGCTCTAACTTTTGAGTGATTTTTTTGATCAATTTGATGTCTTCGGCAAAGTTTATTTATTTGTTTATTTGTTTAACACCAACAGGCACCACATGCCCAAATGGTGTGCTTAAAACTAAGTACATGTACACAAATTATCGCCTAAATACAATAAAAACTTATTTTTGATGACGTCACGGGACAGATTAAAATCGAACAAAGAAGCTACAAAATTGAATGCTCTGTGTAGTCCCGTCAACGCGCTTTGCATAGCATAGTTCGTCCGGCGAACAGGAACACGCAAGAACAGAGTGTTACGAAGCGTTCGAAGCGGGGCCATAATGTCTAGTCCTCGAAGAATGGCTGGGCACTGCAATCTAGAAGTCAGAGCGTCGGAGATTACGAGTGCACGGCTGACATTTCTACGCACTGCTAAGGTGTCAAGGTTGATCAGTTTACAGCGGCTTTCGTAACTAGGCAGATGAAATGGATCCCGCCAGGGGAGTCGACGGAGCGCGAACCGGATAAATCTTCGCTGCACACTCTCAATCCGCACCGCACTGTTTTCGTAGTAGGGGCTCCATACGGCAGAACAATACTCCAGCGTTGAACGGACCAAAGCGCAGTACAGAGCCTTCAAACAGTAGACATCTGTAAAACCTTTTGCTGCACGGAAGATGAAGCCGAGCTGTCGCGAGGCTTTGGAAATCATGTATGATATGTGCTGCTTGTATGTGAGTTCCGTGTCAAGAAGCACGCCGAGGTCCTTGACACAGTTCTCCCGGGGAATTAATGTGCCGCAGATCTGGTAGTCAAACTTGATTGGGTTGCGTTTCTTGGAGAAGGTGATGACAGAGCACTTGGTGGGGTTGACGACCATTCGATTTGTTTCACACCAGTCCGCGAAGATGTTCAGATCCTGTTGGAGGGCTTGAGCGTCGGCTGCATTATTCACTTGACAGTAGATCTTCATGTCGTCTGCGTAGGACAGACGCGGTCCAGAGAGGGAGTGGTTGCAGTCGTTGTAGTATAGAAGGAAGACGAGTGGTCCGAGATGACTTCCCTGTGCGATACCTGAAAAGGCCATCAAGGCAGCCGACAAGCAGTCTCCAATCTTGACGTTGATTTTCCGGTCGGCCAGATAGGACTGGAACCAACTGAGGAGAGTCCCGCCGATTCCCATCCTTTCCAGTTTTGCGATCGCAATAGCGTGATTCAGCTTGTCGAACGCTGCCGACAGGTCGGTGTACACCGCGTCGGTTTGCGATCTGGCGGTGAAGCTGTCGGTCACGAACGTCGTAAACGTGAGTAGATTCGTCGTTGTTGACCGCGATGGCATAAACCCGTGCTGGTCCTCGCTGATCAGGTTTTTGCAGAAGAAGAAAACTGGAGCCATGACCGCTAGCTCGAAAAGTTTCGAGACGGCGCACAGTGCTGATATTCCACGATAGTTGTCCACGTTCCGTTTATCACCTTTCTTGTGTACCGGAAACATGAAGGCGTGCTTCCAGAGCTTCGGAAATGATCCAATAGAGAGGGATAGATTGAAGAGGAGATAGAGAGGCTCCAGGAGCCCGTCGATGCATTTTTTCAGGACAATCGATGGAACTCCGTCCGGGCCTGTCGTGTTGGATATCTTGAGCTTGGCTACGGCTTCCAGAATCTTGGAGCGATCGATTCTAATGCTGTTCAGACCCAGACCGTTTGTTGGGACGTTGCTGGCGGCGGCGGTGACTTGTTCTGGTTGCAGGTCCTCTAGCGTAAACACGCTCGAAAATTTCTCGGCGAACAGCTGGCAGATCTCCTCCGTATTCGATGCTGTTTCGTCTCCTAGGAACATAGATGACGGTAACCCGATTTCTTTCCGCTGCTCGTTGATGTACTTCCAAAATCCTTTCGGGTTAGACTTGAGTTTCTTCTGGGTACGTACTTCGTGATCGGCATGACACTGTCTACTCATCCTTTTGTAGCAGCTGTTGAGTCGCACGTAATAGTTGTGCAAAGGTAACGTCCGATGTTTGGAGAATTTTTTCAGTGCCGACCTCTTTGCAGCTTTGACTCTCCTAAGCTCGCTAGTTTGCCATGGAACACGAGCGTTCGTAACAGGTTTCTTCGGTACGTGCCTGTCGATGGCGTAGCTAAGAATGTTGGTAAAGGTCTGTACGGCCTCGTCGAGATTATCCTTGTCAAGTGTGTTCTCCCAATCAATGCTTTGCAGGAGCTCTAACATGCTGGGAACGTCTAAATTGCGATAGTCATAGCGGACTTCACAAACAACTGGCGTGTGCTCGGTGGCCAAACGGACCGGCAGGGACAGCAGCAGCGGCGGATGATGCCGGACATCCTTAACTAGCGGTGCCGGAGCGATGACTAGCGGGGGTGCGGTATCTGGGCAGCTGACAAAGCAGAGGTCCAACACCACGTTGTTTTCGTTCGGGAAAGAGTTGATCTGTTGAAGCAAGGAGCTGGAATAGCTGTCCAGAAACTCCGTCACGTGCGCGGCCTGGGTTGAAAACGCAGAGTCGGCATACAGAAAACCATCGCCGCTGGGACGCCAGATCAATCCTGGCAGGTTGAAATCTCCGAGGACGATGAGTTCATCGTAGGGGCGGGCCATGGCAGAGACGGCCAAAACAGAAGCTGCGTTGATTTCAAACACATTTGCACTGCTGGTTTGATCGGGGGGGATGTACGCAGCGCAGATGAAGACGGTATGGTCATCAAGATCGATGGCGACCCATACTTGCTCGGCACACTTCCATTCATCGGACACAACAATTCGCGCTCGAAGTCCGTGACGAACCGCGATAGCAACGCCCCCGCCATCTCTCTTCTGGCTGTTGACGAACTGCTCGCGATCACCCCTGAAGACCTCGTAGCCGTTCCCGAAAACTTGAGTGGACAGTGTGCTGGCCTTTAACCAGGTCTCCGTTACTGCGATAACATCATATGAGACGGCGGAGCATGCGAGACAGTACTCCAGAGCTCGTGTGTTCATGCCACCGACGTTCTGGTAGTAGATGTTCAGCGACTCGTTACACGGCAATCGCGACTTTTGGCCTCGTCCCGGACGCCTTAAGGGAGTGGCACTGGAAACTGGATATGCATCAGGAGGGGAAGGGCTCAGACGGTGTGCGTACTTGCCTGACTGTGACGACTGGAAGACCCCGACTCTACTTCCGACAGCAGGATCGGGATGACTAAGATGAACGCTGGCTGCGGACTGCGCGACTGTGCCGAAGAGAGTCGGGGCTTCCTCGGTACTTTGGGTCGTGCATCCCGATGTCCAACATGCCGTGGGCTGCGGCGGTGCAGCAGCTCGTAGGTCACCGTCGGGATTGTGTCGGCTCAAGCAGCTTGAAGGAGTAGCACTGGAAACCGGATATGCATCAGGAGGGGAAGGGCTCAGACGGTGTGCGTACTTGCCTGACTGTGACGACTGGAAGACTCTACTTCCGGCAGCAGGATCGGGATGACTAAGATGAACGCTGGCTGCGGACTGCGCGACTGTGCCGGAGAGAGTCGGGGCTTCCTCGGTACTTTGGGTCGTGCATCCCGATGTCAAGCGGCAGCCGAATACTGGAGCTAGTGATCCATTGGGGCCGGCGCCCCGTCTGAGTTCCCCGAGCGGGGTGTCAAAAACGGTTCAGTTGTAGGTATTGTTGAGGACTATTGAGAAAAAAATAGGTAAACGGAAAAAAAATTGCCGTTCTTTTTATTAACTTTTTTTTCACAGAAACTCAATATCCCAAAATACATATTTTTTTGATTTTCGAGATTTTTTGATATATCTTAGGGGACTAAAATCCGCAACTTTTGAGCCATAGAGAAGTATGGTCTAAAGATCTGCCGCCGAGTTATGATTTTTTGAAAAAATAGTGATTTTTGAAATTCAATGTTGTGCCCTTTTGAAATGTTAGTCTTGATTTAAAAAAATTGAAAATATTTTTTTTAAAGATCGAAAATTTCACCAATGTTTCATGTTTTAACATCGAAAATCGGACCAATAGTTGCTGAGATATCGACACAACGATGCCAGATTATTTTATGGGAAATCTGTATTTTCTCAAAAATAAATCTGTATTTTATCTGTATCATGCCGAATTTGAAGCCATAGAACTCATTTTTAAATTTTTAACAGTAGATTTAAGCTTTTGAATCATATTAAAGCATTGTTGTCATACCAAATTCTTGAAATTTTTGAATATAATCATTAAAAAAAAATCTGAATATGCAAATTATTGTGATTTTAGGGTTTGAAAAATCTGTAAAATACAGATTTATCTGTATATCTGGCATGGCTGTATCGACATTAGAAAATGGTGGGTTTTTGGGGTAAGACTTAGAAAACTTTAATTTTCCTGTTTCATTTCGTTTAAGCCGCTGTATCTCAGTAACCAGAGGTCCAATCTTCAATGTCTCTTAGACAATTTTATAGCAAATTTTTTGAACTTTAAAAAAACATATTTTTAAGAAATGGTCACTCATGGTCACTATTTTTAAAAATCGAAAAACTTCAAATATTTCGCTAAAATCAAACTTTCGGTGGCTATATCTTGAACACGGAGCCCTTTATCAAAAAATCTGTAATGTACTTTTCGATTGCAAATTCAATTTTGCATTAAAAAATAATGTCAAACTTGTTTTTGCATGAAACTTCGATTTTTTCAAAAATCCCTGTTTTTTTCAAAAACAGGCAGGTTTTTTGACCATGTTTCTCTATGGTTCAAAAGTTGCGGATTTTTGTCCCCTAATATAAAAAAATCTCGAAAATCAAAAAATACGTATTTTGGGAAATTGAGTTTTAGTAAAAAAAAGTTGATTAGAAAATCTGCAGTTTTTTTCCGTGTACTTATTTTTTTCTCAAAAGTCCTACAACAATAACAATTGTATGGACAGCAGCCAAAATTGTATGGAGACTTGTATGGGTGAACCAATGACGCAAAATAGCTTATTTGGTCATAGGGAAGGCCCCCAAAAAGTTTGAGTCAAATCAAAAAATACAAAAAATAAAAATGGTCAAAATCGGCCGATTTCGTAGAGAGTTGCTCTGCTGTGTTTCATTTAGTTTTTAATACATTCTTTAACAATTACACAGTCCAACAAGATTTTGTCTCTGAGACGAGTATATGTGTTCCTAGTAGAATTTTGCCTGCTGAATCCGAATCCGGGTCCAGAATTGCTCCAAATGGTCCTAATTTTGAGATACACCCGTTTGAAATGTTAGTTTAGGCCAAAATTAGCTACTTTGTCGACTATTTTACAAAAGAACTATTGAATAAACAACTGAACCAATACATGTATCTTATAGTTCACGTTTTCCCCTTTCTGAAACACCCCTGGTTTTTAAAATTTGATTGTTTCTACGCATATTTATAGCCATTTTAAAATTATATTTTCAGTTGGTTCTCATTCAAGTTTTTCCAACTTGCATGCAAGTCATATTATGCTGGGATATCAATAATAAAAATCAAAAATGCTTTGCAGAACGTTAAATAAGTATGTCTCGGTAATCTAATTGAACATATTTCATGTTATTTTGTCTGCTGAATCCATTCCTATCAATAGATTTTTTCAAAAAGGTCAGCTTTTTGAGTAAAAATTGAATTTTCGATGATTTTTTCAAAATAAAATCTATTTTATGCTAAAGTATGACTCAGAGATGACTAAATGTCGATGTCTCGTCAGTCTTATTGATCACTTTTAATGTATTTTTGTCTGCTGAATCCATTCCCATCATTAGATTTTTTCAAAAAGGTCAGGTTTTTGAGTAAAAATTGAATTTTCCATGATTTTTTCAAAATAAAATCTATTTTATGAGCAATTCTCTTTGAAATCGCAATGCAAATGATGGGAATGGATTCAGCAGACAAAAATACATAAAAAATGATCAGTTAGACTGACGAGACATCGACATTTAGTTATCTCTAAGTCATACTTTAGCATAAAATAGATTTTATTTTGAAAAAATCATCGAAAATTCAATTTTTACTCAAAAAGCTGACCTTTTTGAAAAAATCTAATGATGGGAATGGATTCAGCAGACAAAAATACATTACAAGTGATCAATAAGACTGACGAGACATCGACATTTAGTTATCTCTAAGTCATACTTAAGCATAAAATAAATTTTATTTTGAAAAAATCATGGAAAATTCAATTTTTACTAAAAAAGCTGACCTTTTTGAAAAAATCTAATGATAGGAATGGATTCAGCAGACAAAATAACATGAAATATGATCAATTAGATTACCGAGACATACTTATTTAACGTTCTGCAAAGCATTTTTGATTTTTATTATTGATATCCCAGCATAATATGACTTGCATGCAAGTTGGAAAAACTTGAATGAGAACCAACTGAAAATATAATTTTAAAATGGCTATAAATATGCGTAGAAATAATCAAATTTTAAAAACCAGGGGTGTTTCAGAAAGGGGAAAACGTGAACTATAAGATACATGTATTGGTTCAGTTGTTTATTCAATAGTTCTTTTGTAAAATAGTCGACAAAGTAGCTAATTTTGGCCTAAACTAACATTTCAAACGGGTGTATCTCAAAATTGGGACCATTTGGAGCAATTCTGGACCCGGATTCGGATTCAGCAGGCAAAATTCTACTAGGAACACATATACTCGTCTCAGAGACAAGAAACATTTGATTTTTTGTTGAACTGTGTTATTATTATTTATTATTATATATTTTTGCGTGTTATTTTGATACTTTGGTCTTTCAATTATGATCGTTTCGTCGATAAATCCAAATTTCATAATCAAAAAATCATTCCTCGGAATACTGCTAATGAACTCTTAATTTTTTTGAATATGTTACTTAAAATTTCCCGAGGGATCAGATAAAAAAATCAAACAAAAAATCTTTGGTTCAAACACAGTCAAAACGAGGACGTGGTTTTTAAGAAGGTTAGATTTTTGAAACTATTTCTTGAAAGCAAATCTAATAACCATTCATTTGCGTCCAAGACAGCTTAAACCGGGTGAAATGGTGTGGAGTTATATTACATATTAGAATATATCAGCGCTTGGTACGGTATGTCCACACATCCGTACTCACCTGTAGAATCTTTCAAAAATAATCACTTTTTAGAATCCTCTCTGCGATAAACACAGCTCTGTAGGGTTGGCCGCTTTAATTTTGGTGATACATTTTCGAATGTATTATAATTAATAATTTTGCGATTTTATATTTGCTAGGTACGTCATGAAATATTTTTAAACATTTAAATTGAAATTGAATCTTCGTTTTCAAATATCCAGGCTCACCGTGCCTCGTTCGCATACACGGCATCGACTCTAAAGTGCCATTCTTATCTATGCCCTCACTCTTAGTTTCTCCACCGACGCAGTCCCCAAACTCCTTCCCAAAACAGAAAAATGGAAAACTAAGCCACCAAAAGTTTTCCAAGTGAGTAAGAGAGAGTGAACGAGAGAAAGCAAATACGGAGGACGGAGAAAAGATATTCAAAATAATATCCAGCGAAGCAACATCGAAAAGGTTGAACCCATTTCTCGACTCTTTGGTTCGATTTTTGTTTGTTTTTGTCCCTCCCGATACAGATCCTCTCAGCATCTTCAAGCAATGTGTAGTAGGGAAGAGAGGTAGAGTGGTTTAGGGAAGGGGAAGAAGTAGCCTTACCTTTTCGAAATATTATGATAATCGATGATATTGAGATTTTTCTACGGAAATAAATATCATAGCTTTGGGTGCTCGATTGAAACTCAATGGGTATCGTTTTATGGTAAACGTGAGAGTTTAGAAGCGTTTCACCCTAGAGGCAGGGATTTTCCGCTGGAATCAGCTCTCCTTCTGCCATCGTGAAAGGGATGCTTGTTCACTTAAAGTTGCATTGTAATGCAAATGAGACCTCCTCTCCCCTTTGTTGAAGATGCAGTTTATTTACAATTCGCAATGCATTCGGTTCAGCCCATAAGTGCCCATAATGCAGCAACCTCAGCAGCTAATCCCCTTTAGAGCTTTGGTGATTCAGAGCAATCCAGCTTCCAACATCATCGCAGATTTGCAAATGAGTCATTAGCATAGACTCCGAGGAATCGATTAACCTCTCTAACGGATCGATCATCTCCGGTAAGATATCCCATTTGCATCGCAAAGCGTAAACCTTATTGCTGCAGTCCAAACCTCCTGCCCGCAAGATTATTCCAAGTAGCAAATTACGTTCTGAAATTTAGATGCACTTGGACCTAATGTGGCGCAATCAGTGTGATGAATTATGCGTGAGGACTCGAGCTTGTACAGCAAACGAAAATTTTACTGAATATTAAAAATATCTAGAAAGGAAACGAAATTCGAATAAAAGAAAACAAGAAGACAAGAAGACAAGAAGACAAGAAGACAAGAAGACAAGAAGACAAGAAGACAAGAAGACAAGAAGACAAGAAGACAAGAAGACAAGAAGACAAGAAGACAAGAAGACAAGAAGACAAGAAGACAAGAAGACAAGAAGACAAGAAGACAAGAAGACAAGAAGACAAGAAGTGGGAAACTCACTCTGGCACTTGTCCAAAAATAGCGAAATCGCACAATGAACTTCAACGAGTTAAACAATTCTCAACTGCTCAATAATTCAGTGTAATCCATTTATACCAATTTGCCAAAATTAAATTGCTCTTAATTTGCAACAATTGACCGTCGCGACACTTTTGCCGCAAAACGTTTCAAGTCCACTTCCGGACAGAATGCAATTACGAATGGTTTTATTTTTTACTGTTTCCAGACACGTGCATCAAGAAAGCAGTCAATAGTTTCTTGTACGCGACCATCGCCGCTTCCGACCGACGGCCTGAGTACATCAATAATCCATAAACCACTTGGCGACCACATCACACATGACACGGTCGATGGGTTTGGCGTGGACTGGCCAGCTCCTGGTGGTTGAGCAGAATTTTAAAGCAGGATGGCTTTCAGTAACCGACGTTGGTTGCGGAACCTGGCTAAAAAGGAGGTGAATTAAATAACGAGTACTAATGGCTATCGAACGTGACGGTTTTGCACTTTTGTCGCGAAACTTTCTTTTGAAGATAATCGGTATTTAGTGGAAAATTGATTGTCTTGTCTGTCTTGTCTGTCTTGTCTGTCTTGTCTGTCTTGTCTGTCTTGTCTGTCTTGTCTGTCTTGTCTGTCTTGTCTGTCTTGTCTGTCTTGTCTGTCTTGTCTGTCTTGTCTGTCTTGTCTGTCTTGTCTGTCTTGTCTGTCTTGTCTGTCTTGTCTGTCTTGTCTGTCTTGTCTGTCTTGTCTGTCTTGTCTGTCTTGTCTGTCTTGTCTGTCTTGTCTGTCTTGTCTGTCTTGTCTGTCTTGTCTGTCTTGTCTGTCTTGTCTGTCTTGTCTGTCTTGTCTGTCTTGTCTGTCTTGTCTGTCTTGTCTGTCTTGTCTGTCTTGTCTGTCTTGTCTGTCTTGTCTGTCTTGTCTGTCTTGTCTGTCTTGTCTGTCTTGCCTTCCTTTGTTTGAAGTAATATAAATTTAACAAAAACGAAAGTAAAGCACGTTCTTAAAATTATCACGTTCATAAATAACTGAATCAACATTCCAAGTTCTGATTAAATTTCGACTTCACTTCTGATCTCTTCTCAAGTGCCCGTCGATGCCATTTGAACGAGCACAACCCACAAAAGTTCAGTTCTAATTATGCACCTGGGAATCCAGACATCGACTAGACACTCCATCGCTGATTGATCTAACCTCAAACCACGTGCACTTTTCCCACTTTTTTAGCAGACGGCTATTTTTGACTGACCGCTGGCTGCAACAACGTGAATCGAGCTTCAATTTCAAGTGCATTCTCCGATGTTGCTACACGTGTACGAAACAAAATTCGATTGTGGGTGTTGATCAAGAGGGTGCAAAAATTGGAAGCTCAATTTTTCGTGCTTTCACTTCACTACATCAAATTTCGAGTCGAACCTAAAATACACTAGAATGTTTTATTTCAGTTTTAATTGGTTTAATAACATTTGTTAAAATTAATCCCAAAATCTCAGAACAAAAATTTCAAAATTCGATTTTCATTTTTAAATGTTAAGCATCAACTCAACTCATAAGGATAAAATCATGGACCAAAGCTCTAATTGTACGTAGACTATTTTTTTCCCATATTGTTTTGGTCACCGAGAACTGATGTTAATTTAATCTAATCGGTCTTTATCGGTGAAATCTGACGCAAATTTTAGAAGAAAGATAATGAAATTTTAGGTGGATAGGTCGACTAGGAGTCATAGAAGAAGATATAAAGGACGGAAACTAAGTCAGTCTTCTAAAATTTGCGTCAGATTTCACCGATAAAGACCGATTAGATTAAATTAACACTTTTTTTTTGTAGAATCTATGACAAAAAGTAGTTACTTTAAAGGTCGATTCCTTAAAGGTCAAATGTATAAAATGGTAAAAGGACAAAATTTAAAAAAAATAAAAAAATCACAAAAAAAATACTAAAATAAATTATTGGTTTTTCAATTATGGGAAGGTGTTTTGAAGGGTTTCCACTTAATTCCTTCAAGATTTTCAGTGGTAATGTTAACTTTTAGAGGTTTTTTTTCAATAAAAACAAATTACCCCCGTATTTTTTTCAGACAGCTCTGAAGAGGGTTAAGGTTTAGTACTTCATCCATTGACCTGAAGTTAGTATGGAACTTCTAAAAATTACCTATGGGAAATTTTGACTTTTAACATCTTCTTAGAGAAAGTTTCCCAAAATCAAACCAAATTTTCCTATTCTCAGGTTTCTTATAGGTTTTGATCTGGGGAACAACTCCGTAGTAACATTTCAATAGGGCGAATCTGCATTTGTAAACAAGCAGTCTATCCCTTTCACTCAAGTGATAGTTCACGTCAAGTAAGAGGGGGATAGACTGTTTATTTACAAACGCGGATTCGCCCTATTGAAATGTTACTAAGGAACTAGAACATTGCAAAGCGCTAGGAATTGAACCCGAAAAGATGCAGGATATTTTTTTGAGTATGAAAATAAATTAACGTGCTCTCAAAATTTGCTTGTATTTTTCCGGGATTAATTCCTAGCGCTTTGTGATGTTCTACAAAGTCGTTTCCCTATAAGAAACCTCCAATTTGAGAAAAAATCATAGGCCATTTTCTCATGCACATGCACATGCACATTTTCTCGAAGAAGAGATAAAAGGTTGAAAATAAATAAATTAAATTTATTGGAATTTCTTTATAACTTCAGGTCAACAGTGCAACAACTAAACATTAACCAAATGCGCTCAAAAAATCAGGCTAGCTTCTGGGGCTATATGCTTCAAAATTCCGGTCGAGGCGTTCGAAATTGAACGTTTTTATCTTTTTCATATATCCATGAGCCACGCTACTGTCTATACAAAAATGATATATGAAAATTCAAAAAAAATGTATCATTTGAAGGAATATTTTGATTGATATTGGTGTCTTCGGAAAATTTTCACTGAAACATTATTTTAATTTTTATAATTTTTTTACATGTTTATTCATTTGATCTGGAAGGATGTCTGAAATCATCTAAAACAAGGTAGATCCAAAACAGATGTGTCTACCTTAAGTTATAATGAAAAGGGCATTCCCATCTTTTTTTCCAAGTGTTCCAAGAGCCGGTGAAGTTGCATTTCCAACTTTTTAGACCCCGTTGGGGCTACAAGTCGTCGCCATCGTGCTAACTTGTCGTACGTGCATTTTGGGCCAAATTGAGTTAAGAACGCTATTTTGTGCAGCTCACAATGCCTCACCTTTTGACCTTCACAGATCCCCAAAATTCGATTTCAATACTGAGATATTCAACAAAAACCGAAAAAACTCCGTGCATTTTTGTCACTTTACATATGAAAGTAGTTTCAATCTTGTCGTGCTATCTTGTCACTCCATGAAGATTGATGTAAGTGCGACAAAAGGCCAAAGGGATTTCAGGCCAGGAAAGTCAGGATGCGTTTGTCGCACGTACAAGCTAGACTACCGTAAACATTTGTAATTATAACTCGGGACTCCAGCAACCAACTTCAACCAAACGTTGGGACAATGCACAGAATGGTCAGCCAAACAAAACGTGTTTGTTATTGTTTACATTGCGTGCTCTGGTTTTTGAATATTCAAGGTCAAACATTAAAACGCGTTTTTCTCGAAACGTCAAAATGGCGGGTGCGACAAGATAGCACGACGACGTCGAAGTGTTAATCTCAATCTTAACAAGAATAGCAGTTTTCAGATAGCTTAAACAAATTGAAATTTATATGCGCCACATTTCTAATTCAAATTAAATAAGTATCTTAAACATATTTATTTTTAGTTTATTTCTAAATGACACGACTAAAACAGCTTACAAATATGGTTTAAAATGTCTAGAAAACAAAAATGACAACAAAAAAATGGCACCAATTCATGTAAAATTTTAGAAAAGTTTAAACTTATAAATTGTAATGCTTGTGTTATTTCCAGGCCAAACTTAGATTTTTGAGAGATTCCGGGAATTCCCCGTAAAAATGTAAAAATTCTCGGGATTCGGGAAATTCCGGGTTATGAAAAAAATCCCGGGAATTTTTTGCTAGGAATTCCCGGGATGGATGCATTATTGCCAAGCACGTGATTTTGTACGTTTGACAGCTGTCAGTCGATCCAATTCTAAAGACTTCCCAAGTAATTTTGAGAAATCAATGTAATCCGTGACATATTGGCAGTAATCCTGGTAATTTCATTTAGCAGCAATTCCCCACGAAAACAGCATGATTTGAAAAACAGTTCTCCGAGCGGGTTCAAAATTTTTCTGGGGGTTCTTTGGCCGAAATAATTAGACCCATATTTTTTTGTTTGGCCATTAGGGTGACCTACGCCGTGTTAGGGTGGTCCGAAAAATGGCAATTTTCGTAATTTTTCGCAAAATCACTTTTTTCAAAAAATCATATCTCCGCGCCATTTCATCCGATTTTAGCTGTTCTAGGCGCAAAAGAAAGGTTATTAGTTTTGCTATTTGTGAAAAATAGTTAGAAGTTTCAAAAATCTAGCTTAACATTTGAAAAGGCCTTATGAAAACTTAAAATGCTGTTTCGAAGGTCTCGGGACCAAAAAAGCCTATGTCTGAAAATATTTTTATCGGATTCCGGATTATAGGTCACCGCTGAAATTTTCAAGTTATCGCAGTTTTAGTGAAAAAAGTCAATTTTTTCCGTTTTCGTCATTTTCCCATTTCTGCGCGTAGCGTGTCGAAAACCCAGTTTTTATTATCAAAAAAGCGTATCTCAGAGTATTGAAAACATAACTTTACCACTTTTTAAAATGTTATGTGAAATTTTCCGAGGAATCCGATAAAAATATTTTCAGACATAGGCTTTTTGGTCCCGAGACCTTCAAAACAGCATTTTAAGTTTTCATACGGCCTTTTCAAATGTTAAGCTAGATTTTTGAAACTTTTAACTATTTTTCACAAATAGCCAAACTAATACCCTTTCTTTTGCGCCTAGAACAGCTAAAATCGGATGAAATGGCGCGGAGATATGATTTTTTGAAAAAAGTGATTTTTGCGAAAAAATTATGAAAATTACACGGCGTAGGTCACCCTAATGGCCTAACGAAAAAATACGGGTCTAATTATTTCGGCCAAGGAACCCCCAGAAAATTTTTTAGCCCAATCGGAGAACTTTTTTTTTCGAATGATGCTGTTTTCGTGGGGAATTGCTGTTAGACTGGTCAGTAATCCTTGATGCTGGAAATGTATGAAAATGTTACATTTATGGCATTAGAATACAGTAATGCCCCAATTAAATTTTAAAATTTATTGCAAAATGACTAAAATATCTAATATCGGTCATTAATGGGTCACATTTCAGTTCTCAATGCATTTTTCCACATTTCCTTTTTGTTTCGCAAATGTTAGATTTTGATATGATTTCATGGTTTTGGTATTTTGAAATGGTTTCTTTAGTTGGTAAGCCAGGTTGTTGTTTTATCCAGCCCAAAGTGGCAGAGCTTTCCAAGAGAAACAGTTTTAATTAGAATCGAAATAAATCAGAAGATAAAAAATCCATCAGTTTATCACTGCTAGGAATGTTTGCTGTATTTAAGTTGTAAATTAGTTTAGCATAATTAAACACCCTATCCAAAAAAAAGTGGATTCTCCCACCAAAATCAACAGAAAATCCACTCAAGTAAGACCAAATTAGCACCTGAATAGTTGCATCACTTCGCTCCTCACGATTCTGAACTAGTTCTGACTCTGCCCACGTCCAGACACGATGGACGCCACTCTCGCCCTCTCCAGGAAGTTAATTATGATAAATGAAGAACTTGGAGTGAACTCATTAAAGCGCTCAAAATTTGTAAATTATGAATGGGAAATATAAATAATGCAATGATGGAAGCAACGCCAGAAAAGCCATCGCCATCATCGCCGTGCTTATCGTCATCGTGGCTTTCAACTAGGGATGGAACACGGGACTGTTCCCAAGAGGGTGAAAAGCTGGCCTCTTGGCACCTTTTAGCCTAGATATGGACGGAAGGTCAGCTGTTTCGTTTGAATTCATTTTTGTTTATTTGGAAGAGTCAGGTTAAACTACATTTTTAATTGGAGAAGGTGTGTTTTTAAAAGTTTTTAAATGGTTATTATACAGTAAAATAAATTATAAATTGTATCCAATTGATTGCCTGTCCATTAAATTCTTGACTTGACTTTGACGGCCTTAAAATTAAATAAAAATTAAAATTAAATGCTAATTTCTGAGAGCATTCTTCAGCTATTGATAATATAGCTTTCAAAAGTCAAATAATTTTGAAAACATCAACAGAACTGGTCTCTTTTGTCACAATCCTTTTCACACCTGCACCAAATTGTTGCAACTTCAGCAAATTACAATATCACATTGTAATCGTCATTTCCATAGCTTTTCATTTTCATCACAATCACCACACCACCACAAACCAAAATCGGATTTTCACGACAGTCAGCCGGCGTTAATTTTCACTCTCGACCGACGCTGAAACTGACTGTGTGTTGTTAATTCACTGCATCATAATGAGGTGCCTCCTTCCTCTCCCGTTGATGATATTCCAGCACCAGCGCGGAAATTATTGAACGGTCAAACGCCATTCCGATGCGAATTAAAAAACGAATTAAATCAGTGGCGCTTGCAGTTTTTTTGTACTTACCAAAAAAATGCCCATCCTCCGGAACTTCATTACCATCCTTTTGAAATTGCATATGTGCACGCTCCATGTTGTTCATGGATATGGTTAACGCGTTAATTTGTTTGTTAAAAACCAACGCACCACCAGGTAATTACATGCATATGTTTACATTTTGGTTATTATCGCAAGGATAATTTGTTGTTGAACTCTCTTTTTTTGTGCACTGCAAGGTCGGCGATTTTTTTAAAGGGTTGTCTGGGGATGAATAAAAAATAAACTGATTTTTGAACTTGTGACTTTTAAAGTAGCACTTCGAGGTAGAGCAAAATTGAATTCATCCTTTTCTCAAACTATCCCCTATCTATTATCTATTTCGAATGTTATTTTGTAACTTTCACATAGAGAGCTCATATTTGGCATGAGTTCATCTCATGTATAGACAAGAAACGCTGAAAGTTTTATCCAAATTGAAGCACCTCGATACGACCTCTAGAACAAACCGAGCAAAATCTACAAATACTGCCTCTTAAAGAAAAAATAATAACGTCAAATTGAGTAGTAAGATTTCTTTTAAAATTTCATTTGAAAAAAAAATACCAATATTTTTTTAATAACTTAGTTTATTAACTTAAAAAAAGATTCCCATAAATTTGAGGCAATTGGAAAACTAAGTTTCAAGCAGGGTTGCGAATGAGCGAGCGCTCACAGAAGGCTTGCTCGCTCCAGCTGGAGCGTGAGTTTTTACCAGGTAGCTCGTGCTCGCTCACGCTCACCGGAGCGTTTTGCGCTCACGTGAGCTGGTGAGCCAAAGTAGGTAGTTGTTATTACCTGTTGAAGCATCTGCCTGTTTGAAACGAAGTTTCTAGAACTATCTCACCACAGGCAGCAAAAACAAACAAGAAAGTGGTCAAACAATCAAAAGAAGGCAATTAAATGGATTTGATCAGCGAACCGAAATTTACGTTCTATTTAAAATCTAGACATTTTTCGAACAAGGAACAAAAAACTAATTTCATAATGTAAACATTCATTGACGTGAAGAGATGCACTGTTTGTTCACAAATCAAATCCATTTTGGACCATATTGTATTGTTGTTATGTGCAAAAATATTGACAATTTATGTATATTTTATTTATTTTTAAATAATCTTTTAAACAGTTACAATCATCCTTGTTCAAAAAATCATATATAACTTGTAATTGAATATTTTCAGAGGTTTGATTGCGAAAGTGTTGAATAAAATCCACTTGTTGGAAGAAGAGCCAACCTTTTCGTGGTGAAAAATATTGACAATTTATTTGATTTGAGTCAAAAAAGTTATTTCAACCCTTAGGAATTTTGAGGCATATAGGGGAAATCTACCCATTTTAATCCTAATAAGCGGTCGTGTTTGAATGATGCTGGATAATATAGAGTCTCCCTTGAATTTTACTAAAACCAAGTACACCAACGGAGTAGAGCAAGTTTTTGTGAACATTTCTGTTTATTTTCACTTTCACTAAAAGTTATTCTATTTCTTTACCAAGCATTTAACAAAAAAAAATTCCCAAGGGTATTCTAATCGAGGCGAATGCATTGGGCCACGCCCATTTTTCTAATATCGGCTAAGTTCTTTTTTCTTCCAACACTCTGTCGAGTGTTGCCATTTGCGCTGACAGTTCAAACGAACACTCACGAAAAGTGGCATTTATAGGGAAAGTTTCCTGGCATCGCTGGCTGTGCTGCTGGTGGTGTTGACGGCCAGCCTTCACTCAAAAAACTCCACACGTTGATGCTACGTGAAAAATCACGTAACCTCGATTTTACCCTCACTAGGCCCGTTTTACGTGACGCACGTAAAAATAATGTGAATGTGTTCTGGCAAAAAAATATGTTCACTTTGAAGTTACGTGGAACCCCTTATAGTATTTTTCCACTAGGTTTATTCATGTAGCTTTTATGTGTTTTGAAATGTAACTTCAACGAGACTCGAGTGCGCTATTCTGTGAAATTTCTACGTGATTATTTTAGTATGAAAATTGATAGCGAACGGCAAAGGTCTGCAGCTGGAGTTGTTCTCGCCAAATTTATTTTAAAATGGAACAGACGGTAAGTTAAGTTAAGTTTGATAAATTTTTAATAATTACAGCTATTTTTTCCTTTTTTGCAGAATCTGACCTCTGGAAGTAATCATCTTCATTCCCAGCGGCCACAGGAATTCTGGCCCGTTCCAACCTTAGCGGCCGGTGGTGCCGTGGTGCTCAACGCCACCGAAAATTGCATGGACAAGGCCAACGGGTTTAGCTGAGTGTTCTCCGGAGGATTTCGAGTCTAGATTGCACAACTCGTTCTTGAGCATCCAGCTGGTGGTCAGATTGTCTAGGCCGGATGCGTTGCGAACGTCGTCCTGGCCTTGAAACGGGTTCCCGTGTGCATGCAGGCCGGCAGAATCGGCTAACTAAACCACTGGTAAAATGGTCTCATCGGTGTTTCCGAAAAAATCTAATCTTTATAATGTTTGTAAATTATTGAAAAATAAACCAAGTTTGTGCAAATTGAACTGACATCATTTTTATTTCTATTCGAAAAAATAAAATAAAGTGAGGCAAAACTGAAATCTACTACTACAAAAATCATATAACGTTTACTAAAACAAACACGTAGAAATCGTCAATTGATTCATTTAGCTTTTACGTGTGAAACACGTAAAATCGATGTGAACTGATCTGGCCAAATAAATTCCGTTTCTACTAGAGTCATCTTGTAGAAGTTACGTGAAAACTTTAGTGGAAAAATACCACATAGCTTTTCACGTAACATCAACGTGAATGTTTTTTTGAGTGTTTGTTCTTTTTTGCCTTCGTCTCTCGCTCGGTTTTCTTCAGCCTTCGATTTTAATGCAAAGTGAAAATTGAAACGTCAAACGACTTGGCGCGTTTGTTTTTTGATGGCGCTTGCTAATTTATTACATTTTTCGGGATTATTCTTCAAGTGAGTGCCTTACTAATGATCAAAAGAACATGTTGCCGGTAGTTGGAATCAATTTCATATCTTAAGCGCCGTGAAAAAGTAAGCGAAAGTGAAAAGTTAATTTTGGTGATATTCATTAAGCGTTTGAGGGATTCTCGTGTGTGTCACTGTGTGTGCCAACAAAATGATGAGAAGTGGTCTCGCAAAATACAAATTATGATCAAAAGTGCATTAAATGTGATCTTTTTGGCCAGTAAGTGGCATACATTTGCGTGCTTACTCGAGGCGGTGCTGTTGCTGGTAAGTTTATAGCCCAAATAGTATTTTTGGAGCTTTAATCGAGCATCAAACTCTCCATATGACGAAGATAGGTGTTTGATTGGAAAGGGTAGATTTCCCCTATTTAAAATAGAACTGTTTCAAAAATGTTACCCTATTTTCTAAAATGTATGCCAAATAAAGATTAACCTTATAAAAATGATTAGCCGTTTCTAATCACTGAATCACTGAAAGATTTAATAAACGGAATAACTTTTTTTTAATGGTAGCTCATTCTGACCCGCAATCTGGAAATGTAGTCAAAACACTGATTAGGTACATAAAAACAGTTTAATGTTATATTTTAATCAAACAAGCATTTAACATTGAATCGAGCTTACCAAAGCATAAATCCTCTTGAATCAATGCATTGTTTTGTAAGTTTTTCTAAGGTTTACAGGCCCTTTTATTCAGGCGGCTATACCCCTCCGCCCCTCTCTGCTACAATAAGGCCTTTAAGTTCTAAAATATTTATACATTCTACTGTATGTCTAAAAAATTATTTGACCCATGCGAATCCAACATTTTATTTAAAAACATGATTGATGAAAATAAGCTATTCCAATTCATATATCATAAAATTTGTTCACAAAGTCATATTTCCACAGCTCTACTGCACCTGACGCAAAAAATCCATCTAGAATTGAAAAACAGAAGAAAAAAACTTTCTCAAAAACGTTAAAGGATTAGCGACACGTCCAAAATGAGCGCTCTGTGAGCGAAATATGAGCGCGAGCGCGATCGTGGAGCAAACGCGAGCTGAAAAAATCGGAGCAAACGTGAGCGCGGGCAAACGTGAGCTAGCTCGCGCAGCGCTCCTCCTCACGAATGAGCGAAAAATGAGCGCTCACGAGCGCGTGAGGAACGCAACACTGGTTTCAAGTTTGATCAATATTAATTATAAATCTTTTTTCACGAAAAATGCCGTCAAAACCGTTTTTTAGCTAATTCATCCACTTTTACTTAAAACATTGTTCTACCTAAAAACTCTTCCTATCTGAAGCTATTTTTGATTTATGTGTGTTTTTTAAAATACTTAAAACTTATAACGAGGATTTTTTTTTCAGTTGTACTCAGTGTAAAGTTGTTAAAAAAACCAATAATGCAGTTCGTTATCCGATCCCAACCCATCTCAATGAGAAAATCAGGACATTTTGAAAGTATTTTAATATTCCTACTTATTAATTTTATTTTTCATAATTTTATTTAACTAACTTTTGAATCTTTCCAAAATTAGTACAAAACTCTTCGGGAACATTGAAAATGTTACAGAATTGTTCAGTCTAAATTTATTCCATTGTTTGATTTGCTTCCCTAGCAATTTGAAAAATTACCCTTTTGAAAATAAAAGTTATTATAAAGAATTTGTTGGGCAAGTATAAAAAAAAATTACAAAATCTGGAACAAAGTAAAGTAAATCTATAATCTGTCAGACGTTTGCAAAATTCGGCATCTCCGGATTTATCTGGCAATCGGTCAAATATATTTTTTTAAATGTAGTTTTTTTTTTGGTTTTTATGTCATTTATAGATTAGATTTTTCTAAAAAAAATATATTTTGAATTTCAAAAATTCACTAAAATCACTATTTTTAACAGTAGTTGCAGCTCCTTACTGTACTTTTTTTTAAATTCCCGGATATTGGTGGGATTTTACTATGCAAAAAAATATCGAGACTGAATATCAAGTCTTGTAATCGTTAACTTTATAATTCATGAGAAACTGAATCATTTTTAACCCTTTTTATTTGTTTGGACCATAGATTGAAAAATAATATCAAAGTGTTTTATGAGCTCACCTGCACCTTTGAACATTTTTAATACCATCAGTAAGGGTGACTGTGTGTCAAAAAACAATACACCTCTCGTATTCGCAAAAAACTGAATGATTTCAAAGAACCTTGTACGTAAAATTATTTTGAAAGATCATTAACATCTTCTCAAAATTTATCGAAGTTTCATGAAAGATCATCGGATCAAATGAAACTATTAAAGGTCAAAACAAGTCGCAATGTTGAAAGTGAAAGAAGTGTTAAGTGTTAAGAAGTTACTTTTAGATGTCCCCATTACAACCGTTTAAACCGAATAAAGTTTCTTTATTAATAATTTGCAAAAAATCGAAAGCAATAAAAATCAGTTTGACTCAATCTCGCTTTTTTGGTATTTACTCAAAAGTACATTTTCAGCTTCTTTTTAGATGGATTCAAAGTCGATATAAAAGATATCCAATTTCTCATCCCTGTGGAAAGTACAGTACAAAAAAGAAGATTTAAGAGGCAGTATTTGTAAATATTGCTCGGTTTGTTCTAGAGGTCGTATCGAGGTGCTCCGATTTGGATGAAACTTTCAGCGTTTGTTTGTCTATGCATGAGATGAACTCATGCCAAATATGAGCCCTCTACGACAAAGGGAAGTGGGGTAAAACGGGCTTTGAAGTTTGAGGTCGAAAAAACATTAAAAATCTTAAAATTGCTCGCATTTCCGTAAAACTTCTTCAATTCCAACTCTCTTAGATGCATTCGAAAGGTCTTTTGAAGCACTTCAAAATGTGCCATAGACATCCAGGATTGGTTTGATTTTTTCTCATAGCTTTTGCAAATAACTGTTAAAAATGGATTTTTTTAAAACCTTAATATCTTTTTCCAACAGCCTCCAACACCCATACTCCCGTAGGTCAAAAGATAGGTAATTTCATGGACTATAAGCCTACGGAAATAACTTTTTGGCCAATCGCAGTTTTTCTCATAGTTTTTCGATTTTTCTATAACAAACATTTTACAACGTTAGTTTTTGCCCTGTAGGCCGTCATAGCGGCACTTTTTGGTCTCAATTTTGTCATATTCGGAATCCTCGGAAAATTTCACGTAAGTTAGAAGTATTGGAGTTGTAAATTTGATTTCAAAAATAATTAAATAAAACATTTTCGAAAAAAGAAATAGATCTTATTTACCCTGTGATCAATACGTCAAATGCCGTATTAAGTAGGCGAATATCTGTTTTACCCCTAATCCGACAAAATGTTAAAAAATATTTTAATTCATTTTAAATGGCATTTTTTCCAATCAAATTTACAACTCCAATACTTCTAACTTACGTGAAATTTTCCGAGGATTCCGAATATGACAAAATTGAGACCAAAAAGTGCCGCTATGACGGCCTACAGGGCAAAAACTAACGTTGTAAAATGTTTGTTATAGAAAAATCGAAAAACTATGAGAAAAACTGCGATTGGCCAAAAAGTTATTTCCGTAGGCTTATAGTCCATGAAATTACCTATCTTTTGACCTATGGGAGTATGGGTGTTGGAGGCTGTTGGAAAAAGATATTAAGGTTTTAAAAAAATCCATTTTTAACAGTTATTTGCAAAAGCTATGAGAAAAAATCAAACCAATCCTGGATGTCTATGGCACATTTTAAAGTGCTTCAAAAGACCTTTCGAATGCATCTAAGAGAGTTGGAATTGAAGAAGTTTTACGGAAATGCGAGCAATTTTAAGATTTTTAATGTTTTTTCGACCTCAAACTTCAAAGCCCGTTTTACCCCACTTCCCTTTGTCGTAGAGGGCTCATATTTGGCATGAGTTCATCTCACGTATATACAAACAAATGCTGAAAGTTTCATCCAAATCGGAGCACCTCGATACGACCTGTTACACATTGGTTAAAAACTCGCTCTTAAATGGTCACGCAAATAGCTTATTTTTTATGATGACTGCACTGCGACTAAGTGTTTAGTATTACATTTCATATATTAAGTTATCGTTAAAACATCATACCTTCCACCTCCCGCAGTGATTTCAATGAAGCTCTAAACTTTTCAATCACCAGCATCATCACACAGTGTTCGATAAATTTCCCTCTAGCTCCCTTCCTTTTCCCAGCAGAAAGTGTGTCACCTGTTGCGCAAAAAAGGGCCATATAATTTCACCCCCTTTTCCCCGATATTTTACCACCTTCCCCCCCTCCCTGGTCCAGTAAACTTGTTCTTTATGCGATGTTTGACGACGGAAGAAAACTTACTTCGAGGCACGATTCCGCAATTACAGCACATTCTTCTCTGCTCCTGCACTTGTGTGTGTGTGAGCGAGAGTTTCCTTGGGAAAAGTTTATTTTCCGGAAGTTCAATCTACTGCCACTGCAGCACTACTTTTCCTCCCTTAGCTAAACAGGCTAAGGTTAAGAGTTTTGTGTGTTGCTTTGGAGAGAAGCCATTGGAGGTTGTTATCGTAAGAGAGATCAATACCGAAAGGGACGAGAAAGTCTATGTTTTGATAGGCTTCTTGTCGATGGCTTCATAAAATATGCTGCAGGTTGTAAATTAACAATTTTCCTTTTTCCATTGAGAGAGTGTTGTATGGTGCTCCACAAATCAAGCGAAACTTGGAAAAGTTGAAATTCTCCAAGGAATTGGAAAATTGAGAAGGCAGTACTTCTCAGGGTTATGTTTACGTAATGGACACAAATTAAGTTGCAGTGTATAATCTGTTCACTAGAATGAAACTAAGACTGTCCAAGCTGGGCTTGTTCTCAGGCAGGATATGTTACATCGATTTACTATTTCATACGGCCAAGACTAGCACAAGCACCTACGTGATTATTTATCCTGCATTGGAAGTATCAATTACACAATAATTACCCCCTGTCGTTTGCTTGTTCGATTACTATCTCTATTGACAGGTTATGGAGAAAGGCAATATTATAGTAAAGAGGTGACGATATTAGACAAAATGTCGATAAGAGTCGACTATTTCCGTACGGTTCAGCTTTGGTTCTGAGCAAAATGGCGTATCGGATTTCCAAGCTGAGAATAATGTTGATTGGAATTCAGAAAATCAAGAATGTATAGTTGAAGAAGTCATTTAAACAATCGCAAACTCAAGCTAACTTTTAAGTGTAGAATAAAGAAATAAACTTTCGGCCAGTTTCAACTTTTTAAATTATTTGCACACAAAAAATCTCATAATTGGAATATATGTCCACTACATCATAAGTTTGGTATAACATTACTAATTGTTGCCATATCAGCACTTTGACGTTCTATTAAAGCACGTTTAAAGCGTTTTCAAATAAAATCGGGTGATAAATAGCTCAGAAGGAACAGTGAACAGGAAGTTTCTATTAACAATTTTACAACATGATTTGTTTTAGAGCGTCCAATTTCCCGTCCCGGGAAAAAAATTGCCGGGAAATCCCGGGAATTCCCGGAAAAAATATTTCCCGTTTCCCGGAAAATTTGTAAATTTCCCGGGAATTCCCGAAATGCAAGCGGAGGTATACATTTTCCTACCTTTCTGCACCAATGTTTTGAAATTATACAAAAAATAATAATTATTAAACTTGATTTATTTTATTCATTGCAATCTACTGATCATATTGAACTAATTAGTTTGTCTGTAAATTTCATGTCAAGGTTTACTTCAGAAAATATTTATTTTAGAATTGAATTTGAATTGACATAATTAAATTTTTCAAAAAGGGTTCTGCGAGACGAATTTGTTTAAAAGTATTCGAGAAATTACAGTTTGAAGTTATAAATTTATGAAGCACGTGAGCTACCAAGGGCGTAAGAGGGTTAAATATAAAAAAATATCGATTAATTTCAACCACTTCTACACTTAACTTAACTTAACTTAACTTAACAAAAATCATACCATAAATGAAACCATGAAAAATCGTTAAAAAACAAATTCGTATAATATGGAATCAACCCAAAGAATGCAACCATATTTTCAAAACTCGCTTCATATATTTGAAAACTTTGAGTTGTGGTTTCATAAAATAGTGTTTCAAGTTAAAAAGCGCCAGAAATTAGGCAAATTCATTGATTATCTATTTATTCACATGTAGAAAATACTTATTCTGTTAGAAGTTATTTGCCATGATAAACAATATTTCTGCATGATTTTTTTACTGTTCAAACAATTTGATTAAAAAAATACTACTTCTCAACAAAAAATTCTGATTTTTTTTTCAATTTGGTACGATTTAAAGAAAAAATATAAAATTAATATATTTTCTCAAAGCTGGATGATTTTTTTACAAGCAGTCAAGCAATTAATTGATCCTTACACTTATTTTGATAGTTAAAGTTGCTGTTCTATACAAATGTGTTGCAAAATATTGATCAGAAACAGGATCAGAATGATTTTCGTTGAATTTCAAATTTCCCGGGAATTCCCGGGATTTCCCGGGAAATTTGTTGAAAATTTCCCGTTTCCCGGGAATTTTGTAACCCCGGGAAATTGGACGCTCTAATTTGTTTAGATAGTGAAAATCGCCAAATTGAATTGAGTTAGGGGCAACTGGTATCTAAGAAACTATTTTTTCAGTATTCAATGTTTAAAATAATACTCTTGTGAATTATCAATCAGAACATTATTATTCATACAATATTGATATTTTAATATCAAACTTTTTGAATTGAAAAAATAACGGTTTTAAATTTGAGCAACATTATTTGTATTGAAATCATTTTTAAAATTGAAAAACGAAACGATAATTTCTGAGATATCATCAGTTCTGGTCAGGCCTGCAAAAAATTTCCAACCCAGCGTACACATGAAGCAAACCAAAATTGTAGTTCACTGCTAGCATGTGACTGTAAGCCTACTGTGTCTGCTCAACCACTGCCGTCTGACTCGTGCCGGTCGGCTGCTGGAGAATGAGAGACGTGAAAAAATGAGCTACGCTCACTCAATTCGTGTCATATGACTGACTCAAAAAATCCTCCTTAAACACTATTTACACTATTTTTAAACAATTGAATGATTCTAGACTGTGCAAAATACTTAAAACAACCATATCTTGTATTCAAAATTACATTATCACGCATACATACAAACTTTTTGTGTAAAAACTTGTTTCTTTATGTGTGTGCGTGGAACGTCGAATGAGCGTTGGTCGAAACGACTGCGCCGGGTTTGTTTATGTCATGGTTTTGTGATTCGGTGGCTGGAGATGAAAAATTCGCGTCAGCGTCGCCGATTTTCGCGTCATGACCCCTGAAATTTTCAGCACTGGTTCTGGTGTCCAATATAGCTTAATTTATCTCTGGGTGTTCTTGAAACTGAAATAATACTCAAAAAAATACGCAAAAAAAACTCCAGAGTTTAAAAATGAGAGCAGATTAGAAGAAGTATAGAAAATATCATTTGTTCCGCCCATATGGATCAATCGGCTGACAACTAGAAAGTCAACTTCGTTTTTTTCGTTCATTTTTCACCAATTTTTAATTTAAAAATATATCTCTGTAACCGGAAGTTCATGCAACTAAGTGTAAAAAGGAAAAAATGGAAAATTTTTAAGCATTTTCATTTTTCTTGACGAAGTATCTTTGGATTAAAAAATAATGAAAATTGTGCACTTTATAAAAAAAAGTTAAAAGATTTTTGATTTAAAATTTTTCTTTGCATCTTAAAATAAAATATGTTATTTATTGTCTTGAATATTGCAGTCATCCCACATATTCGGATCATCTACAATTCCGGAACACTTTTGTGTCAATTTTCAATAGCAAGCCAAATGTATTTTTCTTTCGACCTTCATTCGGACATCCTCTTGCTATTTAACTAGTATTTCTTTTAAAACAAAAAACTGGATTTAACGACTAATTATTATTTCGTGAGACAGTGACGTCACGCTAGACTATTTCTTACTATATAAAAAAAGTTTTATGTTTGATAAACCTTCAACTACGAATTTAATAATAATTATATTTATCAATCATGCAAAAATTTCACAAAAAAATAAGAGTGAGAGGGGTGGAAGGGGGTTTCCGAAAAACGTGACTTTCTTTTCGAGGGAGGGTCGGAGCCAGCTTGACAAAGTGGGACATAGGGGGGAGAGGGGTTTAATTTTGGCCGATTTTAGCTAGCATACTTTAGGCGTCATCCATACAGTATGTCACGCTAAAATCGGCCAAAATGAACCCCCTCTTCCCCCTATGTCACACTTTGTCACGCTGCACAATGGGAAAAATCTAGGCAAAAAACGGACTTAATTGATGCCGGTCAGTTAGAACTTTCAACCAAGACTTTTCTTATGTGAAAAATTCCGAGGAATCGGTGATGGTGAGAATCCGCGGAAATTTGCGTAAGGCCCGTTTAAGGTCGATTTACCCTATTTTTTGCTGTTTTTATAAGTTTTAAATATGTTGCCTAAATGTTCAATGCGTTGAAATAACTTTTTCTTCTTCATCGAAATGATTTTCAGGTACATTTTGCGAGTTTTCCCTATCATCAATCGATTGCTCGGAATTTTTCACGTCAGAAAGAGCTATGTCAAAATATTGAACATTTCAGCAACATATTTAATTCTAAAATTAACAGCAAAAATAAAGGTAAATCGACCTTTTCCGCGGGTTCTAACTATCACCAATTAATTCCTCGAAATTTTTCACTTAAGAAAAAGTTATGTAAAAATATTGAACATTTCAGCAAAATATTTAAAACTAATAAAAACAGCAAAAATAGGGTAAATCGACCTTAATTGGGCCTTACGCAAATTTCCACGGATTCTCACTATCACCAATCGATTCCTCGGAATTTTCCACTTAAGAAAAGTCTTAGTTGAAAGTTCTGATTGACCGGCATCAATTAAGTCCGTTTTTTGCCTCGATTTTTCCCACTGTGCGCTGGCTCCGACCCCCTCCCCTCGGAAAGTACTCCCCCCATTTTGATTTTTTGTACAATCTAGAATAAATTTTTAGAAGCTCCTATCTGGATAGAAAACCCATGACTCATAGGTTGTTTTGAAAATGTACCTTAGTAATTGTTGCATGATTTACCAATGTAGGATTATTTTTTTATTCGGAGTTCAATCGACTAAGTTTTTTATTTTTGCAGGTTGTGTTTGTGTTTTTATTTTATTTTTTTCAAAATATGATTTAAGCATATTAAATCATTTATCAAAAAGTTTGTTTCTTAAAACCTTTATGAGTAAAATTTATCAAACATTAAACTTTTTTAAAAAAACATTTTAAGACTGAATTTTCAAAGTTCAAGAAATAGTCGAACGTGACGTCACAGTCTCACGGACCCCCCTCTCCCCCCTTGTCAAACTTTGTCACGCTAGCGACAACCCCTCCTCCCCCCCCCTAGAGCGTGACGTACTTTATGGATGACGCCTTATGGATGATGCCTATGGAGACTTGTATGGGGGAACCAATGGCACAAATAGCTGCTTTGGCCAGAGGGAAAGCCCCCACAAAGTTTGAGCCAAATAAAAAAACACAAAAAATTAAAATTGTCGAAATCGGCCAATTTCGTAGAAAATTGCTCTATAGTGACAGTAACCATGGATCTGCTCATAAGTAATATCTGCACTTAAAAATCATTTAAGGGTTAAAATGTAACTATGATGCCAGGAAAGTTTTAGTTTGAGCACTCCAAAGTTAAGTAACCCTGTCTTGTGAAGCAATTTTGGATACTAAATCCACTTACTACCCCCCGCATACCAACTCCCACCACTCCAAAGTTTTCCTTCTAACTTTTCGCTTTGATTACATCACTGCTCTTATCAGAAACCAAAACGTTATACCTTTGATGGTCAGCAGCAGCAGTACCCACCGAGAGAGCGTTTTGTTTGCGGACAGCTCAATTATTCAACTTAAGTGTCCGGCGACGGCCGTCGGGAACTTTTCCGTTTTCGTTGCGGCGTTGATTGACGTGGGGCTTGTGTGGCACCACCACCACCACCACTCCGTTGACAGGCGGTGCGCTCTGGATTATTTCCGAGCCCCGGTCGACGCTGTCGTGCTATCTTGTCGCAAGTTGCTTTTTGACTTTCCGAGAAAAACCACCATTGATTGATTGCACCGGTGCGTTGTCCCGAAGTTTGGTTAAAATTGGTTGCTCGAGTTCCGAGTTATTATTAAAAATATTTACGGTGGTCGGGCATGTACGTGTGTCAAACGCGTTCTGACATGAAATCCCTTTGGCCAGTTGTCGCACATGCAGCATTTTTCAGGGTGTGCCAAATGCACGTGCGACATGTAAGCACGACAACGACGGGGTGAGTTGAGGGGAGCCATCAATAATGCACAGTTCAAACGGTGGCCTCTTTACCCTATCGCTGGATCGATCCGAGTGAAGTGTGTTTGTGTGTGAACTCGATTAACAGTTTTCTGACGACCGTTCAAGACTTTATTAGCGAGAACTCGACGAGTGGCGGGCAAAACTAAGAGTGACGGGTGTCAACCAATTGATATCACACACAGTCTCAGGTGACATGCAAGGATGGTCTTTACGGTGACAGTGTATGGCACGAAAGTTGCTAATCATAGACCGGTCAGCTTTTTGCATAAATTTTATATTGAATCGTTACTTTCGCAGAGCTTCCCCGAAAAGTGGAAAATTTGATGGAAAAGAAAGATATGGTCTTACACGTGCATGTCCACTTGGTTTGGATAATGCTTCTTCAGCTTTTCTTAGTTTCAAATATTAGGGATTTCCGGATTTCAGGTCATTGGAAATCGTCGCCAAATCAGGGTTTGGCGCTTATTCAACACTCCAAATTGGTTGAAGAAATTATTTCATGTAAAATCGATTGATACGGCCAATTCGGGTACAGTTTTGCGTGCGGATAACGCATTAAAAACCGCTTCCCCTTGCTTTCTGCTCAATGAGGGTAATGACGGTATAAATTTCTAATTTCTCTTATCGCTAAATCATTTTCCTGCTTTTCCTCCTCCTGTGGATTAATGAAAGTCACTCTGCACGCGGAGTTTTTATTCCAAACGGCAATAAAGAATGTAATAAATATCCACCAAATGCCATTAAGGGAATACCACCTCGTGGGGATCAGCCAAGGATGAAACTATTTGTTTTTATCTTATCGCACCGGCAAAATCACCCTCGCCGAATTTTGCTGGCTTTCTTTGGTCGGTTGGTCCTTGATCAGGAAATCAGGTCCATTATTACACATTTTTCACATTTTCCCTGCGCAATCGTCAATCGCAAGTAATCGCAACATCCTAAAATAATAAAAACTGCATGCAATCGGAAACGTTGATGCGGTGGCAAACTCAGCATAATCCCTCGAGGGGTTGAAAATCATCGGCCTCACCCCGTGCTGGGTTCGTGCCCATCAATTATGTTGAGGCTGGCGGAGTGACAACAAGTCTTTCCCTGGCAAACAGGAGGAGAGGCTGAATTGAAATTGATCACCCCAAGTGTCCTTTTTTACTCTTTCTCTTTAGACTAGTTTTAAAAGGGCCCTTTTGGCCAACATGTGCTCATTTGAGGAATCCAGCTGGGCTAATCCAACGCGAACCCGGGACGGGGGCGGAGTCAAGTGGAAACGAGCTGTTTTATGGATCGTTATTAGATTGAGATTGAGCCTTGCGAGCGCCCGGCTGCAGTTAGCCGATTAATCAGTGGGACCAGATGCCGGGGAAAGTTGCAGTTTTTGGGGTGGAAATCCGCTGGAAATGAAGAGTTATCTGACTATTACTGAGACAGTTTAAAACTGATGCGAAATATAAGTTTATTTAAAAAAGAATCAAATCGAAGCTCTTGGTCTAAAAGTATTTTTGGCGCTAAATTTAAGTTCAGATTTGCTTCAAATTGTTATAACTTTTAGTCAAAAAAAAAAATCAAACCATCCACATTAACGACCCCCGGGTCTTTTGTGGTCTCTATTGCAAGTTTCTGCTCGAACCTAGGAGTCCGAAGGCTTGAATGGGGAGAGCACCCAAACCTCTTTTTACTCCAAGAACCTTCCACCCCAGTGTTTGAACTGACGACCCTTGGATTGCGAGTCCAACCGCAGCCAGCGATTCCACCGGAGTAGGCTTGGTTTGGTGTGTTGTTTGTACTTATGGCATGGAGACAACTCCTACACCTGGAATGACTTAACGGCCTAACAACCAAGGCCGGGACCGACATTTTACTTCCTCATCCGATGGAAGGTTGCAGCAGATGGGAATCGAACCCAGAATCATTCACATACAAAGCGAACAGCGTAACCATTCGGCCACGCACTGCCACAGTCTTTTAGTCTGGGTGATGAATAGAGAGAATGCGTAACGTGATTTACGAATGATGCCACATTGTTTACATCTACAAAGTAGAAGACAGTTCAAATGAGCGGCCGTGGCTGACTGGTTACGGTGTTCGCTTTGTAAGCGAATGGTTCTGGGTTCGATGATGAATATGAACGAAAAATCAAAGTCGCTCGAGGCGGGGTTCGATCCCTCGTCCTTTGGGTTGGTATGCAAAAATGCTAACCACTAGGCCATGACGACTTGATGAGCTTAGACTGGAATAGGAATACTGTTACAGAGAGCGAGTTGTGGCGCTATAACCACGGCAAATAGAGTCCAGGGCATTCGTGGAAATACAGTGTCCCATCCCAGAGGGTCCCGGAGTACCAAACCTTCTTAGCATGGTGCTCCCAACGAATACAACCAAAATCTCGGAGCGTATGGTGGTGTGTCCCCACGCTTCTTCCTCCCCTGTCGATTCAGAATTGTGTTGTTGTTCGAACACTCAGTGCTCAAACTCAACCCAATTACGAGTCATCTCTGCGATACGGCTTTACGCAGTAGGCCTGGCCGCTTTAACACTTGTGATGTTTCAATGCATTTCAATGCAATGGCGCACTACAAATGTTAATAAATGACAAGAAGAGTGCTAGGCGTCATCTAACCTAAGGCACTCTCCAGGATCCCTTCGAAAGATTGGCTGCGCTAGGGTCTGATTAGATTAGATTAGATTAGACAAAGTAGAAGACAGTTCAAGCAAAAGCATGACTTTTTTCTTACTGGTAAATGAGCTGTTTTATAATCAGAAGTATGTGTTTTATATTGTCTTGTTATTTTTTGCTGGAAAATTGTGTGTGTTTTAAAGTATTGATCGGATCGGTTTTCTTTTTTTATGGGTGATTGAAAATTGCGGTGAGAGTGTCATTCTGTAATATCGTGGATAAATTCCCTGGCTGATTTTCGCTAACTCTAGCTGATCCAAAAAATAGAGAAGATTTTCACTAAACCGAATTCAAACGGAATCAAACAATAAAGACAGTTTCTCGATAGATACAACCACAGCTACTTCATAAACAACTTCCATTCATAATTATAAAAAATGACGACCTTGTCTTCAACTTTCTCAAGATTTCTTGACTTCAACTCCAGGTCCTCAAAAGCCACACATTTTTCATTCCAGCAAAAAAAAATTAATTAATGATCGATGCCAATACTCTCTACTTTTGGCGAACAGTAAATTGGTTCCACTTTGACAGTTCAAAATTGAGGCCGTTTTGCGAACCACTATTCAACACCCAGCTTTTAATCACAAAACTTTTTCCTGTGATGTTGATATTCATTTTTTGCAGTCATTCTGTATTCGCGATTAAAAGCTCCATAATTCCACCAGATGGCGCGAAGCATCGAAGTATGACGATTAAAATTTTCCCTGTGTGGTGACATAGATTTGAAAATTTAAACACAGCTCTTAGAATAACTTTGGAGAAAAAAAATCAAGTGGTACGAGTGTGGACTTGTTGCCCTCCAAAAATTAACGTAATAAAAAAGATTTTGAAAATAAAAAATAATTTTGAAAAAAAATTGTGTGAATGATAGAGCATCACAAGTTGAAACAGTATAAACACGAATTTTTGCTCAAAAGTTGTTTTGGACGTTGAAATTTAACAATTCAGAATTCGCATACATAACCTCAAAAGGCGTCCCGCTTCACTTTGTTCTACTACTCAACACTAGGTGTCGCATGACGTTTGGCTATTGAACGCTAGTTGGAATCTATTGTTTCACGATATTGCTAAAATTATCATAAACAGCTGTTTCGTGCAGTCACGTAACACCTAAATTTGCATTTTTCGTTTTCCTCCTTCTCCACTTTAGAAAATTACATAAATAATACAGGAAAATCATTTGATTATATAATTCTGAAAAATTGAAAATTTGGTAAATTAAAATTTTTATTACATCTGTCATGGCTTTGGACCGCGCTTGCTAATTTAAGGGCCAGTTAAACAATAAAATTAGCTGTTGTTTCGAATCCATTTTTAAGAATTTAAGACACAATCCAAAATCATGAATTGAAAATGCAATACGGTAAAATTTTCATGCTTGTGTAATTAATGCAATTATTTCGCAGATCGTCCCTTCAATTGCATTTTATTTTTCAAATATTATGAACATAATAGTTAAAAAACTATTTGGTATAATCGGATTAAGCGAACCTACTATTCACAACGGCCTTGTCACAAAAAAGGGTTCATAGACCACCTTTTTTTTAAATCTGCGTATGTTTTAAGGCGTCGATTCTCAACCTTCTTGAAAGAAGTATGGACAATATTTGTTTTCATTCAACTCTGCATCTCGTTACCTCTGTACTCTCTTATGCTAACTAGATAGGAAAACCAGCAGGCTTAGTACAAGAGAGCACAGAGGCATTGAACTGTTGATCTGATATTTAATAAAAATGATATTTTTCAATGACGACCTTTGGATTGTAAGTCCAACTGCCTACCAGCGACTCCACCGAGGCAGGACCCAGGGAGACGAATACTACACCTGGACTGAGCTAACAGCTTAACCTCTAGGTTAGACCGGGGCCTACATTTACTTCCTCGTCCGACGGAAGGCGTGGTCAGACAAATCTCGCCTCGAAAAATGCCACCGGGACCGACTGGGATCAAACCCAAGCCGACTGGGTGAAAGGCAACCACGCTTACCTCTACACTACGGGTCCCGGGGGCTGTGTTACAATCCGTCATTTTTTTTTAATAAAATTTGTCTGGTAATTTTTTTACGTGGGATGGGCTCAAAATCCATGATTTCCGTTATGTAATAATAGAACGCTCCCTTTTGAATCGAAATTTTGAGTACATTTTCATTGTTAAGATTAAAATTTTAAAATTTGAAAAAAAATTATTTTATAAATAGAAATATGAGCAATTTTCGCTGAAACCGTCCCACTCGATGCACATATTCTCAAATCGTTACGGCAATATTATCATTCGATTCGGCGCGCCAAAAAACCATAAAAAACAATGTTCGAACCAATGAAAATGTCAGCCGTTAGCCACCTGTAAAAAAATTGTTTTGAACAATGGATTTCCGTAGTAACAGTTCAATAGGGTGAATCTGCGTTTGTAAACAAGCAGTCTATCCCCCTCTTACTTAACGTGAACTCTCACTTGAGCCAAAGGGATAGAACTGCTTGTTTACAAATGCAGATTCGCCATATTGAAATGTTACTACGGATTTTTTTCGAAAAAATGCCCTAATTTGGAGAAATGATACAGTCGACTCTCTGGTTGCCAATATCCAAGGGACCGTCGAGGAAGAGAATCGTCAGTTTACAGAACGATTCAAAATGAAGACTCGATTGGTTTTTTTTTCTTGATACCCAGCTATGGGAGAGAATCATGGCAACGTCCATCAAACAAAAACAAACAAATGTCAAACACCCTTCAAAGCTTAGCCATGAGAAAGTGAAATTATTGACAACCGGAAGGGATTTCAAGGGAATCCAAGGGACCGTCGAGGAAGAGATCCTTCAAGCAAGGGGAAATATCGAGGAATGAAGATAATTGAAGTATGCAGATTGAAGGGACTGAAGAATTCATCGATAGATGGAGAATTATTGATATCGAGAAGATCGACAGCCAGAGAGTCGACTGTATCTCCCAAAATACATTACCGAACACCAAAAAGTTACATATCGTTGGAAAGGTAATCGTGAGGGCTCTTTAAAAATATTGATTTCAACTTTGCAATTTTTTGTGCACGATTGAGGTCATACAAATAAAGCAGACCTTCCCAAAACAAATGCTGTACTTAAAATATTACTTCAGTGAAATGGAGCCTAACATTTCAAAAGGGCACAAAACTTTTGTAAACAATAGTGTATCCCTTTCACTCGAATGACAGTTTGCAAAAGGTGTGAGAGGGATACACTCTTGTTTACAAAAGAGCAATTCTCTGAGTTTTCGGTCATTCGATTTTTTTTGTATTTTTTAATCCGGCTGAAACTTTTTTGGTGCCTTCGGTATGCCCAAAGAAGCCAATTTGCATCATTAGTTTGTCCATATAATTTTCCATATAAATTTGGCAGCTGTCCATACAAAAATGATATGTGACAATTCAAAAATCTGTATCTTTTGAAGGAATTTTTTGATCGATTTGGTGTCTTGGGCAAAGTTGTAGGTATGGATATGGACCACACTGAAAAAAAATGATACACGGTAAAAAAAATTTTGGTGATTTTTTATTTAACTTTTTGTCACTAAAACTTGATTTGCAAAAAAACACTATTTTTAATTTTTTTTATTTTTTGGTATGTTTTAGAGGACATAAAATGCCAACTTATCAGAAATTTCCAGAATGGGCAAAAAATCTTTGACCGAGTTATGATTTTTTGAATCAATACTGATTTTTTCAAAAAATCGAAATATCGGTCGCAAAAATTTTTCAACTTCATTTTTCGATGTAAAATCGAATTTGCAATCAAAAAGTACTTTAGTGATTTTTTGATAAAGTGCACCGTTTTCAAGTTATAGCCATTTTTAGGTAACTTTTTTGAAAATAGTCGCAGTTTTTCATTTTTTTAAATAAGTGCCCATGTTTGCCCACCTTTGAAAAAAATATTTTTTAAAAGCTGAGAAAATTCTCTATATTTTGTTTTATTGAACTTTGTTGATGCGGCCCATGGTTGCTGAGATATTGCTATGCAAAGGCTAAAAAACAGGAAAATTGATGTTTTCTAAGTCTCACCCAAACAACCCACCATTTTCTAATGTCGATATCTCAGCAACTATAGGTCCGATTTACCAGGGCTGTGGAGTCGGAGTCGGAGTCGGAGCCGGAGTCGGTGGAGTCGGGTCTTTTTGGGGACCTGGAGTCGGAGTCGGAGTCGGAGTCGTCAAAACTCTAACAGCTGGAGTCGGAGTCGGAGCCGGAGTCGGCTAAATTTTAAGAGCTGGAGTCGGAGTCGGAGTCGGAGCCGAAGATTTCTGATAACCCGGAGTCGGAGTCGGAGCCGGAGTTATCTTAAATTTAACTAAAAATATGTTTTTTTATTGTTCAGTATTTCCTATAGAACAGCTTTATTTACAAAACATCTTATATTTATAATTGATTTATCAGATGACATTATGTTTTTGAAACTTTTTATTGTGATTGAAAAGCTCTAATTGTGTTATTACACTATAATCACTAAATGATAACCTCTTAGCCAAGTATGTAGTATCATAATTTAAAAAAAAATAAAAAAAATATTGGTTATGTAGTCAGTTCTTGAATGCTTCCTTTTGCCTATATTTATGTGCCTTTTCAATTCAAATTTGACCAAATTTCATCCAGTTATTTCTGAAAAAAGTACACACACAGTCATCTTTCACCCCGATAGCATATGTCTTGGAAGTTTTAAATTAAATCATTTTTTAGGAAAAAATTACGAGGTACAAAAAAAGATTAAAAATAGTAATCACTGTTTTTGCAAATCGAAAAAAGTCACTGACAAATAATCAATGATAATAACAATCTCTTACTTGGAACTCAACATGCGCATTTTGTTTATAACTGAGTACAAGAAAATCAAAGTGTTGCATTTAAAATAATTGAAACCAACAAAAAATATCAAAACAAGTTGCAACAAATTTTGAAATAATTATTGATTGTTGATGTTGATTTTAGGTAAACTATTTTGATATCGTTGCAAATTATCGTTGAACAAATCTCAAGAATTCAGTACAAAAATGAACTAATGAAAAAATGTGTAGAACAAAATATAGGATTTTAATTTATTTTTCAAATATTATGAAAAAAAAAAACAAAATCAAAATAATATCAACTGGTACGACTTTTCTCAAACTGTTTGTCCCACGTTAATATGAAGGAAGGTGATAATCATTGCATTTCAATGTACCTTAAAAAATAGAATATTTGTGACCTAGAAAAAATTTTACTTGTGGATATTTGTTTTTTATTATATTTTAAGTTTTTTCATATATTTTGATGGAGGCGTAAGATCATTCATGAAGCTTCGTTTTAGGTGTAGATTCACAAAGTATCGTGTGCTTCCTTTTTAAAGTATATAAAATTTTAAAATTAAAATAAATAAAAAAATTCCATGTTCGTCTTAAAAAATAAACAAAAAAAATGTTTCGTTTAAAATTGTCATTTAAAAACAAGGTGCCTGTCACTGTGCTTCTTACAAATGTCAGCCTGAAAGTGAGCAAATGGAATCTTAATGTTCAATAGATCATTAAGGCCAGGTTCCTTTTAGTTATTCATTCAAAAATAACAATTTAATATTTCAATTTATTAGCTTTGAAAAAAATATTTTCAAATTTGAGGTTAAGCAAATAAATCCAAATTTACTACAAAACTGTTCTTCTCAAAATGCCTCTAAAACTGAAGATATTTTTTGATTTCTGTTTCCATAACGTATAAAACTTGTAACCTAGAAACTTTTTTTCCGTTTATTTACTTTACTTTACTTTACTTTTACTTAACTTATTTTTCTTGAGAAAAACATGACGCTTAGAGAGTATTAAAATAATCCTATTTATCATTGTTTTAAAAATAATTAACTAATAATAGTTAACTAATTTTTGAAACATTTAAAAATATGTGGAGTCGGAGTCGGAGTCGGAGCCAACCATTTGTTGAAAGCTGGAGTCGGAGTCGGAGTCGGAGTCGGCTAGAGTTGGTAGGCCGGAGTCGGAGTCGGAGTCGGAGCCAACCATTTGTTGAAAGCCGGAGCCGGAGTCGGAGTCGGAGTCGGCTAATCTGAGAAAGCCGGAGTCGGAGTCGGAGTCGGAGTCGTTTGAAATATGACCCGACTCCGCAGCCCTGCGATTTACAATGTTAAAACATGAAACATTCGTGAAATTTTCCGATCTTTTCGGAAAAAATATTTTCAAAAATTTAAAATCAAGATTAACATTTTGAACGGGCCAAACATTCAATATTACGCCCATTTGAAATGTTAGTCTTGATTTTAAATTTTTGAAAATATTTTTTTCGAAAAGATCGGAAAATTTCACGAATGTTTTTTGTTTTAACATTGTAAATCGGACCTATAGTTGCTGAGATATCGACATTAGAAAATGTTGGGTTGTTTGGGTGAGACTTAGAAAACATCAATTTTCCTGTTTTTAGCCTTTGCATAGCAATATCTCAGCAACTATGGGTCGCATCAAAAAAGTTCAATAAAGCAAAATATAGAGGATTTTCTCAGCTTTTCAAAAATATTTTTTTCAAAGGTGGGCAAACATGGGCACTAATTATAAAAAATGAAAAACTGCGACAATTTTCAAAAAAGTTACCTGAAAAAGGCTATAACTTGAAAACGGTGCACTTTATCAAAAATTCACTAAATTACTTTTTGATTGCAAATTCGATTTTACATCGAAAAATGAAGTTTAAAAATTTTTGCGACCGATATTTCGATTTTTTGAAAAAATCAGTATTGATTCAAAAAATCATAACTCGGTCAAAGATTTTTTGCCCATTCTGGAAATTTCTGATAAGTTGGCATTTTATGTCCTCTAAAACATACCAAAAAATAAAAAAAAATTAAAAATAGTGTTTTTTTGCAAATCAAGTTTTAGTGACAAAAAGTTAAATAAAAAATCACCAAAATTTTTTTTACCGTGTATAATTTTTTTTCAGTGTAGTCCATATCCATACCTACAACTTTGCCCAAGACACCAAATCGATCAAAAAATTCCTTCAAAAGATACAGATTTTTGAATTGTCACATATCATTTTTGTATGGACAGCTGCCAAATTTGTATGGAAAATTATATGGACAAACTAATGATGCAAAATGGCTTCTTTGGGCATACCGAAGGCACCAAAAAAGTTTCAGCCGGATTAAAAAATACAAAAATTAAAATTAAAGAAAAAAGACCGATTCCGTAGAGAACTGCTCAAAAGTTTTGTGCCCTAATGAAATGGAAAGCACGAAATGTGGCGAATCGAGACTACAGTCTAAGTAAGGACATAACTTTTTAAAGTACTTAAAAGCTTAAAATTCATAAACTTGTTTGTTTATGTATATTTTTACATAAACAATTTAAAAATATGATCTTATGAGTGAAAGCATAATTGAAATAGCTGTCCCTATTCATCCTATATGTCCAGATTTGCCTTAGATTACTGTACTTTCGGCTCAAATACAATCTTGCTTTGTTTTGCCTGTAAATATGGCTCATTTCTGAGGTCTGAGCTTTGGTTATTTTTAACTGAAATTTTACCAATTTCTTTCATCCGCTAATAACTATACGAAAACTTTTTCATTACACTACTTTTTTCAAGATGATTTTATGCAAAATCGTCCAATCTTTCGAATGAAAACAATTGTGTAATGATAAGTGGTTGCAAACACGGTAAAAATTCAAAATTAATAGTAAGTTTTTCAAAAACCCTTCAAATTACCCTTGAAAAAATAATTTTTGAAATGTCTATCAAAGTGCGATAGAAAGCCCTTGCGATTACCTTTCCAACGATATATAACTTTTTGATGTTTAGTAATGTATTTTGGGAGATATCATTTTCCAAATTAGGACATTTTTTCGAAAAAAATCCATTGTTCACAACAAGTTTTTATTTACAGGTGGCTAACGGCTAATATTTCATTGGTACGAAGGTTGTTTTTATGTTTTTTTTGCGCGCCGAATCGAATGAGAATATTGCCGTAACGATTTGAGAACATGTGCATCTAGTGGGATGGTTTCAGCGAGAATTGCTCATATATGGACACTGTTTTTAAACCTTGAAAAATTACTAGTTTTACTTGGAAACAGTGAAATTTCGATTCCAAGCTTAAATTTCATCATCCCGGTACGAGAATCGGACTCACGACCTCTGGATTGAAATCCAGCACGCAGCTAGTCGAAAACCCATCCCCTACCGGTCAGTATTCCCAGTGAGCAGATTTACTCTTTCAAGCCCATTCGAACCCATCACCTTCCGCTTACAAGGCAAAACCCGCAACCTCACAGCCTCGGTAGCTCGGTTTTCAATAAATTTTGTCCATGATTCATATCAATCAGTGATTTATGTCCATACTTGTTTATGTAAAATGCATTGCAATTTGCCTTTCATACATTTTTTGATCTCATGAAAAACAGTTTTTAAAAAGATTTTTTTTGTGAAAAAAGCTTTTGAAAAAAAGAGTGTTTTTTCAAAGATTGTACCTATTTTTATTCTGAATTATCCACACACCAAATTGATAAACATTCCCTTCAAATAAAAAATCTATCCAGAAATGATAAAAGCAGAAGGAGCATTTTGCCCCAAGGATGCTTATTACGATACACGTACTGAGTTCAAATCCTGAATATGATTTTGAATTTAAAATGGGATTAAACCAACAAAACAGTTTTTTTTAAATGGCCACTAAAGCGTGTTTTTCAACATCACTGGCGTGTAGACCTTATCCTTGTGCAAATTTTTGGATATAAAACATTGAAGTTTTGAGTACTCTGGGGAACTTTTCAAATTGGGTAATTCTCTACCAACTCACACGAAATCGGGAAAAGTTGCCCCGACCCATCTTCGATTTGCGTGAAACTTTGTCCTAAGGGGTAACTTTTGTCCCTGATCACGAATCCGAGGTCCGTTTTTTGATATCTCGTGACGGAGGGGCGGTATGACCCCTTCCATTTTTGAACATGCGAAAAAAGAGGTGTTTTTCAATAATTTGCAGCCTGAAACGGTGATGAGATAGAAATTTGGTGTCAAAGGGACTTTTATGTAAAATTAGACGCCCGATTTGATGGCGTATTCTTCTGAGTACGCCATCAAATCGGGCGTCTAATTTTACATCCGAAAAAACGTATTGTTCATCGAAAAAAACACTTATAAAAGTTTTGAAAATTCTCCCATTTTCCGTAACTCAACTGTAAAAAATTTAGGAACATGTCATTTTATGGGAAATTTAAAGTTCTTTTTGAATCTTTATTGATCCAGACGGGTCATTTTTCATTTTGAACAAAAATTATCATTTTAAGATTTCGTGTTTTTTCTAACTTTGCAGGGTTATTTTTTAGAGTGTAACAATGTTCAACAAAGTTGTAGAGCAGACAATTACAAAAAAAAATTGATATATAGACATAAGGGGTTTGATAATAAACATCACGAGTTATCGCGATTTTACGAAAAAATTTTTTTAAAAAGTTACTTTTTGCGTTTTTCTTCGTTTCGTCGTCCTTGTCTGTCGCGGGTGACCATGAACGGCCATGGTCGATGACGACCAACTTTTTCAAAACTTTTTTTCGTAAAATCGCGATAACTCGTGATGTTTATAAGCAAACCCCTTATGTCTATATATCAATTTTTTTGTAATTGTCTGCTTTATAACTTTGTAGAACATTGTTACACTCTAAAAAATAACCCTGCAAAGTTAGAAAAAACACAAAATTTTAAAATGAAAAATTTTGTTCTAAATGAAAAAATGACCCTTCTGGGTTAATGTAGATTTTTTACAGTCGAGTAACGGAAAATGGGAGAATTTTTAAAACTTTTTTAGTGTTTTTTTCGATGAAAAATACGTTTTTTTCGGAATTCTGAGTACGCCATCAAATCGGGCGTCTAATTTTACATAAAAGTCCCTTTGACATCAAATTTCTATCTAATCACCGTTTCAGGCTGCAAATTATTGAAAAACACCTCTTTTTCGCATGTTCAAAAATGGAAGGGGTCGTACCGCCCCTCCGTCACGAGATATCAAAAAACGGACCTCGGATTCATGATCAGGGACATAAGTTACCCCATAGGACAAAGTTTCACGCAAATCGAAGAGGGGTCGGGGCAACTGCTGTGTGAGTTGGCGGAGAATTACCCAATTACTTTACCTCTTGATCAATTAAGAAACGCATTTAAAATTAACAAAAAAATAAACGAAAAGCTAAGAATCATTTGAATCATAAACAAAGTAATAAAAAATTCCACATTTCACTCAAATCCCGCATCTCAAATTAAAATGCTTTCTCCAGCAATAACTCTCGGTCGCATTATTGGCCCGTCAACTGTTTTTCCTTTCAATTACGTCTCAACCTAGACCGTGCTTGGGTTCCACGTGCTCACCCCTAATATTAAAGGCAAAAGGATAGGTCCGTCGTTTGTTGTTTGCTCAAATCAGCCCTAGCTTCAGTCTTTCAGCCCTCAGCAGCAGGGGATGATCCGCCGATGATGATGTCATAATGACGCACCCTTCAACCGAATTGGAACAAACTGTCGAGGTTTCGAGGTTAGGAATTTTCGGGTGGGCTGCAGTGAAAAGTTGTGAAAGTTTGCCTCACCGAGGGGTGAGTTTTGCACCCCCTTAATCCCACAGCCCAGTTATGATGATGATTAGAGTCCAAGGGGTGCTTCGCTGCAATAGATCAATTTCACTTTGGCCAGCCTATTGTATTGTTTAGTGTTGAGGCAAAAAAACCGCGCTCGTTTTTCCGTTTAATTTTATTTATTTGCTTTTCAAAACCTCCTCCTTGCGTGGCACGCAACAGTCACACATACAAAAGCACACACACAGACAGAAACGCGTGGCAGTTATCCTCCCGTGTCGGATTTAATTGCAATTTTTGCTGCTTCCCTTTTTTCCTCATAATATTATAACGTTTAATTTATTCTGTTTGCTTTTGGGCGCGGGAAGTTTCTAAGCCGGTTCTTGATCAAGTGGAACATATTTTTGTTTTGGGTCTTATCGCCGGGTGCTGGCCGATTTTGGGAGTGAGGAAAATGTTGGTTTTATTGTGGTGTACAAAGTTGGTATTGATCTTGAAAAGTTCTGATACTACTTTATAAAACCAACATCAAAATTAGCGGGGTCTTTAAATTTTGGTGTGTCGAATGCAGGTGCAGTTTAAGGATTAGAACGTGCGTCTTTTTTGGAAGCCTTACAAAGTATCGTAACTAATTGTTAAAAACTAGAAAATCATGCATATTTAGCAGTTGCACATGAAAATTCAACAAAAAAAACTGCTTTTTTATTATGCCGTTTGGGTGACCTACGCCGTGTTCGAGTGGTCCAAAAAATGAACGTTTTCATTGATTTTTGCAAAAACCACATTTAAAAAAAAAACCTAGCTTCGCTTCATTTCAACCAATAGCTCTCTTGAACGATAATGAAAGGAAAATAGTTTGGAGTTCGAAAAGCTAGCCTAAAGTTTGAAAAAGCCTTATGCAAACTTCTAATGCCGTTCCAATTGTGAGTGGTCCAAAGAGCCTGTGTATTTTTTTTAATATTTTTATAGGATTCCTAGGTAAAGTTTACGTAATACTGAAAAATGAGCGAGGTTCATAAACAAGATTCTGAGATATGACTTTTTGAAAATAAAAAGTAGGTATTTCGACGTGCCACAATAACAATAACGAGAAAATGACGAAAACGGGAAAAATAGTACTCATTTTTCACTAAAACAGCGATAATTATAAAAATTTATCACTGGCTTATACCGTAAACCGGGGTGACTTTGATAGGATTTCAATTTGTCTTTGGAATATTTTCAAACAGGTGAGGTTTTTCTCATGATTATTATTTTTAAAACATGTACTGGGGTTACCCCAGTACACAAAGTCCATGCACTATTTTGGAAAAAAAACGTTTTTTCAATAGTGTTTAGAAAAATAGTTATGTTAATATTCTATCTTTAAATTCCGGGGTGACATTGGTAGTCATAGTTTTTCTTTTCAAAATCATATTTAAGATGTTCAAAGTTTATTTGCACGTAAAATGTACCATTATTAAAGAAGCTGTTATTTAGTAGTTATTAAGAAAAAAAAATCATTGTTTATATTTAGTTAACTTAGTTTATAAGTTTTTTAACAAAATACATATAAATTTTAGGCAAAATTGTTAAAAAGTCGGAATTTTGCCTGAAATTTGTTAAACGTAGTTTTGTTTATAAAATTATAGATTTTTATAGCATATTATACTGAATTTGAGGCACGAATCATAAGTTTAACATTTTTACATGAAATTTATTTAACTGAAATTGCTTAAAAAATTTAGAGATTTTTTTAATTGTGTTGCACACATATTGTTTATTATTTAAAAACTTATTTATCCTTCTCCTATAGGAAAATTGTCCACAGAATCCGAAAATGAGTTCCGTTTTCCGATTCAAAATCATGTGGGTAATTCTCTACCAACTCTCACGAAATCGGGAAAAGTTGCCCCGACCCCTCTTCGATTTGCGTGAAACTTTGTCCTGAGGGGAAACTTTTGTCCCTGATCACGAATCTGAGGTCCGTTATTTGGTATCGCGTGACGGAGGGGCGGTACGACCCCTTCCATTTTTGAACATGCGAAAAAAGAGGTGTTTTTCAATAATTTGCAGCCTGAAACGGTGATGAGATAAAAATTTGGTGTCAAAGGGACTTTTATGTAAAATTAGACGCCCGATTTGATGGCGTACTCAGAATTCCGAAAAAAAACGTATTTTTCATCGAAAAAATCACTAAAAAAGTTTTAAAAATTCTCCCATTTTCCGTTACTCGACTGTAATTTTTTTTGGAATATTTCATTTTATGGGAAATTTAATGTGCTTTTTGAATCTACATTGACTCAGAAGGGTCATTTTTTCATTTAGAACAAAATTTTTCATTTTAAAATTTCGTTTTTTTTTCAACTTTGCAGGGTTATTTTTTAGAGTGTAACAATTTTCTACAAAGTTGTAGAGCAGACAATTACAAAATTTTTGATACATATACATAAGGGGTTTGCTTATAAACATCACGAGTTATCGCGATTTTACGAAAAAAAGTTTTGAAAAAGTTGGTCGTCGTTGATCATGGCCGTTCATGGTCACCCGCGACAGACATGGACGACGAAACAAAGAGAAACGTAAAAAGTAACTTTTTCAAAACTTTTTTTTTTCGTAAAATCGCGATAAATCGTGATGTTTATAAGCAAACTCCTTATGTATAAACATCAAAATTTTTGTAATTGTTTGCTCTACAACTTTGTAGAACATTGTTACACTCTAAAAAATAACCCTGCAAAGTTAAAAAAACACGAAATTTTAAAATGAAAAATTTTGTTCTAAATGAAAAAATGACCATTCTGGGTCAATGTAGATTCGAAAAGTACATTAAATTTCCCATAAAATGACATGTTCCAAAATTTTGTACAGTCGAGTAACGGAAAATGGGAGAATTTTTAAAACGTGTTAAGTGTTTTTTTCGATGAAAAATACGTTTTTTTCGGAATTCTGAGAACGCCATCAAATCGGGCGTTTAATTTTACATAAAAGTGCCTTTGACACCAAATTTTTATCTCATCACCGTTTCAGGCTGCAAATTATTGAAAAACACCTCTTTTTTCGCATGTTCAAAAATGGAAGGGGTCGTACTGCCCCTCCGTCACGAGATATCAAAAAACGGACCTCGGATTCGTGATCAGGAACAAAAGTTACCCCATAGGACAAAGTTTCACGCAAATCGAAGAGGGGTCGGGGCAACTGCTGTGTGAGTTGGCGGAGAATTACCCATGTACATACATTGAGAAAGTCATGACAGTTTGAGAAGTTTAAAATGATGACTTTTATCATCATTTTTTTTTTACTATAGTTAACTAACTTTTCAAACTTTTCAAAATTTTATGAAAAGTTCTTCTTGAGGTACTTTGAACACTTCTCCACCACAGTCATTATGATTCTAAACCATTCCGTAAGTATTGTAATTGTACTCTTCATTTTGCGGTACCAAAAGTTGCGTATTTCAATTGATGTTCAAAGTAAACGGTAGTGGCCAAAGTGCCTCAAAAGTTGGTATTTCCCGAAAATTGTCTTTTTACGGGTCAAATCCCATTTAAAATTAAAATGCAAAGTCGAATTATGATTTATGTTTTATGTTTTATGTTTTATGTTTTATGTTTTATGTTTTATGTTTTATGTTTTATGTTTTATGTTTTATGTTTTATGTTTTATGTTTTATGTTTTATGTTTTATGTTTTATGTTTTATGTTTTATGTTTTATGTTTTATGTTTTATGTTTTATGTTTTATGTTTTATGTTTTATGTTTTATGTTTTATGTTTTATGTTTTATGTTTTATGTTTTATGTTTTATGTTTTATGTTTTATGTTTTATGTTTTATGTTTTATGTTTTATGTTTTATGTTTTATGTTTTATGTTTTATGTTTTATGTTTTATGTTTTATGTATTATGTATTATGTTTTATGTTTTATGTTTTATGTTTTATGTTTTATGTTTTATGTTTTATGTTTTATGTTTTATGTTTTATGTTTTATGTTTTATGTTTTATGTTTTATGTTTTATGTTTTATGTTTTATGTTTTATGTTTTATGTTTTATGTTTTATGTTTTATGTTTTATGTTTTATGTTTTATGTTTTATGTTTTATGTTTTATGTTTTATGTTTTATGTTTTATGTTTTATGTTTTATGTTTTATGGTTTATGTTTTATGTTTTATGTTTTATGTTTTATGTTTTATGTTTTATGTTTTATGTTTTATGTTTTATGTTTTATGTTTTATGTTTTATGTTTTATGTTTTATGTTTTATGTTTTATGTTTTATGTTTTATGTTTTATGTTTTATGTTTTATTTTTTATGTTTTATGTTTTATGTTTTATGTTTTATGTTTTATGTTTTATGTTTTATGTTTTATGTTTTATGTTTTATGTTTTATGTTTTATGTTTTATGTTTTATGTTTTATGTTTTATGTTTTATGTTTTATGTTTTATGTTTTATGTTTTATGTTTTATGTTTTATGTTTTATGTTTTATGTTTTATGTTTTATGTTTTATGTTTTATGTTTTATGTTTTATGTTTTATGTTTTATGTTTTATGTTTTATGTTTTATGTTTTATGTTTTAAGTTTTATGTTTTATGTTTTATGTTTTATGTTTTATGTTTTATGTTTTATGTTTTATGTTTTAAGGTTTCTCACGTATTTATGCCATGTATTATCTTGGAACAGAATTATTGCTGAAGTTTTATCTTAAATGTGAAATATGCTTTTTGGTAGTCACAATTTCACAAATCGACGTCGTCGTGCTATCTTGTCGCACCCGCCATTTTGACGTTCCGAGAAAAACGCGTTTTAATGTTTGACCTTGAATATTCAAAAACAAGAGCACGCAATGTAAACAATAACAAACACGTTTTGCTTGGCTCACCATTCTGAGCATTGTCCCAAAGTTTGGTTGAAGTTGGTTGCTGGAGTCCCGAGTTATAATTACAAATGTTTACGGTGGTCTAGCTTGTACGTGCGACAAACGCATCCTGACTTTCCTGGCCTGAAATCCCTTTGGCCTTTTGTCGCACTTACATCAATTTTCATGGAGTGACAAGATAGCACTACAAGATTGAAACTACTTTCATATGTAAAGTGACAAAAATGCACGGAGTTTTTTCGGTTTTTGTTGAATATCTCAGGATTGAAATCGAATTTTGGGGATCTGTGAAGGTCAAAAGGTGAGGCATTGTGAGCTGCACAAAATGGCGTTCTTAACTCAATTTGGCCCAAAATGCACGTACGACAAGTTAGCACGATGGCGACGAAATATTGTTAGATTTACATACAAACTTTGGCAAAGACGGGGTTGCTTTACCAATTGCTTCCATCTTCCTTTTTCAACCAGCAATTGTCTGAGGTAGAACTTTCAATGAATAAGCTCCATTAACGTAACAGAATGACACCTGCTAATTGGGATCCCCACGGTGATCTGGAAAATGAGGGAAATAAAACCGGCAACATTCAAAAACTTTGCGATAATCATTTCCGATTCAGCGTCAACCTCAACCTGTTTGCTTGTTTGCTTTGGTCAGACGCAATTCATAGAACAATCACATTTTAAAAACGTTTTTCCGACCCAATCCCGTTGCGGGTAAGATTTCCTCTTCCCAAACCACCCACAACAACACCATATCGTTAACTGCAGTGAGTGGGCCAACCTTGACCATTATGTTAACCAGGGCAACCATTCCCCAATTAGCTGGCAATTAGGGTGCTTGTGCCACTAAAAACGAAGCATAATGCTCGATTATTGGTTTTGAAGCCATCTCCCAATTGTCGGCATCATCATCATCATCGTCATGATGCTGAAACCCGGCGACAATCCGTGGACCATCATCGCGGGGCGTAGAAGGTGCGTAATTAGCTCCGGGCATTAAAGTTTGATCGTAGGTCATAAAATTGCTTTCAGCGGCGAGCAGAAGTGTGGGCGGTTAGTCCAGCTGCAAGTTTGGAGGGATTTGCCTTTGCTTTTAATATTTAGAAATTGTATAGAATGAAAACGTTTTCAGAATAAATGGAGAAAAAAATCATGGATAATATTATTTTAAAAAATCATAAAATTTTGTCGTGAAAAGTAAACATAAACATAAATAATGGCATAACCAAGTATAATATTATGTAGTTTTGTCTTAGCTCAAAGCTCTTGAATAAACGTATCCAACAATATTGTAAAAAAAACAGCTGTGGAATGAACTTATTGAAATTTAATACAACTATCATTGAAAAGTTTTAAAAAAAATCTCAAAAGCTTTTAGTTTTCATGACTGGGTCAGCAGAATATATTTTATAGGGTATCAAACTTTCCCCCATCTATTAAAGTTTGTCAAAATGTTTGCTCGAAGTATTCAGTTTTTTCTGAACTTAACAATTACTCAAAATCTTATTGAAAGCGCTATTGACCAACAATGTCGACCCAATTGACGACCACAATTGACGTGTTGACCAAACAAATTTATTTAAGAAAAAAAAAAAACAAAATTTTGTGTTACGGATTTTCACAAAAAAAACTCTTTATTTTTAACGAGCCCATCAATTTTAAATATCACCGCAATGCATTTCCTTCACGTATACCTATCGACTCAGAATCAAATTCTGAACAAATGTCTGTGGGGATGTGTGTAGACATGATTTTTTCCCACACGATTATCTCAGAACTGGCTAAACCGATTTTGGCCGGATCCGCCTTATTCTGTTCGTTTTGGGGTCCCCTAAGACCCCATTGATTTTTATTCTGTTTAGTGAAGTACTTTTAAAAGTATGCCATGAAAAAGTTTTTTGTAGCTACAAAAAAAAAAAATTTTGCATGACCTCAAAGGCCGGGTCTTTTTTCTTACGAGCGAGAATCGCGCAGCATGCGTATCGCCCGGTTGCCACAGTGCTTAAGCAGTGTCTGCGTCTCTTCTGGAAAATGTCTGTATTAATTATGTTGCTGAATACATCATTTAGTTTACTAAGACTAGGGGGACAGCATCCAATTCCATCGTGCACCTAATGTTGGCATATCAGCACTTTTAAATTCAAGTAAAACAAAAATTGAAAATGGCTGTTCTGGTAAAAACAATAAGGCCGTTGCAAATATTTTTCAAAGTTTATGTCGCCCCCTCTTCAAAATCGTCCAAAAAATCAAGGGGCAAAAAAAATTTTTTTTTTTTTTTCAAAAAACTTCAAAATTTTAAATAGAATAGAAATAGAAGTCTAACCAACTGAAAACAATTAGAAATGCATTTTCCTGCATTCAATACCCAATGTACAGCACCGCAAAAAGTTTTTTTTTGGCGAAAAAAAAATCTCTTCAATACTTTCATATTTTTATCACTAATGATTGAAAAACAACTAGGCAGGTGTAAAATGCATTTTAAAACCCTTTTTTCATTCAAATGTTGAGGCCAGGGATGCCAGATACACAGATTTGTCTGTGTTTCACAGACTTTTGAGCTTGTGTCAGACATTTTCAGAGGTGCACAGACTTTTAAAAAACTTCATTAAATTAATATTTTGTAATCTTTTTTGTCGAAACTTATTTCGTTAAACTTCAAATGCTTAAAACGCAGTTTCTGATGGATTTTAATGACCGTGAATTGATATATTTGAATTTTAGACAAATGCACAGACATACACAGACTTTTTTACAGACATTTTCAAAAACCAAGTGGCATCCCTGGTTGAGGCCATGGCTTGCAATTTCATTTTTTATATTTTTTTATTTTTTGCCCCCCCCCCCCCCCCCCCTCCTCGACCCTGACCAGAGTCGAGGGACATAAACTCCAAAAAATATTTGCAACGGCCTAATTATAAAAAAAATAAATGAAAAAAAATTAAAAAAAACTCTTAAATTAATTTGTAAATACAACCTAAAATACAACATGAATGTAAGGAAGGCAATAACCACCTTAAGGTGGATAAAGTAACGTTTTATCAAAGATCTATTACTCTAAAATGCTCTAATTTCCATTTAACAAATTTCTGCACCGAAATGGTTCAGCATAAGCCCATTGTGGCCTTCTCTATGTTTATACACCTTATGATAATTTTACTTATAAACTCTAAATATTCCCAAAAAATGCAAATTTTGGCGCTTAAAATTTGGCCTGATAAAATGTTGATGTCTTAGACAAAGTTGATTGGATTGGCAAGCCCAACAATTTTCAAACAGACAAAACTTTTTTTTCCAAAAATAATACTGAAAAGTTAGATTTTCAAAGTCACCCCAATCACCCTAATTTTTCAACCAAATCAAAAAATGCCCATTTTCATTTGCTCTACTGATTGTACCAAAACTCTAAAACTTCACAATTTTTCTGAAAATTTTAACGAAAAATTTAGTCAATGCTGAAAGGTGTCACCTTAAAAATAATGCATTTGGGAAAATTTCGAAAATTATTAGCATGACTTTGAAATTAAACATTAGTTGTCCATAATCATTTGAGTATTCAGCATTACTTGAAATTTAAAAATATTGGAAATGACTAAACATGAGGTATTGTTGATTTATTAACATTAATTAGGTAGTATTTTGTAAAGCTTTATGAATTGTACTCAATTTCAACAGCAAACATTATAATAGCACATCAATGTTGTTTCCGGGACCGTAGTTAAGGGGTAAGCGTGGTTGCCTCTCACCCAGTCGGCCTGGGTTTGATCCCAGAAGGTCCCGGTGGCAAATTTTGAGACGAGATTTGTCTGATTACGCCTTCCGTCGGACGGGGAAGTAAATGTTGGCCCCGGTCTAACCTAGAGGTTAGGTCGTTAGCTCAGTCCAGGTGTAGGAGTCATCTCCCTGGGTCCTGCCTCGGTGGAGTCGCTGGTAGGCAGTTGGACTCACAATCCAAAGGTCGTCAGTTTGAATCCCGGGGTGGATGGAAGCTTAGGTGTAAAAAGAGGTTTGCAATTGCCTCAATAATCAAGCCTTCGGACTCCTAGTTTCGAGAAGGAATCTCGTAATCGAGAATGCCAAGGCAATGCTGTAGAGCAAAAAATTTGATTTTTTGCAATGTTGTTTATTAATGTGGGAACTGTGATAGTTTCTAATACTGTTTGGATACAATACGACCATTTTTTTTATTGTGTAGTCGACACCTGTGTCTAGTTATGTTGACAGTACAAACAGTTTTGTTGTAGATTCAGCAAACAAAGCTACTCTTTCTGTGTTACAGAACAATACAAATTTCAAACAAAAACAACGAAGCTTTTTTTTAAGGTCTACAAGGAATTCACTGCTCATAAATGCATTATTGTCCCATGTGCAGTTTTGAGAAGTTTGATATGGGTCATTCTCTACCAACTCACACGAAATCGGGAAAAGTTGCCCCGACCCCTCTTTGATTTGCGTGAAACTTTGTCCTAAGGAGAACTTTTGTCCCGCCATTTTCCGTTACTCAACTGTAAAAAAATTTGGAACATGTAATTTTAAGGGAAATTTAATGTACTTTTCGAATCTACATTGACCACCATGGGTCATTTTTTATTTTGAACAAAAATTTTCATTTTAAAATTTTGTGTTTTTTCTAACTTTGCAGGGTAATTTTTTAGAGTGTAACAATGTTCTTCAATTTTGTTGAGCAAACAATTACAAAAAGTGATATATAAATATAAAGGGCATAAAAACGTCACGAGTTATCGCGAAACAAAGAGAAACGCAAAAAGTAACTTTTTCAAAACTTTTTTTCGTAAAATCGCGATAACTCGCGATGGTCACAAGCAAACCCTTGAAAAATATAAATCAAATTTTAGGTTATTATCTGCCCTACAATTTTGTAATACATTGTAACACTAAAAAAAACACGAAATTTTAAAATATTTTTTTTGTTTTAAATGAAAAAATGACGATGATACGAAAAGTACATTAAATTTCCCTTAAAATGACATGTTCCAACATTTCTTACAGTCGAGTAACGGAGAATGACTGAGTTTTTTAAACTTTTTCAGTGTTTTTTTCGATGAAAAATATGTTTTTTTCGGAATTCTGAGTGCGCCATCAAATCGGGCGTCTAATTTTACATATAAGTTCCTTTGACACCAAATTTCTATCTCATCACCGTTTTAGGCTGCAAATGATTGAAAATCACCTCTTTTTTCGAATGTTCAATAATTGAAGGGGCCGTACTACCCTCCGTCACGAGATATCAAAACACGGACCTCGGATTCGTGATCAGGGACAAAAGTTAACCCTTAGAACAAAGTTTCACTTAAATCGATGAGGGGTCGGGGCAACTGCTGTGTGAGTTGGCGGAGAATTACTAATATAAAAGTACGTTGAATAGTTGTCCCATCCAACAATGGGACATTTTTATTATAATTTGTTTATGAAAAAAATGGAAAAAACATGGGATAACTATGACATTATGGGCAGTAAACATCAATACAGATTGTATTTCAATCATTCAGCATTGAAAAACGAACGTTATTCTTCATCATTCTAAACCTCTGTGAATTGGAACGATTTAATCTGAATGCATTTAAATCCGATGATTTGAAAACAGTATAAAATTTTTCATAACCAAATTTAGAGCACAAAATCAGTGCTCACCGACACTAAATAGCACTAATTGAGCACTGAAATTTGACCACCGCCATAAAATCATATGTTCGATGCAATCATAAATCAATCAAAATACCTACCCAACCTCCTTACCCCACACCTACATCAGTTAAAAGGACGGCCACACTGCATCCCTTTCGTATCCCATCCCTGACCACCCCTAATCGTGAACGGGGTGGCACTATGGGGTATTTCCATATAAGCGAGCGGCCAAAAATTATTTTTTTGCTTTTTTGTGACTTTTTTGTGTTGTTTGTACTTAGTATAATGAAAACAAATGAAATTTGATATTTTTCCAAAAAAAAGTTTAATTTTCGATTTTTTTCATATATATATTTGAGGCCACATGCATTAAAGTGGTGAATTTTAATATTCTTGCTCTGTCTATTTGATGCACGGAATGGCGGTTTATGCTATGTTAAAGTTTCTGATTTACGTTCAATCTCCCTCCCCTTTTTCTTGAGTTAAAATCCACCTCTCTTTGAAGACACCCCCCCCCCCCCTCCCCCTCCAATTAAAATTTGATTTTTGCGGTGTTTTAGAATTTTAGACGGTTTATTTTATGGAACATTGTATGGATTCTCGTCCACGTTTTTGGTTGTGGTTTTTCCCTGAGTTGATCATGTGATGGTTCTGCAATGTTGTAATTCTTACAAATATACTCGAAAGCAGTTCTCACGTTTTCAGAATAGTGCTTCGTTATATCGTACAGGGACACTACGGTATTATTATCCATACTTTCAAAAGAATACAACAACGAACTGATACGAATATTCGACGAATCGTTTCTGTAAAATACTTAGAATAGGAATTTCTAATTTTATTAAACGTACCTAAGTACCAACAAAGTCATGAATATCAAATCAATTTCAAAACATACATAGCAGGTACATACGTCATTTCTGCCTCCGCAGGTAAATAATGTGATTTTAACCAAGCGTATACGCGAAATCATTAATTTCCTTGCATGAATCAAAATGTTCAAAATGGCATAACTCAAAAAGTGCACATAAGTGCACTTTGAAATTTGGAGACAAGTTAGGACATGGTTCAAATTTTAAGCTGCAAAATTTTCAGATCGCACAAATGCACACAAAAAAAGTACTCCATTAACAAAGTTGAAAAAAAACTAAATTTTGAATAAAAATCCATCTTTTTTTATTTTTATGTTTTTTTTTAGCCTGTAAAAGTATGTTTTGTAAAATATTATTGAAAAGTTGAATCAATTACCTTTCTGAATATATATAATGATGCAGGAAAAAATACATAAACAGCTACACAATACAACTATGAAAAATAATCATTTTTTGTCAAAAAACATGTTTTGACAAAGAACTTTGTCCTAAGGGCACTGTCTACGGGTGTCAATCCAAAATTTCGCGAAGCGAAAGTGTAACGATTTTCTGTCGTTTTTCAAATGCTTATATCTTCCCCCCCATTCAAACAATCTTTATGTTTTACCCACCAAACGAAAGGGGAAGTCTTAAAGTACAAGTTGACTACCTCACAAAGTTGATAAAACTTTGTTAAAGTATTCAAAAGTTAAGATGAAAATAAAAAATGAATGCAGGAAAAATCCCGGCTGCTGATTGGCTGAGAGCACTTCACAAATTTTGCCTTGCCTTCTGCTTTCGTGGAACTGTCACGCGAGAATGTTGCACCACTGTTGCCACATTTCATGCAAACTATTTAAGCTAGCACTTAGCCTCAGAAAATTTCAGTGCCTTCCGTGGTTTCATCAAAGACGGATCCACGGTGGTAATTTTATTGCTCACACACACACACACACGCACACATTGAAAGACACAGTTTGTGCACTACATTGGGAGGAATTCTGTTCTAATGAAGAATGTTAGGACGGTCAACGGACAACCAGAATGATTTGGAGTAATGGGGATGGGACTCGGGAAGGTTCTACCGGGGGGACATTAATCGAACCATACGACTTGGGGCAATATGGGTATCAAAATTCATGGTTTTTGAAACTGGTAATGAAAATGGCCATTTTGACCGGATTGGCCACACTCGGAGTGGCCAGTGCCCTCGGGAAGGTTCTACCGGGGGACATTAATCGAACCATACGACTTGGGGCAATATTGGTATCAAAATTCATGGTTTTTGAAACTGGTAATGAAAATGGCCATTTTAACCGGATTGACCACACCCGGAGTGGCCAGTGCCCTCGGGAAGGTTCTACCGGGGGGACATTAATCGAACCATACGACTTGGGGCAATATGGGTATCAAAATTCATGGTTTTTGATACTGGTAATGAAAATGGCCATTTTGACAGGATTGGCCACAAACTGGAGTGGCCATTGCCCTAAGGGAAGGTTTTACCGGGGGGATATTAATCGAACCATACGACTTGGGGCAATATGGGTATCAAAATTCATGGTTTTTGAAACTGGTAATGAAAATTGCCATTTTGACCGGATTTGCCACACCCGGAGTCGCCCGGAGTGGCCAGTGCCCTGGGGAAGGTTCTACCGGGGGGACATTAATCGAACCATACGACTTGGGGCAATATTGGTATCAAAATTCATGGTTTTTGAAACTGTTATTGAAAATGGCCATTTTAACCGGATTTACCACACCCGGAGCGGCCAGTGCCCTCGGGAAGGTTCTACCGGACCGGATTGGCCACACCCGGAGTGGCCAATGCCCTCGGGAAGGTTCTACCGGGGGGACATTAATCGAACCATACGACTTGGGGCAATATGGGTATCAAAAATCATGGTTTTTGAAACTTGTAATGAAAATGACCATTTTGACCGGATTGGCCACAACCGGAGTGGCCATTGCCTTGGAGGAAGGTCCTACCGGGGGGACATTTACCGAACTATACGACTAGGGGTAATATGGGTATGCTGAAAACGAAACTATTGGCACTACGCCCCCCGGGGCATGGCCTTCCTCTAACGTGGGATTTCTGCTCCAGCGCCTCTGACGAGACAGGAGAAACCGGGACCGACGTTTTACTTCACCATCCGATAGAAGCTCAGTGGATAAGGCGGGAATCGAACCCGCGTCTCATAGCATCATCGGGATCGGCAGCCGAAGCCGCTACCCCTGCGCCACGAGACCCACATGGGTATGCTGATTGATACCCATATTGCATCTAGTCGCATGGTTCGATTAATGCCCCCCCGGTAGAACCTTCCGCAGGGCACTGGCCACTCCGGGTGTGAAAAATCCGGTCTAAATTGCCATTTTCATTTCCAGTTTCAAACACCATGAATTTTGATACCCATATTGCCCCAAGTCGTATGGTTCGATTAATATCCCCCCGATAAAACCTTCCCTTAGGGCAATGGCCACTGCAGGTGTGGCCAATCCTGTCAAAATGGCCATTTTCATTACCAGTATCAAAAACCATGAATTTTGATACCCATATTGCCCCAAGTCGCATGGTTCGATAAAAGTCCCCGGTAGAACCTTCCCCAGAGCACTGGCCACTCCGGGTGTGGCCAATATCCTACCAGATTGGTCCCAACCCCATTGCCCCAAATCATTCTGGTTTTCGGGTGACCGTCCAACAATCTTTATAAGAACAGAATTCCTCCCAAGTTGGTGCACAACCTGTGTCTATCAATGTGTGGGTTGTGTGTGTCTGAGCAATAAAATTACCACCGTGGAGCCGTCTTTGACGAAACCTCGTAAGGTACTGAAATTTTCTGAGGCTAAGTGCTAGCTTAAATAGTTCGCATGAAATGTGGCAACATGGTGCAAATTTTGCTTTTTCTATTGCTGTCGTGGAACTTTCACGCGAGAATGTTGCACCATGGTTGCCACATTTCATGCGAACTATTTAAGCTAACAGATAGCCTCAGAAAATTTCAGTACCTTACGAGGTTTCGTCAAAGACGGATCCACGGTGGTAATTTTATTGCTCAGACACACACAACCCACACATTGATAGACACAGGTTGTGCACCAACTTGGGAGGAATTCTGTTCTTATAAAGATTGTTGGACGGTCACCCGAAAACCAGAATGATTTAGGGCAATGGGGTTGGGACCAATCTGGTAGGATATTGGCCACACCCGGAGTGGCCAGTGCTCTGGGGAAGGTTCTACCGGGGGACATTAATCGAACCATACGACTTGGGGCAATATTGGTATCAAAATTCATGGTTTTTGAAACTGGTAATGCAAATGGCCATTTTAACCGGATTGACCACACCCGGAGTGGCCAGTGCCCTCGGGAAGGTTCTACAGGGGGGACATTAATCGAACCATACGACTTGGGGCAATATGGGTATCAAAATTCATGGTTTTTGATACTGGTAATGAAAATGGCCATTTTGACAGGATTGGCCACAACCTGGAGTGGCCGGTGCCCTCAGGGAGGTTCTCCCGGGAGGACATTTATCGAACCATGCGACTTGGGGCAATATGGGTATCAAAATTCATGGTTTTTGATACTGGTAATGAAAATGGCCATTTTGGCAGGATTGGCCACACCCGGAGTGGCCAATGCCCTGAGGGAAGGTTCTACCGGGGACTTTTATCGAACCATGCGGCTTGGGGCAATATGGGTATCAAAATTCATGGTTTTTGATACTGGTAATGAAAATGGCCATTTTGACAGGATTGGCCACAAACTGGAGTGGCCATTGCCCTGAGGGAAGGTTCTACCGGGGACATTCATCAAACCATGCGACTTGGGGCAATATCGTTTTTGAGACTGGACATGAAATTTGCCATTTCGATAGTGGTTGTAAGGTCCATGGTTTCCGGATGCCGTTTTTTCTGGGGGGGATAGACATTTTCTGAACCATACTTGTTTTGGCAATAGTTTCGTTTTCTGGCAATTTATTTTCACAGAGATGTCAATGATTGAAGACATTAAATTAGTATTAATTATTAAGGATTAAATAAATTGGCAAAAAATTAAAAAATATAAATAACAATAGAATGATTTTTTAGAGTTTTGTACAAAGTTCTTTGTCTTATTGGTCATGTAGAACATAACCACCTGCACCTTTTTTCTTACCATTTTCGCCTTTGAAGGTCTGCAATTCAGTGAATTTTGAAAGTACAACTTTCAAACTCCGGATTTTTCTTAGTTAGAATGTTTATTTTCGAAAAAAATACCAAAAAATTAATTAGAGTATGTCAGTTTTTCGATTTATGGCCGCCTGAAACCCCATAGTGGGTGGGTGGCCCGCCACACGTTGCACGGGGCTTTTTCACCACCCCAATCAACTCTCTTTGGCCGACGTCAGTCCGATAAAGTGCAAACCACAACAAATTACTACGAATGAGAGGGGGAGAGAGCGCGCCCAACATAATCAGTGGCTCTCTTGAAGCTCTTTATCAGAAGAGAGAGCGAGATTTTTCCCCGAAGAGCGCGAGAGTGAGTGCCACAACTGCACAAGTTTGTTGTAAACAAAACAAACCCGAAGATTGCTCCCACGCTCTCGCTCTCTCTTCACTCCACACTTCGGGTGTGTTTTTGTTTATTTGTTTTGCACGCTGCAGCAGGCGCGTGCCGAACCACGCTGCGTCCTTGCCTTTTGATGCCGAGAGAGCGCGAGAGAGCGGGGCGCTCACGAGAGCGCATGGCCGTTCGCGCTGATTGGTTCGGAGTTCCTCGTGGAGGGGAAGTTGACGGTTTGTTTTCGCTTCCAAGAAGGATGCACGGCGAGAGAGAGAGTGAGTTCGGGGGCAGTGCTGCCAGATTTATTTTTTCGGGTGAGTGCCACGCGTGGATGAGAGTCCGCCGGGCTCCGGTGCTCGGGTCGAACGTTCCGGTGATTTAGTTTGATTTCTTGCTTGCGCGGAACGTGACGTGTGTGTGACCCCGTAGAACCTGCTGCGCGCGGAACGTCGTCGTGGAGTCCGCGAAAGGGTGTTTTTTTGCAGAAGAAAATCGCGGATTTTTTCGCGTCGTCCGGGAGCTCATTTGCTGCGGGGTTCTGAGGAAGTTCCGGAGCGAACGTCCGGATTGGGTGGCCGCAGATTGGGCGATGCCGCAGGTGGATCCGGATTATTGGTGATAAACTGGGAGTGTGGGGGGAAAGGTGGTGTGTTCCGGAAGATCCACCAGTGTGAATGGCAGGCCGCTTCCGGCAGTGTTACACTAGCGTACGAGGCGGTTCGTGTCGGAAGTGATACCGAATCAGCGCGTTGTGCCAGAGATAAACAGGAAAAGCCCGCGCGAAAGAAGGGCGAATCCCACCGATTGTGGGGCACGCTAGGTGTGAAAACAAGTTGGTACAACTCTGTAACGCCAGCTCCACCCCCACCTGGTGGCGCTAGGGTGAAAGTGTGGCCATCCGGAAGAAGATCCGCGGGTAGAGAGACGGGGAGCACCTGGGAAGTGATAATTATGTTGATTGCATAAAAAAGAAAAACAACGAGTGAGCCGCCCCCGAAAAAAAGATAAAAACCGTGGGAGCGCCCCTCGCCCCCAAAAAGCCGTGAGAAATAATATTTATCGAAAGCTTACACCTGATGAATTAATAATTGCATTTTAATTAACAATATGGTGAATTATTTTGTCCGGATTTAATCATTTCGCACTGGTGAAGCGACCCTGAAGAGAGAGAGGCGTGTTGGAAATTTGCGCCTCACCGGATTCACGATCCAGAAGAAGGGGGTTGTGCTATTTTGTTTCACTTCCGGGCGGGTGCCGTGGCGCCCGGATTGTTGTCACCGGTCCAGTGCAGCGGAACGGGGATTATGAAAATTGAATAATTAAGCTCGTTTTAGGCCGCGCTGGAAAAGCAGAGCCTCGTGAAAACAAACAAGGCTCTCATTGTGAAAAGTGTGCTGTCCCCGCAGGAAGAGCCCCCCAGTGCAAAAATAAAAATTAAAACGCGGCCACAATCGATGAAAAATTTATGATAATCATAATCATTGTGAAAATATGCAGTGAAAATTGGCGCGTTGAATTATTGATCGCCGAAGCCGAGATTAATGCCAATTTTTCCGTGCCCGGAAAAGCCGGAAACCAGGCGGTGGCCGGAAGCGACGTGGCGAGCAGATTAACCCTCGAATGTCCGAGGTCGTCCCCGGGGGAAGAGTGAGCAGTGTGTGCTGATTGATATAATATGGTTTTGTGAGTTATCGGCGCCCAAAAATCGCGAGTGCGAAAATCTCCTTGCGAGCGAATCATTCGAATCCAATAAAATAAAATTTAATTAATTGTAGTGCGTGAGCCAAGTGAGTGAGAATCCTCCGAGGGGGGAGCCGAGGTGCCCAGCGTGCTTTTAATTGGTGTGTGTGTGTGGGTGGCGTCGTCCAGTGTCCAGCTTGCATTGCTGGATTTTTAATTGACTCCTCGCGTCGAGGAGGGAAAAGAGTGGAAATCCCCCCTCCACCAATGAAAAACAGTATCATCACAACCAGCGGCCGCCGATTTCCACGACCATATGCAGCGATGGATTTCCGGAGCGGAATTTTAACGATTATTTACGGTAAGTGAGACTGGGATTTTCGGGTGATTTTTGTGTTTTTTGCACCGGGGTGCCACTGGTCAATTAAAATTGTATTTCACGTAGGGGAATGGTTCGGTTTTTTGTTTCGGGAACTTCGTGATGAAAATTTAAAACGTTCTTGGAAGGCTTAATTACAGCGAATTCTGTTGAAGGCGCAATAATGTTCGAAATGTGTCGTACAATGCCGTAATTTTCGACGAAATCAAAACATGTACCATTTAGGTTCATTTAACATGAAAGACAAAGTCCAACTGTTCTGTTTACGCCGAATTGATTTGCTCCATTTATAAAATGGATTTTTTTACGAAAATTTTGTATCGAATTCTCAAAATTTTACATGTTTCAATCAGTTTCATCACTCGAAACAAACTTTTCTGATCAAGCTCAAATTACTTGGTGGTTTAGTAGAATTTCCACTACAAATATATATATATATATTTTAATTTGGCTCACAAGACTGAAAATCTATCTTTCTATCAATCATGAAAGTTTTAACAGGATATTTCATGATGTTACCAAGCCACAGATGACTTATGTTTGGAATTTAACTGTCAAACTTGCAACCTACACAGAAAAAAAAATGAATTTTGGAATGTAGAAAATTCGGTAGGTTGAATATTACCTCTTTTTTTGAGTAATATTACATAAAAAATGTGAAAAAATGTGAAATTGATGAATATTCATCAAAAACTGATGAAAATTCATCATTTTCTGGGGTAAAATTAACCATTTTTCTGCCATTAAATCTGTCACCATTTCCTGATGAATATTACCATCATTTTTTTTCTGTTTACAATACGCAGACTGTAAAATGCATTCTTCACCAGTACAGTCGTTTTGGTCCTAATGTCAGAGAATTTATTTTACTTCGCGCATTTTTAACGTGCCGGATATTTTGTATACATAATACGAAGCAATTCTCTACGTAATCGGCCGATTTCGACCATTTTTATTTGGCTCAAACTTTGTGGGGGCCTTCCCTATGACCAAAGAAGCTATTTTGTATCGTTGGTTCACCAATACAAGTCTCCATATTATTTTGGCAGCTGTTCATACAAAAATGGTACGTAAATATTTAAACAGCTGTAACTTTTGAGTATTTTTTTTGATCCATTTGGAGGCTTGGGCAAAGTTTTAGGTATTGTTGGGGACTATTGAGAAAAATGACTAACATTTCAACGGGGCGTAATATTGAATCTGTGACCCTTTTAAAATGTTTCAAATTATTGTTTTCGAAAAGATCGGAAAATTTCACGAATGTTTTATGTTCTAACTTTGAAAATCGGACCTTTACTGAGATATCGGCATTAGAAATTGGTGGGTTGTTTGGGTGAGATTTAGAGAGGTCCAAATTTCGATGTCTCTTAGACAATTTCATGGCAAATTTTCGGAACTTTTCAAAACAAAATATTTTTAGAAATGGTCACTCATGGTCACTATTTTTAAAATCGAAAAACTGCAAATATTTCGATAAAATCAAACATTCGGTGGCTATATCTTGAAAACGGAGCCCTTTATCAAACAATCTATCAGGTTCTTTTCAATTGCAAATTAAATTTTAAATAAAAAAAATCAGGTTAAATTTTTTTGTGTAAAATTTCATTTTTTTTTTCTAAAATAACTATTTCAAAAAAATCATAACTTGGGGGCAGTTTTTTTGACCATACTTCTCTATGGCTCAAGAGTTGCCGGCTTTTTGTCCTCTAAAACATATCAAAGAAACTCGAAAATCAAAACATACATATTTTGGAAATTGAGTTTTTGTGAAAAAAATGTTATTTAAAAAATCGGGTGATTTGTTTTCCGTGTACCTATTTTTTTCTCAATAGTCCTCAACAATACCTATAACTTTACTTTGGCAAACACCATTGATCAGAAAATTCAATCAAAACTACTGCTGTTTAAATATTTACGTACCATTTTTGTATGGGCAGCAGCCAAAATTGCATGGAGACTTGTATGGGTGAACCAATGACACCAAATAGCTTCTTTGGTCATACACCCAAAACTGGCAGCGCTAGTCCGAGAGAATGATGGTCTCGAGTCGATAGAATAGTGGTACCATTCACGGACGCAGAGAACACAGCTCGAGATGGGCGATAGAACTATTCTCTCGAGGTTCATTTGCAAAAAAAGTTCATCCGTCAAACAAAAAACCAAAAGTGTCGACAACGGGAATCGAACCAGAGACCTTTGACAAACCAATCCAATGACTTAGCTGCCTCGGCCACCACAGCTTGGTGACCAAGGAGAAGTCAGAAGTCGATGTATGACACTTGTTGGAGATTTATTGATTCAACTAACGAATGAACTCATTTGTTATGATGGTGTGAGTTGATACCATTATTCTATCGATTTTGGCACTGAGCCCTCAATAAATTTTGAGAGAACGATTATCTTGACTCTGAATTTTGGGTGTAGGGGACATCTTAAGATGACTTCGCTGAAAAAATCTCGTTTCTAGAACAAATCCTGTTATTTTGGTAACTATCAATAATTCTTTATAAATTCCATACAAAACAAATTTATCCAAAACAATATACAAATGCGTTATAAGCTTGTGAAAACGTTTATTAACAAATTTTCTCGTATAGACTCTCAGAGCGATATTACTTGTAAAAACAAACTTAACAATTCATGTACTGTAAAACGTTTAAAACTATTGAAAAAAAACATTAATATTTTGTGCTCCAAGTTACGTCATAACACACAGTTTAATCTTTTTATGTCTAAATTTTTATTTGAATATTTTTTAACAGTCTGGGGTCAAATCGCTTGCTGAACAGGAGTTGGTAGCCGTAGTTAAGCAACAAGTTGCAAAATAGTATAAGTAAATACGACGAGTGCTGAAAAAAATCAAGTTTTGCAACGAGTTGCTTACAATATTTTTTGCAAATCCGAAAAAACTCTTCTTGAATTGAATTTTGTGTCAAACATGAATGTTTAGTCAATTCACCGTTCGAAACGAAAAATATTGAAAAATGTTACTTTTCGATACTGGTGTTGAAAAGTTCAACTTTTCAGCACCCATTTTAGCACTGGTATTGAAAGGAATAAATTTTCCATTTAGTTATTTTTAGTAGAGAAAAGTAGGTCGTTTCGTTTCTCCAGAAGGACAGGAAAAATTTACAGTTTCACAGTGGAATCGCAAAATAGTAGTTTTTGCAATTCCGTCGTGAAACTACTTACTTTTCCTGTCATTCTTGAACGACGAAATAGCCTACTTTTCTGTACCAAAAATAACAGAATCAAATAGCAACACTTTTCAAAATAAATGCTAAAAAGTTCTACTTTTCAGCACTCAAATGGGTGCTGAAAAGTTGAACTTTTCAGCACTTGTTTCGAAAAGTAACACTTTTCAACATTTTTTTGATTTGAACGATTTATTGACAAAATACATGAAAATTTGACATAAAATTTCACTCAGTGTTTGTTTTTTGGAATTGCAAAAAATGTTGTATGGAACTCGTTGCAAAACTTGATTTTTTCAGCACTCTTCGTATTTATCCAACTCGGTGAACCTCGTTGGATAAATGTACGACTTGTGCTGAAAAAATCCTCTTTTTGCAACTTGTTGCATAATAGTAGTTTATGCAACAAGTTGCAAAAAGAGGATTTTTTCAGCACGAGTCGTACATTTATCCAACGAGGTTCACCGAGTTGGATAAATACGACGAGTGCTGAAAAAATCAAGTTTTGCAACGAGTTCCATACAACATTTTTTGCAATTTCGAAAAACACCCATTGAGTGAAATTTTAAGTCGAATTTTCATGTATTTTGTCAATAAATCGTTTAAATCAAAAAAATGTTGAAAAGTGTTACTTTTCAAAACAAGTGCTGAAAAGTTCAACTTTTCAGCACCCATTTCAGTGCTGAAAAGTAGAACTTTTCAGCATTTATTTTGAAAAGTGTTGCTATTCGATTCTGTTATTTTTTGTACAGAAAAGTAGGCTATTTCGTCGTTCAAGAATGACAGGAAAAGTAAGTAGTTTCACGACGGAATTGCAAAAACTACTATTATGCAACAAGTTGCAAAAAGAGGATTTTTTCAGCACGAGTCGTACATTTATCCAACGAGGTTCACCGAGTTGGATAAATACGAAGAGTGCTGAAAAAATCAAGTTTTGCAACGAATTCCATACATTTTTTTTTTTGCAATTCCAAAAAACACCCATTAAGTGAAATTTAAAGTCAAATTTCCATGTATTTTGTCAATTAATCGTTTAAATAAAAAAAATGAAAAGTGTTAGGGTAGGGTAGTCATCAATGAGACACTTTTGGTTATCAACTTTCAAAGATTTTTCTCATTTTTTCATCAGCATGTTTTAATGAGCTTTTTGTTGCATTTTCTTTCTTTTAATGTGTTCTAACATTGACCAAAATATGAGATCGATCCGACATCTACAGCCAGAGTTATTCAACTGTCTCATTGTAGACGCACTTGGCAGGAACAATGAGACAGCTGGGGAACAATGAGACACACTACGAAAATCAAGATTTTTCTAGTAAAACATCATGTTTTTGTATTGTTCCATTGCAGTTAACTTGCCTTGAACATTTTAGAGCAATTTTGCCAACATGAAACTTTAATTAACAAAAGTTATACTAAAAAGTATTTAAATTTTGTAAAATTCGTATATTTATACCAAATAACTTTGCATTTTTGGTTAAATGAAGTTAAAACTCTATAAATATGCCAAAAATCACTTTTAATTCATGTTTTGAAAGATTTCCATGGATATTGAAAAGTTTAATGAAGAAAAATCAAAGTGTCTCATTGTTACCCATGAGCTGAAAAGAGTGGGGAACAATAAGACAGTCCTGGATACTGGGTATATTCTAAATTTTGGCCAAACCTAATGAAAGGACATTGTAGCCCAACTCAATCCCTATGGAACGTCGAAAGAAATTTGAAGAAATATTAGTTTTGGTGTTAATGGCTGCCTACGAGCGAAAAAGTAATTTTTGTCCATAATTTACTTTTACACCCCAGAATCAAACATTTATGAATAACTTTTCAAGGGAGCGTCCATAACCAAAGCCACTATAATGGCAGACGTGTACCCAGTAGACACACCTTTCCCCCAAATATGAGCCTGATTGGTTGAAACTACGACTTGTGAGAGCCATTTTATCATTGTTCCCCGTGTCTCATTGATGACTACTCTACCCTACTTTTCAAACATGTGCTGAAAAGTTCAACTTTTCAGCACCCATTTCAGTGCTGAAAAGTAGAACTTTTCAGCATTTATTTTGAAAAGTTTTGCTATTCGATTCTGTTATTTTTGGTACAGAAAAGTAGGCTATTTCGTCGTTCAAGAATGACAGGAAAAGTAAGTAGTTATACGATGGAATTTTTAAAAAGATTTTTTTGCACTTGTTTCGAAAAGTTACACTTTTCAACATTTTTTTGATTTAAACGATTTATTGACAAAATACAAGAAAATTTGACATAAAATTTCACTCAGTGTGTGTTTTTTGGAATTGCAAAAAAAATTGTATGGAACTCGTTGCAAAACTTGATTTTTTCAGCACTCTTCGTAAATTTACGTCGAGAGCGGGAGTTATCAAATTATGGAACGAAAAATATAAGCAATCTATTTGAAGGGACTGAAAAATTTATTGACAGCTGGAGCAATATTGATATCGAAAAGATCTACAGCCAGAAAGTCGATCAACATTTGCCGAAAATCAAAGTCACCTTCGGTGAAATTAATGAATATTTTCAGACCCAATGTTGAGACAATAGATTTATTAGAAAATGTGAATAAATACCACAGTGAAAAATCTTGAAAAATTCCCAGTTTGCTCGAGAGATCTTTTAAAACTTTGTAACAAAATATTTATAATAAGAAAAATGATATAAAACATCATTAAATCGTTCAAAAATAAAATCCTCTCAATAATTCAAAGTTAGTACATAATCTCTCCGTTCAAATATTGATGCAACTCTGTACCAAACGAAAGCCCCACTCTGTTTACCTCCTTGCGTTCAAGCAGATGACAATCCGTTTTTCGCTTCGGCGCGAGGAGATTAGTCGTTTTATTCTTTTGTCCTGTGTGCTGTCGTGCCGGGCCAAACAATCGTACATATTTAATTCAGTTTGATTCGTTTGCTAACCGAGGTACAGAGCTTTTCCATAAATTTCTAATTTCGACATGTTTGCGTGTCTCTGTGAATCGTCTGAGTTTCGATGTTGGTTGGTTTGTCAAAGTTCAACACTGGGGAGGCGTCCTCCTCTGCTCTGCTGGCAAAAGGGGTTGCTCAATGGGCTCAACTGATGTAAAATAAATTAGTAATTTTACGTGGGATTATTGGGCAAGTTGCTACCGATGAACATTGATTGAGATTGAGGCGTGGTTGGAAAATTATCTGGAAATTTCAATTTGCTGTGTGCTACTTTGAAAAACAACATCATGAATCGAATGCACGAGCTGTCGGCTTTGATCTGCTTCGAAGCTTAACTTCAGAGGATGAAAAAACAAGACAATTTCTCTACTGCACCGTTCAGAATTGGCAACAAGGACACAATCTCCAGCTCCTTCTTCGTCGCAAACAAACAGTAAAAATAGGATAAACGAACCGAAGAAACGGCAGGATCGAGGCCACGACTTTAATTCTATTAGCAATCGTTTTGTGGAGAGAGCAGAAAAAAGCTCGAGAATGGCCATCATTGACTTGGAACTTGAAGAGAGCATCGCATCCATAAACTGCATCGCGTCGAGACGTCGAAGGAGCACGACACGACGACGTCTGAATGCTTGATGGCTTTCGTTCGTTAACCTTGGGTTGGCCAATTTTTATGACATTGAAATATTGTAGATCTAAAGAAGAACTGATTGTAACATTTCGTTTTTTTTGCATATCATTACGGCTCATATTTATTTAGCATTAAGACTTTCTGTTCTATAGAAAAAATTTATGATATGGTAAACCTGCTCTGTGAAATTCTACCTTCAAATTGTAAATCATCGTTTTTATCCTTTTGCATTGAATGATTCAAATTTTAAGAAAGGTTATATTAAACTTCAAGATCCTTTTTGAACTTAATTTAATTCTACTCATTTTCAAATTATGTCTTTAAAGGTTATGCGTCACCTCCCCCAAATCGATCTCACAAGTCCAGTGGTGCTGGTGGGGGAGGGGGCTGGTCACAGAGTTCAATTTTTCGCAGTGGCTCTGCCAGCAAATTGGCAAAGTGAAAGCATTGAAGCGCCCCCTCCGGGCCAGTTTCGGACTAGTTTCGGCAGCAGCCACGTGAGATGAGTTCACTGCAGCAGCGCCAGCCAAAATCGTTCTCAAGTCGATGAACTCGGCCGGACGGAGTCTTTCGGAAGCCAAAAGAAGACCCCGGTCCGGAATGGCCAGTAGCGGTGAATCATGGAAATTATCAAATTGAACGTGGCAATTAAAAAATTGAGATGCCGTTTGTTTGCTGGCGGGGTATTTTTTTGTGTTTTGCTTCTGTTGGAATGCTGGCAGTGCTGCGATGTGAGAAATTGGCACGAAAACTGAACGTTCCAGAACAGTTTATGAACAATTTTGAGGAAGTTCGAATTTGCAAAGCAATTTTCAGGGTTGTTACGGACGGCGCGGATCGCGCGGATGGCGCGGATGGCGCGTATCGCGCGGATCTGGCGCGGATTTGCTGGCTAATTTTGCTCAGGCGCGGATTTCGCGCGGATAGCAATTTTGATAAACAAAATAATTGAAAACGATAGAAATTCTTTCACATTACAAAGGAAAATATTATTAGGAATTAAATGAATTCAATCTTTTTCGTTAAGTGCGAAAATATCAATTTCTAAGAAGTTGTAAATGAAGAAAATTTTCTTCTAAAATTTATTGATTGCTTTTTTTCTTAATACGAAACTTTGAAATAATCTTCAAGGAGCGATTTTTTTAATGTATTGAAATTTGTTATATAAATTTAACATAACATTAGAACTCATTATTATTAAAACATCTGCTTAACAATTCAAAAAAATACCAATTTTTTTAAAATCAAAATAACAAAATTCGAAAAATTACAGAATTTTAAAAATTTGAAGCTATGAAACTTTTTAGATTCTCTATGTTTTTTCAATATAAAAAATGTTTTTTTTTAATTTTTGGTTTATTGAAAAAAATAAAAATTCTGTTGCCACTCTGATTCAGGTAGAATTGATTCTATTCCCAATTATCACAACATGACGAAATCCACTTAGAAATCTGCTAAAATCTCCGTCTAAAAGCAAAATGTAATGTTAAAATTTAAAAAAAAAGAAATCTGGAATTCAACTATTTGAAACATCAGAATTTACAAGTTCAAATCATAAAAAAAGAATTCATAATTTGAACTTGTCAAAACATACAGACTCAAAAAACTTAAAAGTACGAATTATTCAATTGAAAAATTACGAAAATATTACAATTGATTGTTTGGTTAATTTTTAATGTTTTAAGAAGAAATTATTGAATTATTAAATTTTTAAATGATTAAATTATTGAATTATTAAATTTTTAAATTATTAAATTATTGTTAAACTATTTAATTATTAAACTATTAAATTATTAAATTATTAAATTAGTAAATTATTAAATTATTAAATTATTAAATTATTAAATTATTAAATTATTAAATTATTAAATTATTAAATTATTAAATTATTAAATTGTTAAATTATTAAATTATTAAATTATTAAATTATTAAATTATTAAATTATTAAATTATTAAATTATTAAATTATTTAATTATTTAATTATTAAATTATTAAATTATTAAATGATTGAATTATTAAATTATTAAATTATTAAATTATTAAATTATTAAATTATTAAATTATTAAATTATTAAATTATTAAATTATTAAATTATTAAATTATTAAATTATTAAATTATTAAATTATTAAATTATTAAATTATTAAATTATTAAATTATTAAATTATTAAATTATTAAATTATTAAATTATTAAATTATTAAATTATTAAATTATTAAATTATTAAATTATTAAATTATTAAATTATTAAATTATTAAATTATTAAATTATTAAATTATTAAATTATTAAATTATTAAATTATTAAATTATTAAATTATTAAATTATTAAATTATTAAATTATTAAATTATTAAATTATTAAATTATTAAATTATTAAATTATTAAATTATTAAATTATTAAATTATTAAATTATTAAATTATTAAATTATTGAATTATTAAATTATTAAATTATTAAATTATTAAATTATTAAATTATTAAATTATTAAATTATTAAATTATTAAATTATTAAATTATTAAATTATTAAATTATTAAATTATTAAATTATTAAATTATCAAATTATTAAATTATTAAATTATTAAATTATTAAATTATTAAATTATTAAATTATTAAATTATTAAATTATTAAATTATTAAATTATTAAATTATTAAATTATTAAATTATTAAATTATTAAATTATTAAATTATTAAATTATTAAATTATTAAATTATTAAATTATTAAATTATTAAATTATTAAATTATTAAATTATTAAATTATTAAATTATTAAATTATTAAATTATTAAATTATTAAATTATTGAATTATTAAATTATTAAATTATTAAATTATTAAATTATTAAATTATTAAATTATTAAATTATTAAATTTCTAAAGTACTAAATTATTAAATTTTTAAATTATTTAATCTGGTGTTTTTTTTGAAAAGTTCCAATAAACCAAATTTCCAGTTTTTGCTTTTTGGGTGTTTTTAGAACCGCCTTGAGTCAGGGGTATTGAAAAACACCCAGAAAACAAAAACTGAAAATTTGGTTTACTGGTCCTTTAAAAAAAAAAACTGCAGAAATTATTATTTTTTTGCCATTTTCTTAGTTCGGATAATTTTCGGAGTCATATTTTAGTTTAGAAAAATTTAGAGAAGAAAATAATAGAAATTTCGTGGTTCGATTTTCCAGAGTTAAGTTTTGGCGAGAATTATCAAGTATTAAATCCCTAGATTTTATAATTTGGTGATTTATTTTATGGCTTTAATTTTTTTTTCTGAATTTGTTTTAAAGCAACGATATTTAAAGTGTTGCAAAAAATGCTAATATTGTTTCAGAAATGGCAATAAAGGTTCCATTTGGTACAGGTGGGATATGAATCCACAACTGATCAACGGTACTGATCCAAATGCCTTCTGTATTATTCTTTTTTCGTTTAAAATTTCATTCATTATGTTACTCTCTTCTATGTTTGTCGCAATTTTTTTTATATGGCGCGGATTTCGCGCGGATTGGGTTTTGGGGTCGGCGCGGATCTGGCGCGGATTTTTTTTCGACTTTTCCGTAACAACCCTGAATTTTTGAACTGTTTGTATTTTAACAGCTTTTTGAGTAAACATTTGAACTAATTTAACAAAATCTTAAAGCAAAAATAATCATACAAGTGAATCAATGTTATGGCAACACTGTACCAGCTCTTTTCGCGCAGTGACCGAGACTTGCATAACTTCGTACTGGTCTGGTGTCGGCGGTCGGATATCATCGTTGAGACTCAAAACGCTTCTTACGTTGAATGCATGGGGTAGATGTCCCCATGTTGGACCTACTAAGCAGAGCGCACTTCCATTTGATGTAATTTGAAAGGCTGATATAAACAGTCTAGTGTGTTTTACATGATTAACTAAGTATGATCAACTATGTGATGAAAATATCTGATATCGCTGAAAATTTTTAACATGTTTTGCCCCTATTTTGGGTCTATTGCTTCTATCATCCGATTTTCAATGTACCTATTTTAGACACATCTTCTGGTTGATTGAATTTCAAAGCACGTGGCAAACTTTTTCGACTTACAGTTCAGCCCCAAAAAGTAGGTCGACAAACAGGCTAAATTACTGTCATGTTGTAATAGGTCCAATATGGGGACATAAACACTAGAAATGCTACTGCTACGCTGCAGAGAGAAATGCTTTCTTTCGTGCACTTTTCAACCAAACTTTTTCAAGGCGCATCGCAAAAAAAAAACCTTTTGGCGTGAAATGTGCGAAACGCAATTAAGTGTTTTTGTTTGTTTTGGTAAAGAAAATCATGTGTAGCAAGTTCCGAAGAAGAAATTGATATCGTTTGTACACATGTTCGTCAAATGATCACGTAACAAAAAATAATCTTTTTTAAGGGAAAAAAATCCTCTTTCAAAAAGTTTTAAGGACCATGCCTTAAAGTGCCAAAGCTACGATACCATTCCCACGTCGATATCAAAAACAAATTCCTCCGTTCGACTCTTCCTGGGCTGATAACACACACCCAAACCTCTTTGGCCGTACAAAGCTCACGTGAGTTTAGGCCTATTTTACCTCCAGGAGTAGACGAGGAACTTCGAGGTTGGACAAGATTTATCGCTCTCTATCACATCTTAATACAGTGTGTGTGTGTTCGCGCTCATCCCTCTCTCTCTCTGTTGGCATCTTCTTCTCCGTCCAAGTTGGAGTTCAAGCTCCGAAAAGAACATATCGCTTAGAAGCTTTATTTTGGGATTCTCACTCCGCCGGGTTTCGATCCCGTCCTCCGGGCTTATGTCATAAATTTTGTTTTGACTCGACATTATTAGTTTATCGAACTTTTTGCTTCTTCTTCCCGATTCTGTGGCCGTGGCCGCGCTCCGCTCAGGTGCGGCAATCCCTCGAGGAAAGACAAAGTTTAATCCAGAATTGATCGGAAGGGGAGCGGGTGGGGAGGAAGGCCCACGCGGTTGGTCAATCCGATTTGACCCTAATCTCTGGACCGACCTGCCCCACGTATGCCAGGGGTTGAAGTCGGGCGCGGATTATGCCTCATTCCCGGGTAGGACACCCACCCTGGGAGGTTCCGGGAGGAGATTCGATTTTCGCTTGATTGAAATCGGATATCAATATCAATTTCGCGAACGATGGGCTGGGTTTCCTTAAGGCACGCAACCTGGCTGCGTGCTGTGAACGATGTGTGTGTGTGACACGTTATGGCCGCCCATCCGTCCGGGAAAACTGTCGTAAATTTTACGCCGTGATCGGCCTCGCACCACCTTTGGCGCAAACTATATCCACTCCGGGGTGGCCGGATGGGCCGGCTGGGGTGTGATTCCGGACACGCGCGTACATGTGTGGGGAGGACGGTGCCATTTTCTGCAGGACGCAGCACGCCATAAATCATGACGTTTTAGTACTCTCTCGGTTCGATATAAAGCTCTCGGTCCGCATTTTTGGTGTCCTTGCTTCTTTTTTCCCCCCGATGTCTTTGGCCAGCACATAAATTTGAATTTTTCAAAATACAGACTCACATTCAGTAGCCACTATCGCTCACAGTACAGTAGAGAGGCACTTTTTGTGCTAATATTTTATAATGCACAGCACAGCTTGACAATAACCGATTCGGCCAACTAAACACACAAATAAAGCAGATTTATTGGGTTTCTATTTGCTGAGCAGAGGGAAATCATATTTTCCGCCGATGGTTTCCAGTTTGACAAAGGTTGTTGAGAATTTGGAAACTAGAGCAAAGATTTCAAAGAGTTGCAAGAGTCGGTTGACAAAAGACATCCTGATAATAAACTTTTCAAAGCGTCTGTGCTATTCACTTTAAAAAACATGAGTCTTTTATTAAATTTTCCTAAACTTTCAATTTAAATATTATAAATTTTCAAAAAAAAGCTAGGATAATCTGTAAAATTGTGGATAACTATTCCAACACTGAAATAAAATAAAAGAAGCAAATTACTAAATTCTAGAAATTTTGCCTCTTTTCATTATTTAGTAATCCAAAAAAAAACCCATTACTAAATAAGGAAAAGAGGCAAAATTCCTAGAGTAAAGGATTTTTTTACAAAACATATTTTCAGACAAAACAGTGATTACTGAAATTGTAAGATATCTCATGCGCCAAATCGTCAGTTGTGTGCTATCTTGTGACAACGACCATTTAGTACTTTTCGAGAAAATCGATTTTTAAAGTTTGTTGGTAAATAATTTCAAAACTATGAATGATAGAGCCAAACTTTTTGAAGCAATCGGTTCGTATACTAACGCTTACGCAAACGCTCCAAGTTTCAACAAATTATACACGGTAAAAAAAATTTGGTGATTTTTTTATTTAACTTTTTATCACTAAAACTTGATTTTCAAAAAAAAACAATATTTTAATTTTTTTCATTTTTTGATCTGTTTTAGAGGACATTAAATGCCAACTTCTCAGAAATTTGCAGGTTGTGCAAAAAATCTTTGACCGAGTTATGATTTTTTTATTTAATACTAATTTAAAAAAAATCAACTATTGGTCGCAAAAATTTTTCAACTTCATTTTTGATGTAAAATCGAATTTGCAATCAAAGTTTACTTTAGTGAAATTTTGATAAAGTGCACCGTTTTCAAGTTATAGCCATATTTAGGCAACTTTTTTGAAAATAGCCGCAGTTTTTCATTTTTTTTAAATTAGTGCACATGTTTGCCCAATTTTGAAAAAAATTTTTTTGAAAAGCTGAGAAAATTCTCTATATTTTGCTTTTATGAACTTTGTTTATACGACCCTCAGTTGCTGAGATATTGCCATGCAAGTGTTTAAAAACAGGAAAATTGATGTTTTCTAAGTCTCACCCAAACAACCCACCGTTTTCTAACGTCGATATCTCAGCAACTAATGGTCCGATTTACAATGTTAAAATATGAAACATTCGTGAAATGTTCCGATCTTTTCGAAAAAAAATATTTTCATAACTTTTTAAACCAGGAATTACATTTTAAAAAGTCGTAATATTGAATATTTCTGGAGTTTTTTTGAAAAGGTCCAATAAACCAAATTTCCAGATTTTCCTTTTTGGGTGTTTTTAATACCCCTGACTCAAGGCGGTTTCAAAAACACCCAAAAAGCAAAAACTGGAAATTTGGTTTATTGGACCTTTTAAAAAAAAAACTCCAGATTTGACCATATCAAAAAAAATAATAAAAATAGTGTTTTTTGCAAATCAAGGTTTAATGACAAAAAGTGAAATTAAAAATCACAATTTTTTTACCGTGTATTCCTTCAAAAGAAAAAAAAAAAGACCGATTTCGTAGAGATTTGCTCAGCACTAATATTAAGGGCTGGCGCTTTAGTCCGTACGGCCACTAGACTAGATTCATTAGACAAAATTCTTTAGAAAATAGTATTTAGATAAGTTTCTAGAGACAAGAGTATTTAGACAAAAATCTTAAGGCAAGCGTCTTAAGAAAAATGTCTTTAGACAAGAGTATTTAGACAAGGGTCGTTGGACAAGAATCTTTAGACAAGAGTCATTAGACAAGATTCTTGAGACAAGAGTATTTAGACAAGAATTTTAAGACAAGAGTCTTAATACAAAATTCTTAAGAAAATGGTCTCTAGACAAGAGTATTTAGACAAGAGTCTTTAAACAAAATTTGTAAGAAAATCTGTATGAAATAAGTCATCAAAAAATGTCACACGACTACAATCGCAGGGCAAAAATCTTAGGGGTCCAAAGAAATTGTAAGAATTGGGTCTTATTCATATGACTTCCTTTAATATTCAGCACGTTCCTTTTGATCCAAATGTTTAAATATGCTTGTGCGTTCACTTGCTTATCTATCTTCCAGCGACCTCATTTATGCAACAATCCTTGCCCAAAAAATTAGACCAAAATCCACCCCGATGAAATGGCTTTCTTTTATCTCGTCAAAACTCTTTATGAATATCACTACGGCGGCCCAATTGGATTTTCCACTCGCTTATTCCTTCCCCCCGCAAAATAATTCCATTTCGATTATCTCCCGATACGGCCGACCGCCTCGAATCCGACGAACCCGCCTCCGAGTAAACAAAACCCGTGACCGGTTCTTCGATTCGCTTTGGCAAAAAAAATTCTCGCTTTTTCCCGCAATCTCATCTACTTATTGATTGGTAAAAAATTGATGAGGGTCGGAATAGGGTTCAATTTTTTTCTCCACTCCTTCAACGATTTTTTTTTGTGGGGAAGAGGAGAGTTTGGGGGGACTTCCACAATAAATGTTGCCATTTGCCAAATACATAGTTGCAGCGGCACAGACTGAGAAGGGTTTGTCATTTATTGCGTGTTTTAGCGCCTCCCCGACCTCCGCTCTTCAGTATTGACGGTCGTCACAATCCGTTTTGTACCGAAAAAGGCTTCGATATTGTGACCCCCCTGGAACTGGAAATGTTTTCAGTTTTCCGCCCGGCCGGGCGGACATGACGTGCGCACACACATTCACACAAACAGTGACGAATTTGAATGGCGAATGTTGGGCTTTTCCGGGGAGCGTTTTTGTTGGATTTCCTTTTCAGGTGGATAGTGGATGAAACGCGGTTTGAGGGTTACTTATTGGTATTTTTTGAAGAAAAAACATTAAATAAAGTTTTGCAAGACTCTTACAACAAGGCGCTTGGAATAAGACTCTTGCAACAAGATTCTTGCAATAACACCCTTGCAACAAGACGCCTACAACAAGACTCTTGCAACAAGATGCTTGCAACAAGACACTTGCAACAAGACACTTGCAACAAGACTCTTGCAAAAAGGCGCTTGCAACAACATTCTTGCAACAAGATTCTTGCAACATGGCACTTGCAACAAGGCACTTGCAACAAGATTCTTGCAACAAGACGCTTGCAACAAGGCGCTTGCAACAAGACGCTTGCAACAAGGCGCTTGCAACAAGACTCTTGCAACAAGGCGCTTGCAACATGACGCTTGAAACAAAACTCTTGCAACAAGGCGCTTGCAACAAGGCACTTGTAACAATACTCTTGCAACAAGATGCTTGCAACAAGGCGCTTGTAACAAGACGCTTGCAACAAAAATTGGAATTTCAACCAAATTCAACCAAATTTGACCACATTTCCTCACGATAAAAAAAAACTCAGATAAAACTTCCAATCGATTGAGGAAGGTCTGATAGCAGTCAGTCAGTCGTCGACCTTTTCGGCCTGTCCGAGTGCAACAATAAAAAGTATTTGTTTAGAAAAAAACGGCGGGACGATTGGCAGCGTGGCATAAATAAAGCTTGTTCGCAGGCCCCGTCTCCTGAAGTTGAAGCTCCACAGCCTGTAACATATTGGCGCAAACGGGAGGGACCTTTCGGGGAAGCGGAAATCGTTTTTAAAGGACACACAGACGAAACGGTTCTGGATTGGAGGGTAGAAAAATTGGTCGGTTTGAGTATGCAAATGATGGGCAAACGTTTTTTTGGGGGGAAATTTTCATTTTTCTAGAAAAGTGACCCTTTTCTTGGGTACTATTTTTGTGTAACCGATTTCCAAGGGTTTATAGAAACAAAAAATAATCCGTCAACAATAGGATAATCACTCTTATTCAGAATTAGCTTTATGCGAAATTAGATTTCATTCAACCTAACCTCAAACCAAAATCGGGAAAATGTTAAAAAACAATCGATACAACGGAAATGTCAGTAACTTCTCCGAAAAAAACTGCTTGAACTCATTCTGGGTGAACTTTTTCTCCCACTATTTCCCCCGAATTGCTGCCAAAAGGTGAGAAAAATCTCGCTCCATCGTGGTGACACTTGCCCCTGCGAGAAACCAGAGGGGGAGTGTCATCGAATAGTTATCAGTGACACGTGTTCTTGCTGGCTTTTTTTGTCGCTCGCTCTCTCTTCTTCAGAGCCTGGTGTCATCAAGCCGTTTTTTCCGGCCCCCGTGACGCGTTGGTTGCCAAGAAGCCTATGGGCAGGCAAGGAAAAATCGGAACTGTCGCAGTCGCAGGAAAATTTGGGGGATTTTTTGTGAGTGTGGGAAGTGGCGAAAATGTCGGAAAATCGATTCTTATCGTGTTATCTTGAGTTGGAAAGACGTGTAATTTTGCTGAATTTAGCATTTTTTACTTTTTTCACAACATTCTTTTGAACAAGACTTTTGCAACAATAATTTGGTATCAAAAATCTTGCAACAAGCTCCTGCAACAAAACTTTTGCAACAAGAATCTTGCAACAAGACGCATGCAACAAGACTCTTACAACAAGGCGCTTGCAACAAGATGCTTGCAAAAAGACGCTTGCAACAAAACTCTTGCAACAAAACTCTTGAAACAACAACGCTTGCAACAAGGTGCTTGCAATAAAACTCTTGCAACAACAACGCTTGCAACAAGGTGCTTGCAATAAAACTCTTGCAACAAAACTCTTGCAACAAGGCGCTTGCAACAAGGCATTTGCAACAAGGCGCAAGAGCAACAAGACGCTTGCAACAAGGCGCTTGCAACAAGACTCTTGCAACAAAACTCTTGCAACAAGGCGCTTGCAACAAGGCGCTTGCAACAAGGCATTTGCAACAAGGCGCTTGCAACAAGACTCTTGCAACAAAACTCTTGAAACAACAACGCTTGCAACAAGACTCTTGCAACAAAACTCTTGCAACAAGGCGCTTGCAACAAGGCATTTGCAACAAGGTGCTTGCAACAAAACTCTTGAAACAACAACGCTTGCAACAAGACTCTTGCAACAAAACTCTTGCAACAAGGCGCTTGCAACAAGGCATTTGCAACAAGGTGCTTGCAACAAGACTCATGCAACAAGGCGCTTCCAACAAAACTCTTGCAACAAAACGCTTGCAGCAAGACACTTGCAACAAAACTCTTGCAACAAGGCTCGCAAAAAGGCGCTTGCAACAAGATGCTTGCAAAAAGACGCTTGCAACAAGACTATTGCAACAAAACTCTTGCAACAAGGCGCTTGCAACAAAGCATTTGCAACAAGGCGCTTGCAAAAAGACTCTTGCAACAAGACTCTTGCAACAAGACTCTTTCAACAAGGCGTTTGCAACAAGGCGCTTGCAACAATACTCTTGCAACAATGCGCTTGCAACAAGGCACTTGCAACAAGATGCTTGCAAAAAGACGCTTGCAACAAGAATATTGCAACAAAACTCTTGCAACAAGGCGCTTGCAACAAGGCATTTGCAACAAGGCGCTTGCAAAAAGACTCTTGCAACAAGACTCTTGCAACAAGGTGCTTGCATTAAGACTCTTGCAACAAGGCACTTGCAACAAGACGCTTGCTACAAGACAATTAAAGTCGACAACTTTCGGCGACAGGCATGTTGCAGCTCGATTTGAATTCGAAAATTCAAGCAATTTTGTTTCTTTTCGAGCAAGAATTGTCAATTTTTTTTTCCTAAATGACCTGAAATCATTCAGAGTGCCCTCAATTCGTTTTGCTCGCAAAGGTCGTGTAGAACGGAGGAAAGAACTCACTTTTTTTCTCAGCGTAATGACGCTATCTATCAGATGGTTGATGACCCTGGCAGCGTTTCAGGCGAAAACTGAGACAGGACGGTGAGGTCGAAGAGCGATCTGAGGAAATTAGGTCCAGCCTGAACACCAGATGTTGTCCTCAAGCTAAATTGAACATTATTCTGGAAATTTTGAATACTTCTCAAACGATTCAAGCCATGTGAGAAAATCAACAAAACTAAATTCCAGCTACGTTATGAATACTAATAAAATCAATTAATGGCAGAAAACCCTCGCCTCAAAGCATAAATTTTCCAATTTAATCTGGGCCAACAATTTGATTATTCAAGTCGACACAAATTCAATTTGAATCACTAATAGTAGAACAACTTGCGAGAGCTGCCAATAATCGGCATTGATTTTCCACTCGATCCATCTCAAAATTCCCCGGCGGCGGCATCGCACAATCCTTCAACCGTGGCCACGCCAAAGTAATCATGTTAACCTTTTAGCTTTTTGTATCATTTTCACCAATGATGACTGATTGCTACAGCCACCCTTAACCCCCCCGGGCAGACCAAAGTTTTCCCAACCAAAGGAAAAAAAAAAGAAAAAACTTTCCTTCCCCCACATTCACAGCAAAATTTAATAAATCATTTTTATAGCTGCTAAAAAGCCACCCAGGAGAACCGATCAACACAGAGAAGGCATCCGACCTCTCCGCGGTCAAGCCAGAAGAGGAAACACTTTTCTTCAAATCTGTAAAAATCAATTAATTTTCAAGTTTTTTTCTCCTCTTCTCGCCTTCGACGGATTTCCCGACTTTTCCTTCTGATTGGTGGTGGTGGTGCCACACAGCAAACGCGATAAATTGAATTATCCCGGAAGTTTTTCCTCCCGTTCCGGGGCTGTGATTATGAGATGCGGAAACGGAAGAAGCCATTTTTATTAATCAAATTTGCAATGCGATTTTATATGGGTATTGCGGAAGTGCTATTTTCCAATGAAAGGATCGGGATTTAAAATTGCAATAATTTTGTTGGGTGATGTATTTCCATGATTTTTAATTTAATCTGTTAGTCATTTGCTCCATCTACTAGTTTAAAATGGATTATTATTGATTTAGATTCTCCGCTTAAAATTTATTTAATTGCAGTGAACTTTGATAAAAAAAACTGATTCCTAGAGTATATAATTTTCATCATTCTATCAAACCGAATTTATTTGCAGATACGCTCTATTAATAAATAATTAGACTAAAGTTTATTTGGGCAAACATTATTATAGGTTTGTCGATTTTTACATTTTTTACGAGTTTTACCCTTTTTGCCTTCCTCGCTGAGGTAAGGCTATAATTCTGCTCGAAAATTGAACTTTTCATATGAACTTCGTAGACCCACCTTCATGTGTTTTCTCATATATCGGGATGTTAGATAAATGGCCGGAAATTGATTCAAATACCATCATGTTACACATCATTGGATAGGTAATTGAAAGACCTTTAAATTAAATCCAATAAATTGAAGATCTAGCATTCCTGTTTCGAGTCATGACCACTTAAGTGATATTTATGTATTTTTTTTTTTTTGAAGCCGGTTTTCACTTAAAGGTATGTAAATGATATCCGGATCCATCATCCAACCTATTGTTAATAAGGTAAGGTAATAGAAAAACCTTTCCAAAGAGTCCAAAACATTGAAAATCTGGCAACCTTGTCTCAAGTTATGCCCACTTAAGTAAAAATTATGTACTTTTTTAGGCCGGATCTCCTTTATTTGTTTGTAAACAACTTCCGGATCCATCATCCAACCCATCGTTGGTTAGGTAATTGAAAGACCTTTCAAACGAGTCTGAATCTGGCAACCCTGTTTTAGATATGATGTACTTTCCAAAGAATTGATAATTGGGTACTAAAGCCCTATGTAATTTATTATGTACAGCGGTAAAAATCACGATTAAAACCATTTCTAATCACTTTTTTTTTATTTTAACGCAAAAAAATATTGACAAGACAACATTTTTTCGATGGATCAACTATGGTCCCCTTGGAACGAGCTGTCAAGTAGGACCTTTTCTGTCAAGAAGGGCCGTGAAGTAAATTTTTCAAAATTGAATTAAAAATCCATTTTAAATCCTTTGCGGCCGTTGCACCTAGAAAAATAAGCTTTATCGTTGTGAACAATAATATCACAAAGTTGAGCCAGATGTAAAATCATTGATTTCATAAGTTCACAGTTTGTGGCGTGAAAATCACAATATTAGAAGTTCTTAAGAATTTCGCAAAAAAAAACTCTAATTTTAATTTCTTGAATATTTTTATTTGGTTGAAACTTTGTCCATTAATTTCTTAATCCAATTAAGCCATTTTGCATAGTTGGATTCTCCATAAAAAAAAACCGGGGGCTGTCCATATAAAAGTGTTTTGAAAATATTCGAAAATCTGTCCCATGAGAAGGGATTTTCTTACCGATTTGATGTCTTTGGCAAAGTTGTAGGTTATGATGAGGACTATACGGGGGAAAAAAAACATACACCCTAAACTGGGCAGCGCTCGTCGGAGAGAATAATGGCCTCGAGTCGAGAGAATAGTGGTACCATTTACGGACACAGAGAACACAGCTCGAAAAGGGCGAGAGAATTATTCATTTGTAAAAAAGTTCATCCGCCAAAACAAAAAAAAAACAAAAGTGTCGACTACGGGAATCGAGCCAGAGACCTTTGACAGATTAATCCAATGACTTAACTGCCTCGGCCAACACAGCATGGTGACCAAGAAGTGGTCAGAAGTCGATGTATGAGACTTGTTGGAGAGTAATTGGTTCAATTAACACATTTGTTTTGATAGTGTGAGTTGGTAGCATTATTCTTTCGATTTCGGCGCTGAGCCCTCAAAAAATTTTGAAGGAATGAATCTCTCGACTCTTTATTTTGGGTGTAGGTACACGAACAAAATATTCATTTTTAAATATGTTTTGATCACACTAATTCGATTTTGCCAAACTTTACTCAATTCGATTTCTTAATTTATGAACAAAAAAGTAATTTTCGGGAAGTATCAAAAAATTCACCTGAAAAAGTTATAAAAAATACTTATGTAAATATTTGATGAAATCCACCGTTTTCGAGAAAAAGCCATTTCAAAGCTAAATTTTTCAGAAAAAAATGTCTTTTTTATTTTTTAAATATTTTCCATCTTTGTCCATCTCTGGGAAAAAAAATATTTCAAAACCTGAGAAAATGCTCTACAATTTACTATTTTGGAGATTGTTGATCCGATTTTTGGTTACTGTGAATTAAAATTACATAAAATGAGGTTTTTAAATGCTACCCAAACGGCCCTCAATTTACAATCGATGACATCTTGGAAACTATTGATCCGATATTTAAAATCGTGTAAAATTGTCTCAACTCTTCAAAAAAATTTTTTTTTAGATTTTTTAAATCACGATTTACCTAAATTTCAAGATTCACAGTTCTTATAAGCTTATTTTTTCATTTAAAAAGAAATTAACAAAAGGAAGTTACATGTTATGGTAGTTATTACTGTGGGACATTTGAAAAACATTATTTAAATGCTTCTATCTAATGTTAAAGTGTAGGACAAATAAATTTGATTAAAATATGCCGATTTCAACCATACTAGTAGTGTTTCAAAAATTCCTCCAAATTTCAATGAACTATTTGAGTAACCAAATTCGGTTTTTTGGGTTTTGGTTGAACTCTACTTTTATAAATAAAATCATGAAAACTAAAAAACACACATTTCCATTAGAAAAGGCTAACTTTTAGATCATCTCGCTTTCAAACAAAACCGTTACTAGCAAAGTGCACAGCCTATTTACCGTGTAAAGACACGTGTCCACCGGCACCAAGCCGATTGCAAAGTGTCGGTTTCATTAGCATTCAATCACAGGGCAGAGAAAAACTCCGGAGCATGACTGCACTGCAAATGAGCAACGACTAACATGAGTGATGCCCGGGAAGGTACCTGATGTGGTGGGGGCTTCCTCCCCCTCCAAAGCTGAATCCAGTTTGAAATTTTCTGATGGAAGCTCGGACTGTGGCTTAGCTGCGAATCAACCGACCAAAGAAAGAGGCTTAAAATGAGGAACTACCCTCAACGTGTGCAATGTTCGAATGCTGGAAGCTCCTCTTCTCGTACATAGCTGATGGAAAACGCTGGGAAATTGTTCGAAGGAGAGCGCCTGTCGATTAAGCATTTTCCACGCTCGGCTGCCGGCTCGATGAATGTTTACCGGATCAATTGGTGCATGATTGATTTTGGCTTTGGCGCTCTTCTCTGCTCAAACCCGGGGTTTGAGGCCTCCTTCTTGTGGGTCTTCTATCGTTCCACGTGGACGTGACCAAAGCCAGCGCTAGGGATAGTGACGAACTGCCTGGCTTTTGCTGAAGCTGGCCAAAAAACCGTTCAAAAATGAAGTCTGGTGGTGGACACGTGGCGCAAAAGGTTACGGGTCGATAAATCCCACACACTACGTGCCGCCGCGGTGACCGGAGCGGAAAAATCGGTGACACGGCACTCAAATCTGGTCTGCGGGAGACGGTCCAGGAGAGAGGTGTTTCGTGGTTCATTAGAGCAAGAAATGAAGGTCACACTTTTGGACGGTGTGACTCTGGAGATTATTGGATTTTGGGTTGGCTCGTTTTGCGGAATTTTAAGGTGGTGGAATTGGGTTGGCAATACTATTTTCCATTGATACTTTCAGGCAAAATAGCAAAATACTAGTCTGAACACAAGCTTTTTGTTTAAAAAATAGTCTGAAACAACAGAACGCCTACAAAAAGTCAAAATCATTACGTTGTTATAAAGGTGAAATCAGTTTAAAATCAGAAGACGTACCAATATCGAGCAAAAAAAAACCTCCACAATTAGGCAAATCTCACCCACGGCGAAGATTAGCATAAGGGTGGTTCAACGGTAGAAGCACCCTAATTGAGGCATTCATCAAACGGGCCGTATTGTGCCCCGGAGATCATCATCTTCCCAGCAGGAATGGTCCACAAAAAAAAAAAATAACCCCTCTTCAAGCCAGATACTTTAAAAGCACATTTTTCAAACCGCTTTTCCCCTCCGGGGAGGAGGCCGTTTACCGATTCGTTCCGGAGTCCGAAACCCCCTTCGGTTATGATGTGTTGATAGACGCATGGACTCTATATCTAGCGAAAACGTATAATTTTCAATTCCTAATATTTACGTTGCTACCTCTGCTAGAGAAAAAAACCTAAACTCCACAGGCATAAATCTCAGAGGCTGGCCGTTTTTTTCGGCGCAGACCCATTTGTTGAACCAACCAAACACGCGGGAGCCTCCGAAACCCCGGCAGATAATTGCAATCATTATCGATCAGTAACGTTCGCCCAATCATCCTCCCATTCCGGTGTAGTGGAGGAGAACTGGAGGTAGCGCTCTCATAACCAGCTCGCCTGGATCATAACACACAAAGCTAAAGGTAAGGAGTACGAGGAGAAGAAGAAGTAAAATCGTGAGCCTAAAGAAGCCACATTAAAGCGAAAACCAACAATCTACCAGCGTCTATTCAGAACACCACGCGTTGATGAACCGTGCCAGATCAAAATTTCTTACTTATATGGGTCTTGAAGAAGAGGCAGAAGACCAGCCGTTGCTTGCCTTAATTTGAACAAATTAACCTCGGACTCGGGCGTAATGTTGTTTGCAGTCTAGAGAGCTTCCCGGGAGCTTCTGTTGGATTTTGGTTCGATTGGATTCACGCTGCGTCGGTTCGATATTGGAACACCTGAGCCTCCACGTGTAGAGTAGAGCAAAGAGCAGATTCAGAACGTTGGGAAATCGTGGGTTTTTTTTCGAGACGGCGAGTGAACGTGCTGGTTTGTACGAAATTTAAGAAGTTTAACACGAGCATGCAGGTTCGGATCATGTTTCGTAAAGTTTTGCAGCTGTCTGTCTAGCAGATTTAGTCTAAAATGATGGTTCCAAAGTTTTTCGAACACCAACAAGCTTGAGATCTCTCAAACACATGAGACGCTAGCTAATCATGGATTATTGAAAGACTGAGACGCTCACACTGTGAGACTCAGGGAATACTTAAAAAGTGGTAATCTTCAAATAAATCAAGAGACGCTTGCAAGAAGTCACCAAAATGCGCATGAGATACTTAAAAATAAGCGGTCTAATTAGACTTATGAGAAGTCTCTAGAAACTCATGAGACGCTTATTGGCTAGAATTTTCAAGAAACAAACTTATAAGATGTCCTTAAAATGCAGGTTAGAGCTCAATAAACGACTTGTTTTAGAAGCTTAGAAACGAGAAGTCTTAAATTAAAACACCTGAAGGTATCATGAGACACTTACAAAAGAGAGGCCCCTAGGTAACGGCTCACAGGCTAACTTTATATGCTTATGAGACGCATACAAGTTAGAACTCAATGAAAGACTTGTTTGAGACGCTCAGGCCTGCAAAAAGTTTCCAACCCAGCGTACACATCAAGCAAACCAAAATGTCAGTTCACTGCTAGCATGTGACTGCAAGCCTACTGTGTCTATTCAACCACTGCCGCCTGACTCGTGCCGGTCGGCTGCTGGAAAATGAGAGACGTGAAAAAATGAGCTACACTCACTCAATTTGTGTCATATGACTGACTCGTAAAATCCTCTTTAAACACTATTTTGACTATTTACAAACAATTGAATGATGGTAGACTGTGCAAAACACTTAAAACAACCATAACTTATATTCAAAATAACATTTCCACGCATAAATACGAGCTTTTTGTGTAAATACTTGTTTCTTTATGTGTGTGCGTGCAACGACGAATGAGCGTTGGTCGACTACTGCCTCGCATTGCAGCTGCTCAATGAGCTAGGGCACTCACGACTGCGCCGGGTTTGTTTATGTCACGGTTTTGCGGTTCAGTGAATGGATCTCAAAAAATCGTGTCAGAGTCGCCGATTTTCGCGTCATGACCCCTGACATTTTCAGCTCTAGAGACGCTTACAAACGAGAAGTCTTTAAAAAGCAATGCTTCTCTTAAGAGCAAGAAGTCGCTAAACGACTCATGAGACACTACATTCCAAAGCTTGAGATCACTGAAAGACTCAAAAGTCGCTTAAATATCATAGTTTCCTAGAAGATCCATGAGACGCTTACATACTAAATATCACTAAAAGACTCCCATGACTGCATGAGATGCTTACAAGCTGAGATGCTTACAGGCTAGAACATGCTATCTTGTGCCACGTCCTATCTTTTTACGGCAGACGTGTCACAAGATAGCACACAAGAGACAAGAAGTTACGACAAAACTCTTGAGACACTTACAAAATAGACGTTCTTAAAATACTCAAAACCCGCTTAAAGGCAAGAGGTCAATTAAAGACTATAATGAGACGCTTAGAAACTAGAAGTCTTGAGACAAAAATGATACTCTTACATGCAAGACGTTGCTATAAGACTCATGTGACGCTTACAAAGTAGAGTAGCGAGTCTTAACAGACTCATGATTCACTTACCAGCTAGAGATCACCAAAATCCTCTTGAAACGATCCCTAGCTGAATTATGAGACGCTAATGAGAAAAGAAACATTAACCTTACAATAATAAACTACAAGGCTTAACTTTTGAAAAGACTCTTGAGACGATTACTCGCTAGAGGTCACTAAAGAATCATGAGACGCTTACAAGCTACGAGCTACCTCAATACTTTTAGAGCGGTCTTGGGAGTCTCACGAGACGCTTTCAAAATAAAAACCCCTCAAGATTTCGGAGATACTTACAAGCTGGAAGTTATTGCACGACTTATGAGATGCTTACAACCTTGAAGTCTTTGAAAAACTCAAGCTAGAGGTCACTGCAAAACCCGTGAGATGCTTACAAGCAAGAGAAATATTTTAAGACGCTTACCTTCTAAAAGTCATTAAAGGTCCATGAGTCGGTCTTTAGAAAATTTTAAAGACCCTTTTAAGGTAAAAGTCACTAATAAATTTTAGAAAACTTATGAGACGCTCTTTAAAAGACCTATAAGACGCTTACAAGCTAGAGGTCACTAGAAGACTAATGGAATATTTACAAGCTAGAAATCACTACAAGCTTGTCCTAAAAGACTAAAACATGTAGTTAAACACTTAAATTTCTAAGAACATTCATGAGACACTTACAAGCTGAAGATGCCTTGCCGATTCATGAGACGCTTACAAACTCAAAGTTATTTAAATACTTAACAGAATAACATTCATGAGACGTTTACAAGCTAACGATGCCTTGAAGATTCATGAGACGCTTACAAGTTAAAGACGCCTTGGAGATTCATGAGACGATTACAAGTTAAAGATGCCTTGCAGATTCATGAGACGCTTACAAGCTAAAAATGCCTTGAAGATCCATTAGACACCTACAAGCTGAAAGTTATTTAAATACTTAACAGAAGAACATTCATGAGACGCTTACAAGCTAAAGATGCCTTGAAGATTCATGAGACGCTTACAAGCTAAAGATGCCTTGAAGATTCATGAGACGCTTACCAGCTAAAAATGCCTTGAAGATCCATTAGACACCTACAAGCTGAAAGTTATTTAAATACATAACAGAAGAACATTCATGAGACGCTTACAAGCTAAAGATGCCTTGAAGATTCATGAGACGCTTACAAGCTAAAGATGTCTTGAAGATTCATGAGACGCTTACAAGCTAAATATGCCTTGAAGATTCATGAGACACAGGTCTACAAGCTAAAAGTTATTTAAATACTTAACAGAAGAACAATCATGAGACGCTTACAAGAAAAAAGTTGTTTAAAGATTAAACCAAAGGGTTGAAATGATTCTCAAAATCTAGAGGTCAATACAAACCTGAAGAGGCACTTGCCGGTTAGACGTCACTAGAATTAATTAGAGGACATTATAGGAATCATGAATCTTAACGTCACCAAAAGTTTCAGGGGACACTAACGAGCAAAAAGGCACTGGAAATCTCAAAGCACATTTGGTATGCAACCAGAGGACTAGAGCAGGTTCGCAAATATCTTCTAGTTTTCTGGTTCAGTCCTCAAGACACATTCCCAAAATTGAAACAAACCATAGCCATCACCACAGCCGTCACACGTCCAAACTGCACCCGGGGTGGCTGCAACCAGCGTTGCTCCTCGGAAAATCCGACCATACCCCGGCACAATATTTTCGGTAATTGAAGAGCACGCATGTACATGCCAATGTCTCCCGTCACGCACCCGGGGGCTGTAAAGAACCCGAATTTACCCGGAGAAAACGGGTCCATCCAAGACTCCAATCGACGGCGCAACAGCTGCCCACGAGACCACACGGCCTCCGAAAGGTATCAGTTCATGGGCAGGTAGCAGGCCATGGAATCAATGTTGCACACGTGGAGGCTACGGACGACGACGACCTCCTGAGTAGGCCGAGATAATATCCAACTTTATGACGTGCTGCGTCAGAGTAGGCTGAAATTCTTTTCGGCAGACGAAGAGTCTTGTCGGTCTACGGTCACAGACAGCAGATTTCCTGGGAACGTTTCTTGTCAAAATTTTTGTTGCTCCTTGCCGCGACGTCTGTTTTCTGTGGTACTGTGATGAAGAAAGTTGTGGACCAGAATGGCCCTTTTTCGGAAGAAGGTTGGCCAAATTCAGAGCAAAACCCCAAATATGTTCCGAGCAACGATATGGGAAGATTTTTGCCCGCCAAAAATGGCATACGGTTGGGGGGAAGAGATAACGCAGTCCACGTGGAGGAGGACGATGAGAAAGAAGAGCGGAAGTGGTGGTCCGGAAACAACGGCAAATGCAAATTTCGGTTCTTGTTACGCAATCTGTGTGTTTGTAGCAGAGTTGAGTGCTGCGGAGATTTACTGCTGATGTTTTGTGGAAGTCAGAGCTGTTGCACGTTTGGCCAGAATTCCAATTCCGAAACCGACAAACCGTTCCGTTTGTTGCTGTTGTTGTTCAATTTTGTGTGATGTTCGATTCGATGGATGCTGCTTTTTCCGGAGATGCTCGGCTCAACGTCTCAGCACAATTCGGTACGGTCGGATTGATGATAAATTGAGCGCGGCCTAAGCCGGTGAGATTTGTTTGTGTGTGTTTGCTTGCTGGTCATTACCGGTTTGGCCGGTAGGTTTTTGTATCGGTTTCCCGGTGAGTGAAAATTCCTTCCGAGAACGATTCCAAAGTCGGCAAGCTTATCGACGTTACAAGCGAAAGGAAGCCCAAGCAATGCCCTGAATCGCGGCGGTACATTTTTTTAACGTTTGTAGGCCGGTTTGAAGCTCTGAGGTTGTGCCTCCTGTGGTGGCGACGACGACTTCTTGCATGCAAAACCGCAAATTTTTATATAATCTGGAGCAGCAAACCAGCGGGCTTGCCGTCGCCATATGTAAATAAATATGCAGAGCTTTACGAAACGTAATATCAACGGGGTGCGATGAAAGAACAAAGTTGGGGCACTCTAATCTGAACTGTAATGGCACATTTTTTATAATTTAATTGAGTTGATATTTTTTGAATAATTCCTGTTTTGTATTTTTAATAACTTTTCATGTTTATTTTAGTATTTTAGTGTTTAAAATAGAAGTTTCATTGATCTAGGGTTTTTTTCTCAATTTTTATTTTCCCTAAAAGAACACTCAGCTAGCAAAATCTAAACGTAGGAATATGTACCCTTCCTGCAAAGGCTTATTAATTGATCTCAGTTGAAAGTTTCTCCAAATCTTTGAATTGCAAATGTAACATCCTGGAACAGAACTGCTAAATTCTAATAAAAACACAAATTGAAAAAAAATAAAAATAGTAGTTTATGCAACAAATATTGTACATTTCTGGAGTTTTTTTTTAAAGGTCCAACAAACCAAATTTTCAGTTTTTGTTTTTTGGGTGTTTTTGAAAACGCCTTGAGTCAGGGGTTCTAAAATCATCCAAAAAGCAAAAACTGAAAATTTGGTTTATTGGACCTTTAAAAAAAACTCCAGATTTGCATACAACGACGTTTCGAAAACTTTAATTTTTCACAGCTGTTTGGTTTGTTCTTGACTACAAATGAGTTGCATAATAAACATTTCAGCACTCTTTTTTGGGTGAGCAGCCTGCTGTAGGACAAGCATAGTAAATAATACAACAAAGTTGCAAAAAGTAAGAATTTTCAGTACGGAATTGCAAAAAAATATTTGTGAAAAACAGACTTTGAAAAATCTTTTGAAATCGATTGTAAACTATTTAGAATATATTGAGTTTATTTGCACCGTATTAAGTCAAATGGGATTAAAACATTATTTAAAGATCACTGATTGGAAAAAGACGTTGAGCAAAACACGGCGTGTTTTCTGGGAATTCTTAAGAAGAAAAAATAGTCATCGCTGATTTCAAATTTGTCTTATAGTAAATTTTCTCAAATTCAGCTAAAACAAAATTTTCAAAACGTTCAGTGATTTGCAACCTTCTACAAAGTTGTTTCATGTCAAATTTTGCACATTTCGATGAGTAAATGACACATAAAGCACATCATTTGACAAGTTTCTTGAACAGTTATTAACAATATTCTTAAAAATAAGGAATTTTAAACAAAAAATTTAAAAAAATATATCTCAAAAATTTCTCGATAAAACATTCCGCTCCAAAAAGCATAAGAAAGCTGAGCACATTTCTATAAGGCACATTTAAAAGTAGCGGTGACTATTTTTTTCTGAAAAATTTGTACTAGAAAACACGCCGTGAAAAGACAAATAAATATTTTTACGAATTCTTAAAGATAAATCAAACATTTGACAGCAGTATAAATATAATCCTGTATAAAGGTTTTTGCATTACTTTTTGCTTAAGTTTGGGGGCCCAAAATGGGGACAAAATAATCAATATTAACTTTCTTTGAAAAAAAAAAAAACTTGTAAAGCTTGATCGAAAGCTTATTAGAATACATTGCATAACGTTTATGTATGCATTTTTAATCAAATATACTGTCATCAAATTTCCACAAATTTGTATGATAAAATGTCACCTCTGATAGCGGTAGTCTGACGATAGATTTAATCTTTTTACAAATTTTGAAATTTGGAGCCACAGATCGGAATTAGACGAACAACCAAAGAAAAAAATATTTTCGTAAAATCGTTATAATTTTGCAAATTAAATGTGATGATGTATAAAGTATGTTGAGTTACTTCCCATTATTTATTTTTTAATTTAGGCTTGAAATTTTTTTTGCCGCTGCCTTCAATTGGGACTGGTTCTGAGGGATAAAAACTAGAAATAAAATCTGTAATAGTCTTATTTTTGGAAATTAAGGCCGATGCAAATATTTTTCAAAGTTTTTGTCCCTCGGCTGTGGACGTGGCGGAGGGGGGAGGGGGGGGGGAGGAATAAAAATATAAATATTGAAATAGCAAGCCATATTTTCAGCATTTGCATGGAAACACTGTTTTAAAATGCATTTTACACTAGATAGTTCAGTTGTTTTGCAATCATTCATTTTGAAAAAATGAAAGATTTGACGAAAATAAAAATTTTAGCGAAAAGAAACTTAAACATCGAAAAGATTTTAAACTCAACCCAAACATGCTAAAATGATTCTAAATGCAGGGAAATGCATTTTAAATTGATTTCAGTTGATTGTACTTAAATGCCATTAAAATTTTGAAGTTTTATGAAAAAAAAATTGTTTGCCCCCTGATTTTTCGGGCAACTTATAAGGTTGATGGGGGGGACAAAAACTTTAAATCAAATTTGTACCAGCCTAAGTAAAAAAAATCTTGTTTTTAGCCACCACAACGCTTAAAAGTATTGATCATTGTTCAAGCATAATTTAGAAAAATAATTGAAAATTGTGATACAATGTCAAGCAATTCATGAAAAAAAAAACAAAATTCGTACTTCAAATCTTGTCTCGTTCTGCGGGCATTTAAAATTCTAATATTTATGAATAAAACATTTTTTCAATGAAATTATAAATTGTTTAATTAACAAATTCCCTTTAAGTTTATGTCGAGTACGCATGTATTTTAATAAATATTTTAAGTTTTACTAAAAATCATTGTTTTTGTACTTCTGATGTCAACAATTATAAATATACCTTCATGTAAATGCACATTTTAAACCATAACAGAAATAAAGCATTTTTTATAACTCGTTTTCATTATGATTTAAAATTTATAATTAAATTCTTTAGAAAAAAGATTCAATTTTCAACATTTTAGCTAGAATTATTGCTGATTAAATGAACTTGATTTTTTTGTTCAAATTTGTTTTTTATGCGAACACTTTTTATTATCTATTGCTTAAGAATGATTGATTTTTTTGATTATTAACAAAACATTTAAAGAAAAAAAAAACTGTGGCTTTTCAATTTTCTGATGAATACTCGTAAAATTTCTGACACATTATCCAAAGATTTTAACTGTGCAAATTGACTTTTCAGCAAAGAGATATTTTTTAAATTTTATCGACAGTTCTGAGTGTTTTTAAAAGGCCCTGAAAGCTATTGGGTTTCATATGTTTATATATAAAAAACTCCAGAGTTGATGAATTTTGTCTTCCCTTCTTCAAAACATTTTCAATAATTTAGAGGGAAAAAAAAAGTTAATATTTTTTTTTCTTCTAAAAACCAATTGGAATTGTCAGGAAACTGATGTGAATAAATTTCCTAATAATTCTTTTTCAATAAATTTTGGACACTTTATTTTTCTTTTTTTTTAAATATAGGCAAGAAATGTGAGAAACTTGTTTTTTCTCAATTTTTTGTTCGAAACTATTTCATAAAATTTAATGATTTTTTTGAAAATAAAGCGTGTAATTTGCAATACAGTTTTACATTTTTGTTTGGTTTTTAAACCTTCATCATAATTTTATTCAATATATTTCGCAAATAAGTTTTGATATTTTGTTGAACTTCAAAAAAAAAAAATTATTCAAAATTTTGAGTGTCAGTTGCATAGTTATTCCAAACCGCCTTTTCAAGTCATTCCTTTGCTTTTCAGTCACACCAACAACAACAACTACCGCAAACAATCCTCTCAAAACACTTTTGCCAGTACCAATCCAATTGACTTTGGACCAAACCAGCTCACGCTCGGCACTGGTACAGCTCGGCCGAGCGCGTTATAAGTGCTATTTTATGGCCGCAACGAGAACCGTGCACGATTATTATACCTCAACGACGGCGACTCGCGGCGGGAAATTAGATCACGACTTGGCTGGAGTTCCAACCGAAACCAGTTTCGTGGCCGCAGGCCGTGAGTCACTACAGCCCCTTCTCCCCTCGGGGGAGATGTATTCCAAAGATAAACATGTCCAGAAAAAGGCCTCCCCGCAAACGAGGCAGAGCAAAACTAAAAAACGAAGTGTACGTCATTACCTTGCCCCCGGGCTGATTATCGCAATCGATATGCAAACGAGCCTAAAAGGTGTCCAAATTGATCGAAACCGAGCGTGCCCAAAATCGAAATTGACTTTGCCACCACCACCACCGCCTTCTTTCGAAGGAGCCAACGAAAAAGTTCCACGGGACACGCCAAATTAAATTAAACGACCCCCCAGAAAACAATCGCCGCCATAAAGAAAGCTCCCATTTCAGATAAGCTTTCGGTGTGTGTGTGTGCGGTCCGGGAAACTTGCCCAACGTTGTTCTCTAGGAAAAATTGTGAAAATTCAGAAACATCCTCTCTAGAAATGAAAACGATGCCTTCCAAGCGGCGATGCTATGGGGAGGACTTGTACAATCGATACAATTATCTATCGCCGACGTGCCTTTCGATTGCGAATGCTGTGCAAACTTTTGTCGACGTGCCTTCCGAGCAACTAAGTCATGTTATGGACTCATTTGGTCGCTGATAAAATTAAAATAATTTAAAGAAACGATTTCGCAGAGATTTCCCCAACAAACCCCTAAGTGAACCAACAGTCGAAAAATTGGAGACGAAAGGTCCACCACGCGCCGGTTATCCCGGCGAAAATGGCTTCAATTAAAATTTTCCTTCTGCCAGCGCTGAACTGCCGAGGACGAAGGCTGGTGGTGGTCCCATTATCGGAAATTTACTTCCAGTCAGCAGCCACCGCAACGACAGCAGAAAAGTAGCGCGTTTGAGGTGTGTAGGTGGAATCGGCCATTTCCGGGACCACTCCCGGAGGTCCCTTGTTTCTTCCGGCATCAGGGAGGAGGACGCAGGAGGGGGCTTCGGATCACAGGAAGCGAATCACTAATTGAAATTAAAATGAAAATAATAACGATCATCATTAGGAGCGGTACAGCGCGACGCCATTTAGGGCGGGTGGAAGTGATGGTGGTGGAAAAACCCCCAACAAGACTCACACAAAATGGGGCAGAATGAGTGATAATTAAATCAGGCCTCCTAATAATTATGGCAGAAGTAATTATTCCGCCAGCTTATGCGGGAATGAAGGTTGATTTCGGCGAATCGGCGGGGTGAGTGCAATATCGGTACGTTTAATTAGGATGCTGAGGTTATTCCGGGAACTCAACTGCATTTATTTTCAATAAATTCGATTGAGTTATTCCGGAAAACTAATCCTTAATGGAATGAGCTTGTTCCGTTTTGTGACTAATTTCGAACTAAATTATGAATATACAGTGGCACAATGATCCTGCTTCAACAAAATTACATTTGATTTATTTTTGTGTTATTTAGATTTCAACAAATGAATTTTCTAATTTCATATGGTTAATGCAGTTGCATACAGACTTGTCAAATTGATATCGCGAGTTTTGTAATTCGATCATAAGGGTCACACATGAGTATTATGTCCAAAATAGGGGCATTTTTTTTTATTAAAAATTTTTGGAGAAATTCTCAATTCTTAAAAAAGAAAGCCGCGCACAATTCTTGCTAAAGCTCCCTCCAAAAAAATAACCAACCATGTCCCAAAATCCTCCACCCAGAACCACTTCCCCCACCGAAAACCCCAAAATCACCGATAGCGAATTTCTATCAAAAGCATATCAATCGAACCTAAATCGGGCTCACCCCCTCCCCAAATGGATTCTCAATTTTCCGCTTCTTTTCCCGCCAAAAAAAGCAGGAGCCAAACAAGTGAAAAAATCCTTTTGTAGTCCGCCAACGACGACGATGACGACTCCCCCGAGGACTTTTTCTTTTTTCGGTTTAACTTTGTTGCCGACGATTTTTTCGGAGGAAAAAGGGCAAGGCCCCCGACGATGGTCACGCCACCTACGTTTCTTCACACTGTTGTGGGCGACGTTTTGATGGGCCGCGAAAATGAAGTGAAAACTGCGCTCGGAATTGTGTTACTTGGACTCTATTGTTGTATCGGTGATTTTTTTGTTGGTATCCTGACGACGAAGAACTTTGACTTGATTTTGTTGGAAATTGGTCAAAAATACAAAAATACAAAAATACAAAAATGCAAAAATGCAAAAAATACAAAAATACAAAAATACAAAAATACAGGCGTACTGCGTTAAGTTAACCGCAGAGGTGATTCGTTGGCAACCCACTGTCCACCCACTTTTTCCAAGAAGATATCCAACCCAACTTCACGTAAGCCCTCCAAATCACCCCAAAATCCATTTAAGTATCGACTGTGTCCAAAACGGATGGCTAAAAAAAGAACAAAACAAGCTGCAACCTTCAGGAGCTCCACCGGGTCTGAGTCCAAGTGATAATAATAATCGTTTTAATCTCCATTGAAGACCTCACCGAGCCAGATCCTTTCTCTAAGCTCTCCTCCTATAGAAGAAAGTGCAGGAAAAAAACGTATGTTCTACCCATTGTAGTGTGGCTCCCCTTCTCCTTCTCAGACAATCAACTTAATGCACCCCCCGACGGTCCAAGGTGGCTTCCCATTCTGTAAGGATGAGTTTGTTCTTTTTTTGTTCGGCCAGCTTGGATCGAACCAGAGAGAGTGAGGTTATGTTTTGGGGGTAGGTAGAAAAGTTTCGTGTTTTTTTTTTGCTTCGGCGTTATTGGGTGAACAACTCGAAGGCAAACATTGGCGTGAGGTTTTCTGTTGTTGTTGAGTTTTTTTTCTTCTTCGTTTTTTTGGGCTGCGAGTTTGATGATTTTTATAAATATAAATTTTGAGCTCGCAGCCACGAACGGGGGTGGAATACTTTCACGCAGACGGGGATTGTTTCCAGTTCATTGGCAGCTAAAAATATCGGCGGAATTGGAGGGTTTATTTTTAGAGGTTGTTGAAGGAGCAACCTGACTTTGGTAGGGGCTTGAAAAAAATCAGATGAAGTCTAATGAAAAAAACTGAAAGAAATCAAAGAAATCAAAGAAATCAAAGAAATCAAAGAAATCAAAGAAATCAAAGAAATCAAAGAAATCAAAGAAATCAAAGAAATCAAAGAAATCAAAGAAATCAAAGAAATCAAAGAAATCAAAGAAATCAAAGAAATCAAAGAAATCAAAGAAATCAAAGAAATCAAAGAAATCAAAGAAATCAAAGAAATCAAGAAGAAAAGAAATGAAGAAATCTATGAAATTCGAAGGAAATAACGAAATCAAGAGTATATTAAACATCAAAAGAATTTAAAGAATCTAGGAAATCCAAAGAACTCGAAGTCGTCAGAAATTGAAAGACACAATCATTTTCATTAGCAAGACAAACAATTGAATGCTTTAGTGTTGAATTCATTCTAAGCGATTCATCGATACGTCTAATTGAAACATATCGAGAAAATCCATGGAAAATTCCAATTTGCCACAACTTTCATTACACGTTCTCCAGAAACGACTCAATTTCAGCCCACCAAACTCAACTCGACAAATTCACCGAAAATCCTACTCGATTATTCGCTCCACTGCTGTAATAGTGAACTGCGCCCCAAAATTTCCACCGAAATTCCGAGCCGGAGAACACCATGGCGACCAATTAGCGTCTCATTAGGGTCGTTCCGACTTCCGTCCTGGGCCGCGTCCCAATCGCGCCCGGATCTGCCAGTGATTTTACGTGCCAGCGCATTCCGTAGAGTACGACACTAGGCTATAGTTTACGAAGCAGCTGTTTTTCGATGCCATTTTACACGTGGTGAAGCCCCCCCCCTGGGGTGAGGACGGGGTTGCCACGGGAAACAGCAGCAGTGGCGTACCCCCCGGGTTTTGTTCAACAGTTCCGGTTTTGGTTGTCTCGTTCGTTTTGGGGTTATTCGGATGAGTTTTTGGTCAATTATATTCTTTTAGAGGGAAATAGCTTCAATTGAATAAAAATACAATGCAAAATTTTAACCGAGTAGAAAAAACTTTGGTTACTTGGCAACACTGTCATGAAACGTCAAATGCAGCTATGGTAAATCTGCATAATAACACGCAGAAAAATAAGGCATATTTGAATCAACAAAACGTTTTGTTGATTTGAAAATCAAGATTTTTGTTGAATCAACGCTAAACGTCAAAGCAACTTTTTCAAAACAACAAAAGATTTTAGAGGAATTGAGAAAATCAAGGTTTGTTTCAACACAAAATCGGCGTTGATTATATTCAACAAAAATTTTGTTGAATCAAACCTCGTACAGGCTGATTCTACAAAATATTTTTCTGCGTGAAGGATTGCCTTTTAGAAGCATAAACAATCAAATCTAGATTAAATTTTTAAAACAACCTATCCGTCAGGGGTTTCTTGTGCAGATAGGACCTTTTGAAAATTTAATCTAATTCAATACCTAACTTATAGAAGGCAACAAGAAGTAGATCAATCAAAGTTGCAGTTGACGTTTCAAGGCAGTGCTGCCAAATTTCCGAAATTTGTTCAAATCATTTTTTAATGCAAATTTGTTTAAATGCTATGCAGACATTTGCGTAAAGCTGTAAAGATATTTGAGAATGATTTGTAAATTGCAACACAAAGTCATTTTTTAACTTTTTTTAAACGATTCAAGGTTTAACAAACCCCTAACCAAATTCATGGAAGCGAAAAACCCCACAAAATTCTTGTCTTGGCCCCAATTTTATCTGCACCGGAAATGTCATCATCATCCCGGTTCCACACTGTCACCGCTGGCAGTGCTGCCAGCCTTCTGCAGAACCAGTGCTCTCACGTTTGGTTTCATTTGGGTCATGTGATGGGCTTCGTAGAACTTTTTTTTTTTTCGTTGCTCACTCTTTCTCTGGTCCGGGTTCTTGGTACATCGCACCCCCGGGGACAATAATTGAAATTCGGTTACGGTCATCCGGATGGGATCGTCGTAGCATCCGTGTCCGTGTGGTCTGCAGATTCGTTTTTTCCGGTTTTTTCCGGACTGCAGGAAATGAAATTATTCATCGGCGTGATTGATTGGCAGGAAATATTTTTAAGCATGAATTTTATATGTAGCAAAATCAAATTGGCACAATTTGACTGAGAATATCAAATGCGGTGGAGGATGAACGAGAGCTATTCATAACTGTGTGGCATTTGTTTTTATTTTTTTGTGCTAGAGAAAATCGATGAAAATGGAACCGTAATTGGGGTTGATAATCTAATTTGACATAAATAACGGAGATTGATCGGTTTGATGATGCATTTATACAATATGAATTTGATTTGCTGATTTTGAATAACATTTTCAATGTTTTCATTAGCCTAAAATGTTTATATTGTCTCCTCGATTGAAAACTTATCAGAGCAAATATCTAAAACTTTAGACATCGATTATTTTATGTATTTTTTGGTATGGCGATTGTCCACGATCCATACAAAAATGATTTTTTTTTGTATGGATAATTGTCCACGATGGGGGGGGGGGATACGGATTCCCAAAAAAGTGTCCACGTGATTTATGGATGGTCCCCACACAAAAAACTGGATTGCGTAATATAACGTTTTTGAAAAAACCTCTGGCAAAAGTTAATTTGGCAGTGTTGCCAATTTTCGAATTTGTGATTTTTGAGAACTGAGAAACATAATATGACTTTATTTTTAGTTTCGAAATTATTTTTTCTGCATTTGAAAAACCTGAAAAAAAAACGTTCATAAATTGACTTCAAACATTCAATATTACGCCCTTTTAAAATGTTAGTCTTGATTTGAAAATTTTGAAAATATTGTTTTCGAAAAGATCGCAAAATTTTACAAATGTTTCATATATTAACATTGAAAATCGGACCATTAGTTGCTGATATATCGACATTGAAAAATGGTGGGCTGTTTGGGTGAGACATAGAAAACATCAATTTTCCTGTTTTTAAACCTTAGCATTGTAATATCTCAGCAACTAAAGGTCGTATCAACAAAGTCCGAAGAAGCAAAATATAGAGAATTTTCTCAGCTTTTCAAATTTTTTTTTTTTTCAAAAGTGGGCAAACATGTGCACTAATTTTAAAAAATGAAAAACTGCGACTATTTTCAAAAAAGTCACCTAAAGCGGATTTAACATGAAAACGGTGCACATTATCAAAATTTCACTTAAGGGTGCACAGCAACCAAGGAAGTTGTTGTCTTCTTATTCCAAAATTGTCAAACTTACGGACCCAATCCTGCAAGAATCTGATTGTAAAAATAGTCAAACTTTGTTGTGAATAACTACGAAGACAGTAATTTAGGGGATGAATAAAAAATATATATCGATAGTTCCCGTAGTATTGAAGATACTAAAATGTCTGTAACAGAAATCTGGGTGCAAAAGCTATGGTAGATGTGTACCGTTAAGTACTTTTTGATTGCAAATTTGATTTTACATCGAAAAATGAAGTTGAAAAATTTTTGCGACCAATATTTCGATTTTTTGAAAAAATCAGTATTGATTAAAAAAATCATAACTCAGTCAATGATTTTTTGCACAACCTGGAAATTTCTGAAAAGTTGGCATTTTATGTCCTCTAAAACATATCAAAAAATAAAAAAAAAATAAAAATAGTGTTTTTTTTGCAAATCAAGTTTTAATGATAAAAAGTTAAATAAAAAAATCACCAATTTTTTTTAACCTTGTATCATTTTTTTTCCAGTGTAGTCCATATCCATACCTACAACTTTGCCGAAGACACCAAATCGATCAAAAAATTCCTTCAAAAGATACAGATTTTTGAATTTTCATACATCATTTTTGTATGGACAGCTGCGAAATTTGTATGGAAAATTATATGGACAAACTAATGATGCAAAATGGCTTCTTTGGGCATACCAAATGCACCAAAAAAGTTTCAGCCGGATTGAAAAATACAAAAAATAAAATTGAAGAAAAAAGACCCATTTCGTAGAGAATTGCTCAATTGCACTTTGATTCTTTTTAAAATATATTGATTGAGATTAGGATTGGGATTGGGATTGGGATTGGGATTGGGATTGGGATTGGGATTGGGATTGGGATTGGGATTGGGATTGGGATTGGGATTGGGATTGGGATTGGGATTGGGATTGGGATTGGGATTGGAATTAGGATTGGGATTGAGATTGAGATTGAGATTGAGATTGAGATTGAGATTGAGATTGAGATTGAGATTGAGATTGAGATTGAGATTGAGATTGAGATTGAGATTGAGATTGAGATTGAGATTGAGATTGAGATTGAGATTGAGATTGAGATTGAACCAAATAACGATATTTAAGAACAGAAATAGACCCTGAAAGGTCAACAATCCCATTAACAACAAATTAAAAAATGAACTTCTTTCACAAACTGTTGTTTTTGCCTCCAAACCTCCATCCCGTCCCCATTTCCAGTATCGTGTCTAGTTTGGAGGGAAAACACATTTTCCAGCGCCCAACCGCGCCTCCGCCACCGCTTTTCGTCGCTCTCATTTATTGGGTTAAGTGTTTATTCTTTTCTCGCCTCGTTTTCTCAAGGAGTTGGTCGGTCGGAAAATTAGGGGTGGAAAAGGTTGGGAATTTTTTGGCGAGGCGAAGGGTTCAACCTTTTTTTACGCTCAAGTTGAACTGGACCTGTTTCGGGGGAGTGAAATTGGGTTTGAAAATATGAAACAGATTGCACATTTTTGCCACGTAATTCGCAGTGTACTAATAAATTTTATATCTTCTCTTTTCTTTGCAGGTATGAATTCACCAGAACTCGCCCGGTTCAAAGTTCAACAAGTATTTAAAAATACATTTTCCCCCGCCTGAATGGCTGCAACCGGGAGATCCCAAAAATAAATCACGATCCACTTTGGTGGCGCGCGCAAAAAAGAAACCGAAAGAACACGTGTTCGGGCGATGAATTTTTAAAATTTAATTTTATATCTTTCCAATTAAAACCATCGATCTCATGCGGGCGTTTTACCCTTGTCCAGTGTGGCTTGTGTCGGAAAGAAAACCCAACCATCAGGATTGCTTTTTTTGCTGCTGCTGCTGATGCTCCTTTGGACATGGAACATATCCTTGGAACATTGGTATGCAGTGTGCTGGGGAAAAAGGCCCCCACAGTTGGCAAGATGGTGGTGCTTAGGGTTGAAAGAGGAGGAAATTTCATTCAATTTCCAAGTGGATCATAAAAATTAGAGAAGGGTATTAAATTCAGCGTTCGTTGTTCGACTGGCTCATGAAAGGAAAGTCTCGGGGAAAATGGGACCTGTCAGACCCTTGTACGGCCACCCCGTCTTGCGAGGACGAGGACGGCGACAAGATGTTATTGGTTTGAATAGAGCGATTTTGGTGGGGATTTAATTGACTTGGGTGTAGCGATGCAGCGGAATAATGGTGTTCGCGATCGTAAAAATGGCATAAAATTACGCGGATAGAATCAATTTTACACCCAATTGATGATAGGGGAGGAAAATGCTCTCACTTTTGCGGATCTTATTTCCTCATAGCATTTTGGATTACCAAATCTTCATTTTTGAAAGAATAAATATTCTCTTAATATCTATGAAAAAATAAATCAAATATTATTTCTAAACAATTTAGTTTTTTTAAGAAATTCTTTTTTTACCTAGGAAGTTATAAATACTGATGTAAATTTTACATAGCTTTTCCAATTCGAAACAATCACGATGGATACAAAAATTTAAGATCTGGCAACCCTGTCATGAAATATCATCACCTATTTGAATTTTTTTTTGATGAATCATAAACTATGAAGATCAGGCAACCCTGTGATAAGTTATCTAAATTGAGTTATTATTGTTTGAAATTATTGTTCGAATCATTTTACCGTACTTTGTAAGGTTTCGAGACTTCAAGACTGATTGTTGCATAAAAATTAGAATTAGGATTTTGATATTTTGAAAAGCTAACAGTGTTGCCAAAATGATTTATTTTTAGTTATAAATATAAATTTTGTGAAAACATGTCATAATTAAACAAAGAAGTCCGCTACAGTTCTGCTCAGTGGGAAACGTAAACTGAGATAACCATTAGCTAAAGATTCCGAATACGTAATTGATGGATCTATTTGTTCAGCAAATAACCATTGTTTCGCAAATCCAAACAAATAAATTTGTTTACCATCGAGCAACAGTTCCTACAACCTCGGCATCCGAATCTCCCCTGTTGACCTACATCACTTCCTGTAAACATCTACCTGTCTGCAGCAGCATCGATTGATGGGAAAATAAAGAACAAGAAGAAGAAGATTCTCAACATCGGCAGCATTTCCTGCCCCCCGAAAGCCGTTGTTTTTCTTCCATTCGCACAAACAAATACCTCCCCGAGTGACACTACGCTTTCTGCCCCCAGAACTTCCTCAATGCTTTTTTTTCTGAAGATCTCAAGACTGATAAAAAGCTCCTCAGAGGAAAAAAGAAGTCACACGCACACACGCCCAGGTAGATGGCAAAAATCGATAGGCAAATATTTATAGTCCGTTCTTACGGGTTCTTGTGCACACCTGTTTTTTTCTCTCTCGTTTGGTTCAGACAGCGCTTGGCTCGTGATTTCATCTTTTGGCCACTGGGATGAAGGTTGAGAAGCCACTTGGGAACGGGCCGGAAAAGACCATTCTCCAAGGTTGTGTCGTCGTTATTGAGCTGTGTGTAGTGCGATCAATTTTGGAAGTCGACCTTCTGAAAAAAAAAGCTTTTTGGAAAAATTTCAAGCGCGTTTTTGCGGCACTTTACATAGACGTCCTTGTTTCCATAACTTTGAACTCGTTTCTCTCATTTTAATGAAATTACATTTGGATATGGAAGGAACTGACCACAAGACCAAAATGCAATTTAATGCAAGCAAGAAAAACATGTTTAAAGTTAGTGACGTAATGGAAGCAAGGGCGTCTATACGAACTTTTTCTCTAAATTAACCTCTCAGCAAAACCGTTCAAAACGCAAAACGGTAACAACTTCTTGAACCAAATCGTTTGTTCAAGAGGACATTCAGGATGAGTCCTTCTCTTTCGGCACTCTATTTTCCCATCCCAGCTCATCTTTCTGGATAGACCTGGACGGTGGCGGTGCGTCAATCTAACTACACTTGAGAGTGCCGGAGACTTTCTTGAACCGAAAAACGTTGTCTGTTGCGGGGCACAAGGATGCTTATTTTGGCTGGGCCCCCACTTGAAGGATGCTGCCGAGAGAAAATATATAAATTCTTGAGTTTATTCTTCGGTAATAGAGTTTTTCCTTCTGCAGGGAGTGAGGTCTTTGAACCTGACGTTGAGAAGGGTACGCGGTGCCAATTATGAGTTGAGGATTTTTAGGTTATTTCTTCCAATTCAAAAATGTTTAGCGGTGTCTTAGACCCTACAAGTACTGAATACATCCCGTTCAAACAACTTCAAGTTCGCACTTTCATCTCAAGTGACCTTACGATTTCCCGTCCCACTTCTAAACGCTTCTTCTTCTTTGAGATCGAGAGCAAATGTCTCGATCTGCCAACATGTCAGTCTTGCTTTGCAACATTTCTCCGAGCAGCCAACCGAGGTCAGGGAATGACTTTTCCTAAGAAGATTACTTCTTACTTGCTGTTTGCCAACTTGTAGAAGCTTTCACCTGAACTTTGGACCTAGCTCAAAAGCTGGTGTCAGTCAGCCAGTCAGCCCTCCAGGGCAGCAGGTCAATTTCAAACTCCCACATATACTTCAAGCTGAAGAATCCCGAAACAACAAATTAACACGTCACAGCCAGAGATGACCCAATCTGGGAAGGGGGGAGTCCCTTCTGCTGACAAGTACCGAAATTAAATATTGAAAGTTTCGGGAGGTTTCTTCTTCCCAGAGGACGGAAAAACAAACGGACACAGGTGAGAGTGGGAGTTTTCCGGGATAAAAGATAGCAAAAATCCAGAGGAAAACGAATAAAAAAGCTCCTTTGGACAGCTCTATTAGCGACCTGGGGATTCCAGTTTCCCCCCACTCCCGCTTCAAGAGTTTCCTTTAATTTCCTGTGTGTGTTTTTTGCTTTGAAACATGTCCTTCCGGTGCTGGTGGTGGTCCAGTCTGGCAGTGGACAGCATTTCTTTCCGGGAAATGAGGACGTCGTCTGCGGTCCGAGGCAAAGCTTGGTTGGGATATTCTCTTTAATTAAGTATGAAAACTGTCCTGAACGCAGACTGACTTATCTTTTCATATTGTGTTCGTCAGCGTAATTTGCCCTAAATTCTAGAGATTTTGGTTAAATCACTGAAGTACAAAAAATCTCAGTAAAATTCCATCGTGCAGAAATTCAACGGTCAATTTGAATGATCAGGCAAACTCACCACGGCAAATTTTGAATTCACTACAGCTTCAAATTGTGTACACGTAAACGACTAGTGAGGTTGATTGGTGAACATGTGATATTTTGTTATGATTTACGTATATTTGTCTGTGTCTAAACCATAACAAACTCTAATACTTCAGACAAACAGACGAAAATCTGTTTTTCTCTCCTCTGTATATATTTAGTTACGTCAATCAGCAACAAAATTGCCAATTTGAATGATCAGAAACTCACCACGACAATGTTTATTTCACCATAGCTATTTTACAAGTGATTGACAGATGCACCTCTAGGGTGTAATATCAAAATCGATTTTCCAGGACAGCATTTTTTCAGTTCCTTTTGGGGTCCTAAACAACTCCCAAAAGTTTGGGAATGATTGGTTTAGGCCTTTGCACAAAGCGATTCAATTCTCCATAAAAATTTGTATGGGAAAAATCATTTTTTTGAATTTAAATATTTAAAAAATCCAAGTTTCACGCTTTACTAAAACCGGGTTCATGTTCGGATGCTCTGGAAGGTGCTCTACAACTTTCCCGAAGAGAGTATGGTGCTAACTTGCTCCTGATTGAAGATACAGCGTCCTCAAAACTCGTCTAAAACGTGATTTTCGAGCAAAAAACACGGTTTAGACGAGTTTTTAACACGCTGTATCCTTTTATAGGAGCAAACTTTTGCTAGAAAGAGACAGAAAATCTGATGCAAACAAACCCCCATACTTTGAATGCGTTGGTAAATTGCTGACTAGAAAGCCTTATACCATGGCTTTCTACCAAGGGTACTCACGATTGAGTGTGTAGTAATGCGGTTGTCAAAATCGCTATCTCTGACTCTGTCACTCCGATGAGTGCTGACTTTGTTTATGTTTTGATTTTTCTGGCACGGTCCATTGTACGTTTGTTTTTGTTTTGGTTTTCGTGGCATGCACTATGCAGTGACAGCATTGCTCTAATACTATGTATAAATGGAGCCTATCATTTCAAAAGGGTACATAACTTTTGTAAACAATAGTGTACCGTAAACAGGGGTGACTTTGATAGGATTTCAATTTGTTTCTAGAATATTTTCCAACAGGTAAGGTTTTTCTCAAGATTACTTTTTTTTAAAACATGTACTGTGAACTATTTCGAAAAAAAAGTTTTTTTCAATAATGTTTAGAAAAATAGTTACGTTACAAATTCTTAGTTTTAATTCCGGGGTGACTTTGATAGCCATAGTTTTTCTTGTTAAAATCATGTTTAAGATGTTCAAACTTTATTTGTACGCTATATGCAGGGCTTGCGAAATTTCGACTTTTTTGGTGATAGCTGACAGAACACTCCAATCGTCTTCACCACGACAACCTGATTTTTACATTCTACTTTCGTTCGTTTCACACACAAAGGAATGAGTGCTTCGCAAAGTCACTCACACAATCATTGACTTCCCTCCAGGAGAAAAATCGCTTGGAGAGCGTTCGTTTGACATTCTACTGAGATTCCGATCATCTCTCCAATGATAGCAATCATATGACTCCTGTCACCACGCAGCATATATTAGGAAGAGAGAGACAAAAACGAGAGAAAGAGAAAGAGCACGTTGTCTCGATCGGGCGGCTGCTTGAGCTTGAGGCATTTTTCGTTCGTTTCGTCTTCGTGTTTACGTTCATCGACCGTCGCCAAGCAATGACGTTCATGATAGGCGTTGTGTGTCAGCGATCAAATATCGTTTTGGGAAATGATCGCTGACAGAATGTTCTATCGAATATCGAGCAGTCCCATTCAGTGATAGATCCCTTTTCAAGCATTGGCTACACTCAAAAAAAATGAGTTCGCGTAAACGTGAACAGCGTTCATGCCAACGGGAACCAGGAAGAAAACTGTTCACTTTCATGGTGCAATGCACTATAAAAGTTGAACAGTTTTCTTCCTGGTTCCCGGTGGCATGAACGCTGTTCACGTTTACGCGAACTAATTTTTTTGAGTGTATATGTACCATCACTGAAGTAGCTGATATAGTTTTCAAGAAAAAAAAATCAATGTTTATATTTAGTTAACATCAAAACAATCGATATTTTGTATAAAAAATAGCTAGAATTTAAGGAAATCAGAACCAAAAATTTCTGCTTTGCCTTCCCGGTGCTCCGGACGCCTATGAAATATTTCAGCAGAAATGTTTCACAGTTTTGGTAATCACATGATTTAATTAAATTGAATTGTTTTAGCATTGGCCACAGCGTCCAAACATATTTGAAATGAAAGTTGATGTTAGAATTCATCAAATAACACAGTTTAGACAATAATTATGCGAACTTATATGTGTTCCGCCCGTGTGGATCAATCGGACCGCGCACTGGACTCACAATCCAGAGGTCGCTGGTTCGAATCCCGCGGCGGGCGCTCTAAAATTCTTTGTGTAAATATGGGTATTCGGCGCCGTCGCTCCGTGCCATACTTTCATACACTCAGGAGCCCAGGGCGGCGAAGTCCTTGTAGATAAAAAGGAAGACACTAGTGGTTGGTACTAGCAATGGTGGCTGACAGCTATAAAGTCAACTTCGTTTATATGCACATAATTGATAAAACAAGATGAAGTGTCCGCGTTTCGAAGCGTCCGGGAATTCGAATCATGACGTTACGTGCCCTAATGAAAAAGCAAGCACGAAATAACCAACATCGTTATCAAAACTTCTGACAAACTTGTCAGGTAACAGTCAAACATTTAGCACAAGAGGAAAACGCCCTCAAATTGGGAGAAAACGCCTCTTTGAAATGTATTTCTCAAACCAAAGATAACCATGACTTTTGAGGACCGCCTTCCAAATAGCGCCCTCTTGTCCGCCCAAGTGCCTCCTCGAAACGTCACTTCCCAAAGCATGGCCAACCAAGATCCCGGAACGTCCTCCAACGACGGATAACCTTTGAAAAGTTTTTTTCTCTCTCAACTTTTTTTTATCTTCACCATAGTCGTTATCACCCAATAATCACAGGACATTTCCAGTGAGATCTTGAAGTGGGCAAGGGGGTCAAGAGGAAGCAAATTGCTCCCGCGATGGATGGCGTCGACGACGGAGACGTCCTAATGATGAAAGTTTTTCCGCCTTGGCCGTCGACATAATAAATGAGCGGGCTAATGCGAAGGGTCATGCATCACGCGGGCGGGGGTCGTCCAAAGACGTCAACGCCAGGGAAGTTTTTGCGGCGCCAGTGTGCGCGCGGTTTTGGCTTTGCTAATTTTTATTTTTATTTATTTTTTTTTTGCTGTGGTAAAACCCACAAGCCATAATTGTGTTTCTATGGTTTTGGAAGGATGTTTTCCGTTCCATTAGGCCTTACCATTGATGGGACATTTATTGGTTGCGAAAACTTTTTCGAGCGGTCTGCCAAAACATCAAGAGTTGTTCGGAAAGTCGTCTGGCGCTAACAAACATGGGTGAAACTTGGTTTTATTGGAACGCCATGACAACTGTTAGTTCAAATAATTGGGTCCTAAAATGAAGCTTAGATTGCTGATATTATTGTTTACAGCGATAAAGCTTATTTTTCTGAGTACAATGACCCTTTGTACGACCACAAAGAGTTTAAAATGGATTTTTAAATCAATTTTGAAAAATTAGCCTCGCGGTCCTTCTTGACAGAAAAGCTCCTACTTGACAGCTCGTTCCAAGGGGACCATAGTTGATCCATCGAAAAAATGTTGTCTTGTCATACAAAATGTTTGCATTAAAATGAAAAAAAAAGTGATCAGAAATGGTTTTTAATCGTGTTTTTTATCGTTGTACATAAAAATTGACATAGGGCTTTAGTACCCAATTTAGTTAAGCAACAAGACGCAATTGCGCATGTGGCGCCACTATCGCTGGATGCATTTGACATTTCTACACGTTAAATTGTATTTACAAGTGTAGCGTTTTCTTATCCCGAAACGATTCTGACCTTTTGAAAAGTCACCCCTCGAGTTTTCACCACTCAAGGAAATGAAAACCGCCGAAAAGAACAGCTCCCCGGTGGATTGACTGAGCTGAAGAAAAGCCTTCAAGTAGGACCACAGTCACTGGATTGGAGGCCTTGGCGGAATTCCCATATCTAATTTGGTTTGACCACCCTTGGTTGTTGCCACATTTTGCAAATGCCAGACCGGACTTGGGTTTCCGGAAGTCAAAGAGCGATAACATTTTCATTCCTTGAGGGACGTTTGAAAAAGTTTGAATTGTTTTTCGAGAATTTGAGATGATTCCAATCCTCAGATATTCAATAAAAATAAAACTAAACTTGAGTCGCCTCTTCATAAGAAGGAATTTTCAATCTTGTCGTACTATCTTGACACAACCTGAAAATTGATGTGCGACAACTGGCCGAAGGGATTTCAGGTCAGAACGCGTTTGACACACGTACAAGCCCGAATACCGTACACATTTGTTATTATAACTAGAAACTCCGGCATCCAAATACAGCCAAACTCCGGGATAACGCACAGAGTGGCAAAACAAACAAAAAGTGTTTGTTATTGTTTACATTGCGTGCACTATTTTTGGCTTATTCAAGGTCAAACATTAAACAGCGTTTTTCTCGGAACGTCAAAAAGTGACGTACTACAATATAGTATGACAGCGTCGATCTGAAAATTCGTTGACTCAGAATTTGACTCCAACTTTTTTCAGAATTCATTCAGAGATATAAATTTCGAAACATCAAAAGAAGTACCAATCCTTGTCTCATTACACCCCAAATCAGGCATAAATCTCACTTTGTACGACATCTCCCTTCACCGTGATTAGGTTTGTCCCATCTTTTGCGTAACGTAATCCATCGCCACGGGACAATCGATGCCATCATGGACTCATCCTCTCCCTCCAACAAAATCCTTCTCCCGCATCCCAGGACATCGACCACCATCCGACTTACACTGAGTTGCGCACACAATGAAGTAATTACAATAATGGGAAATTCAATTTGCATTCAATCAGATCTTGACTTTTTTTTGATAAGGTCCTATAAACAAATGTAAACATTGAGTGTATCCCTTTCACACCTTATGTCAAAGTCGATCGGAGTAAGCGGGATACACTCAATGTTTACATTTGTTTATAGGACCTAATCAAAAAAAAGTCAAGAGATCAACTTTCCCCTCCTTGGAAAACCCGCAGCTCGCAAACTTCTTAGTTCTAAGGGGGCGGTCGACCTCCTCCGAAGACATAGTAGGCCTCGCCAAAGACTTGTTCCTTGGTTGAAAAGTGTCGAACAATCGGGGGCATCCCCCTTTTTCGCGCACACAAAAGGAGACTTTGGTGATTTTAAAGAAAAGGAATCCCCGGGTGTCTTCGCTCCTCTCCCCTGAGGAGGGGATTGGCCAAACATAATGGAAATTGTTTTCTGCGACCTGCCTTCCGGGCATCACTTACACGTACGGTGGGACGCTGGTTGTTGGACGGGGTTGAGTTAGACCAGCAAATTTTAACAAACGAAAAACGTGATAGAATCACACTGTCAAACCAGCGAGGTCCCACTGTACCGAAGCTGTCATCTCGATCTTTCAAAAAAAGGGGCGTTAAGGGCGCAAAGGGCGCACTCAAAGGGAAGCCCTTGGGCGGCCAACTTCAAAAGGTGGAACGCCCGATAATTGAGTGCTAATGTGGTCCCGATCCTGGGCACAAAAGGTGAAAGCCGAAAGCCCGGGCAGGAAGGAGCAGATCAAAACAAAACACTTCAAAAGGGCGTATTATTATGGTTGCGCCAATCTTCAAATAGCAGGAACAATAAAGAGAGTTCCAACATTTGAAAACCAAGTGGAAAAATTACACGGTGATCCCGGTGGGATCTCCGGGAGGCCATCTGGCCGGACAGATTTGATTATGATTGTCACACCGCCGTGGGATAACAAAGGGTGTGAGGGCGCACAATTTATGGGTCCCAATATTTTCCCACTCATTTTTCCATTTAATTTGACATTGATTCACCATTTTGCCGACGGTCGGACGAGGGCCGGTCCTTTCCGAGGCCCATAATTCCCTTGTCACCATCATTTTGGAGCAGACGGAAGAGTTGGGGGAGGGAAAGGTTCAAAATTTTGACAACCCGTAATGGGGCGCGCCCGGCTTTGTTGAAATAAGAAAGGCGACTGAAAAATGGGTCGCTTTTCTTTGGCAAATAAAAAGCCGGGGTGATTTCTTGGGGTGTTGGAGAGGCCGATCCTTAAAAAAGCCCATCAAAATGGGTATGATAATCAGAGATAGAATTGAGGAAATTGCCGGGGCCCTTGAAATCGGAAGATTTCGCTCTCCGCCCCGACCCGCAAACTTGGCTTGATCCCACCGTTTTTGCCTTTTTGTTCGGTTGTCACCGTCTAGAGATTTATTGACGTCATTTGGCCGTGTTTGGAAGAGGATTTCCTTGTTCGTAGAAAGAAGAGACATTGCTGAAAAGGGACTCTAATGGGTTCTAAGAATATCGTTTAAGACTTTTGAATGCTTAGATGAAAATTTGACTAACTTTTCTGCAACCCTAACCGAATCGACTTTAAAGTATTCCTCCAAAAAGGATGAAAGATTGCCCTCCGGCCACGAACATCTGTTCAATCCCCGCCAAAAAAAACCAAAGGAAGCTACAACCAATGAAAACCCCCGCTAAATCGATGACGGTGGAAACGTGACATCGGGCAATCAGCAAATCCCTACACGACTCAAGAAACGGGACAACTGTTGACGCCACCGCGTCAGGTCGTCGGCTCCGGCATCCTTCCCAACGCGACGGCGACGACGACGACTTGGACTTTGGAAATGTCGGCGACGTGACACTGCTGTTGGTCTCTTCAAATCGAGACAACACAAATTGCTTCCATTTCTTGAAACCGTTTGGCCAACCCCTGGAGCCATTCGATATCACTTTCGAAACCCGAGTCTTTCCCTCCCCCCTTGGTTGATAAAAGGATAAAGAGTGGTCTCCGCGGAGAACTACGTGGACGGCGGTGGCCTTTGGGGGGGTCTTCTCGCACTTGTGTGATGAGGTCACAGACAAGTAGACAAAATTGCAATGTTCAAACTACTATTTTAACACCAAATTTGGCTTCTAGAATTTAATCTTATTTAACTCCGACTCCGACTCAAGCTATTAAACTCCGACTTCAGCTCTTCTTAAAGCCTTCACACAAAAATTAAAACGATTTGTTGTTTGAAAATGCCCGATGTTTCGTCTCGGGGTTTGAGCCTTTTCACGGGGATTCAATGCTCAAACCCTGAGCCGAAACGTCGGGAAAGTGTAGTTTACAGGGTGACCATTCAAATCCCATCTTAAAATTCCAACTTTTTCCCGACTTATCCAGAACCTCAAATCTTGCTTACATACCCAAGTAACATTTTTTTCCAGGAGTTCTACAAGAGCTCTTCAAGATAGCTACAGCATAACAGTTTGGACCGCGGTAGGTTAAAACTCTCTTCAAGTACTCTTCCAAACTCCTGAAGAAGTTTTGAAGAGAATTTTATCCTACCGCGGTCCAAACTACTATGCTGTAGCTATCTTGAAGAGCTCTTGTAGAACTCTTGGAAAAAATGTTACTTGGGTAGGAATCCCATGGCGCATTGGTCATTTTGAAAAAGTAATCTAGAAAAAATAGGCATTTCTTATCTAATGTATGATTTCAAAATTAAAACTCTTTATAAAAAAGTCAATTCAACCATCGAACAAAATTTCAAAATAAAAAAAAAAAAAAACAAATTAGCCCTCTACAACCCAACCCCGCCTCCAGGTCAAAAAATCTCAAAAAATCCATTTTAAAACCAATTTTTGACCATTAACAAGCATTGGAAAGAAGAACTCTCAAAATTTAAGAAAATTTGAAGGTTGGAAGTTTTTTATATGGCTTTGCCAATGTCAAAAAAAAAATGTAATATTTTCTGGGGTCAACTTTGGTTGTGTTTCTTACTAACATTTCCTCAATATTATGTGAGAATATGTATGCACTCATATTTGTAATGTGCCAGACTATGCCTCTAAGCATTTTTTTACAATTTAAACGATAATGGTAGAAGAAAAAAAGTGGCTGTAAAAACATGCAAAAACTAGATAGGCAAAAGGTAGTGATAGGAGGTGGTAGAGTAAGCCAAATACTACCAGAAACAAACTTATACTACACAAGATAAATGCAAATTAAAATACTTAAAATGAAGCTAGAAAAATATAAAACAAGAGAAGTAAAGTTTTTCGTAGAACAAAAGTTGCTCAAAATGACTAAACACGAGAAAAAATAAAAGAAAAGAAAAAATTGACTGTAGAGGGTTAGTAAAATTTTTAGTAAAAATCAGAAAATAAATTCCTAAAAAAACACTTAAAAATTAAAGCAATAATCATCATCCCGGTACGAGAATCGAACTCACGACCTCTGGATTGGAAACCCAGCCTGCCGCTAGTCGTAACCCATCCCCTACCGGTCAGTATTCCCAGTGAGCATATTTACTCTTTTAAGGGATCTGACTTTGCCGAGCCAGACAGGAATCGAACCCATCACCTTCCGCTTACAAGGCGAAACCCGTAACCTCAAGGCCACGGAAGCTCGGCAATTATGATTCCGAGCAAAAACAAAGAATCGGTCTTTAAGAAATAACTAAAAGCTTCAAAGTTTATTTTTTAATTTGCAAAACAGAGTGATTTTGATGTTTGGTTTTATCTGGAAATGAAAAAGGGGATGGCAATAAATCAAAGATAACTAAATTTTAAATGTTTCATAATTTTTTTTATCGTGCAGCACTTTACAATTATTATACCTTCAAAGTATTTCAAAATATCTAGGAACTCGCTTAAAAAAAACCAGGTTCCCTTTTTATTTTGAAATATTTATTTTATTTTTACTCTTTGTTGATATATCGCGTTTTTAGCATTTAAATGTTTTAATTTCTTTCATTGAAAAATCTAGATTGATAAGACCCTATGTTTCACCACTCATTTCATACGAAATGATTGAAGAGATAAATCCTTCAAACATATTTTTAATAAATTTAACCAACATGTCAAGAATTTAAAAAAATCGCAATTTTGCATATTTTCAACAAGGGTTTATTTTTTTATTAAGAACGAAATATGAAAGGATTTTATTCGTTATTTAAGCTTTCCGATAACTGAAAAGCTTACTCAAAAAACATGTATGAGAGAATTAAACATATGGAAAAATTAATTAAAATGGCAACATGAAATATTTAACACAAAACAACTATTGCCAGAGTCAAATTGGAATTGCTTCCAAATATTCAATTTCAAATGTGACAAGATGAAATTGAATCAAAATTGGTTTTGCATAAGCTTTGTTGCTGTTATATGTTAAAGTTATATGTTGTTTGTTCGATAAACTAAGTCAAAAATAAATAAAAATAATTTGATTCATAAAAAAAATATTATGAAAATCTTTGTCAAATGCTTGCCATGCATGTACTTTTTATGTAATGTCTCAAATAGCTTCAAATATGTTAAAAAACGTATTAAAAAAAAATAAAAAATCATTCCAGAGATAGAATTACATTTTCAGACAAAAATATGTTTGGGATTCCCTTCGCCTTCGGCGACTTTTTGACAAAAAAAAAATCACAAATTCTTGACATTTTCCAGATTTTTCGTGGATTTTGGAGAATTTCCCATATTTTTCCGACTTTCCCAATTTCCAGACTTGAGTGCCACCCTGTCAGTTAACCGTAAACGAATGTATGACAAAAGGTCGAATGAACAAAAATTCGAATGCCAAAAGGTCACCCTATGCCAAAAGGTGACCCTAAAAACAGTTATAAAAAGGTTCTTTAAACGGGTTTTAGTTAATTTTATTTCTTTTTTAATTAAAATTAAGTGGTTTTTTGAAAAAAAAATTGCCCTCGCACTTTTGGACATTTTGTATAAGGGAAAGAGGTTTACATAAGCTTTAAAAATATAAATAAAATATTTTGGGAGTAGGTAAGATTTTATTCTGAATGAAAAACTCTTAAAGATATTACGATTGTCATGAATACATTTAAAAAAAAGATAGCAAACTCACAAGAATATTTCAGAAGTCAGACTTTTCTCTTTCACAGGAACTTTTGAAAATTGAAAGAAAGCAATAACTAACAAAAATATTCCAACCAGCAAGGATTTTTTATGGTTAAGGCATGGAAAAACTCATCCAATATTTTAGAATAGGTTGTTTAAAAAAATTAAAATATTGATCCTTGCACTGTAATTTGGATTTGGCCCGCACTTTTCTCTTGCACTTTTGACAACAAAATTTCCAAAAACTAGGCAACCAGCAGTTGTTTATTTACATTTCCAGTAGCAGTTTCCACCACACTGGACATTCGCACTTTAAAATTGCGATTGACAGGTGATGGCCTATCTACAATCACTTAGCTTAGAAAATTTCACTTAGCTTAGGAATTTGAATCAATGGAAATGAAGCCGAGCTTCTACAATGGAAAAGTAATCAAAATAGAAACTGACGTATGGTTTGAAAAATTTCAAAATCTACGGTAAGTTAACGTTTCAATATCAAAGGTAAACAAACAACTGCATAGCAACGTATATCAGCCCAGCAAAATTTCTAAGTTGATTGTGGATGACGGCCGTAAGTTGCGTACTTTCCTAAGTAACTACTTTACTTAGATGTTCTAAGCTAAGTGATTGTAGATAGCCCATGAGCAACATCGGCTCGCTTTGATCATTTTTTGAGAAAATTAAAATTTCCCAAGCCAGCTTGACAAGTCGCAATAGTGCGATCGATAGCAATAATTTAGTGCGAAGTCCAAGTTAGTGAGAATTGCGCAATAACGTTTCAAAATAATTAAGAATTCGGAAATTTATTTGAAAAGAATTAACAAAAATTACAAAATTTAATCAAGAAAAGTTTGTTTTTAAAGAATGGAAAATTTCCCAAAATATTTTTAGAATTGGGTACTAAACTGCCCCTGATCGCATAAATGTCCCATATGCATTTTCATCGATTTCGAGTAATTGATGCAGTTTGGTTCAAAATAGTGTGCTCTTTCAAAAGAGCCTATAACATCCAGTACTTTGTTCTAGAAATCAGGAGGAATTCAAGTTTTTTCGCGAAAACTTAACACGTAACCTTGTGTATGGGACAAACTTCAAAAGCGTTTTTCTCAGCTTGCTGTTTTTGCATATGGGACATATATGCGAACATGGGCAGTAAAGCCCTATGTTAATTTTTATGTACAACGGTGAAAAACACGATCAAAAACTATTTCTGATCACTTTTTTTTCATTTTAATGCAAACAAAAAAAATGACAAGACAACATTTTTTCGATGGATTAACTATGGTCCCCTTGGAACGAGCTGTCAAGTAGGAACTTTTCTGTCAAGAAGGACCGCGAGGTTAATTTTTCAAAATTGATTTAAAAATCCATTTTAAACTCTTTGTGGTCGTACAAAGGGTCATTGTACTCAGAAAAATGAGCTTTATCGCTGTAAACAATAATATCAGCAATCTAAGCTTCATTTTAGGACCCAATTCAGACATTTTGAATTTAAAAGAACGGCTTATGTTTGAGAGAATGAGATAGCAAACAATATTATTACAAAACAAAAATAAGGAATGGACAAACTCTCAAAATTAGCTTGGAAATTATTCTATTTATTTCAGAGAACTGCTCGATATTGAAAGAATGGGTAAACTCTTAAAAAATACGGATTTTTTTGTAAGAGATTTATTTTAGAAGTGTAACTAATTCTGCACATGTATGTTAGACAATTCAGAAAATATTATGTTTATTATTTTTTGTTTAATTTTTCCACATTTTTGATCTCATATCATTCGACCTTTTGGCATTCGACCTTTTTTCGCACATCTCATTTAATAAATCGTTGCTTGTGTGCTATCTTGAGACACGTCCTATCTTTTTTACAGCAGACGTGTCACAAGATAGCACACAAGCGACGAAATACCAACCTAATGATAATTTTGGCTCGAGCTTCGACTCGATTCAGGCTCGATCTCGAGCAAGATCAAGATCAACTCGAGGCTCGAGCCAAAATTCTCAATGGAAAGGTTTAAAGAATAGATAAAGTAAGGCAGGCTTGTAAAACCCACTAAAAAATGCAAGTGGTTATGTTACAGACATGAACATTGTTTTCAGAAAAAAAACCCAAAAATACTGCTTAAGAAAAATCTTTTAAATATGATTTTTTAGCGATTTGATCGAAAAATAAATATTCATAGTTTGAGAGGCAAATAAGTTTCATTCCCGAATGTCTGTGACAAGTGTGAGTTAGACAGAAAAATTATTTCAAGACCATCGCCGTCTGACGTTCAGAAGTGGTGTTGGTTTCATCGCTTTCTTTCGGGAAAATTGACTCCATCAGCAGGATTGCGTCTTGAAGAGAGTACGCACGTGTCGGAATGTTTGTTCTGTCGTCGTTGATTTTCCGAGGACGCTCTTCAAATTTAAGTTTTCTGCGAGTGCTTAAATCAAGTTTGCTTCCTGTTAAAATTAAGTTCTAGTGGTTTTTCTCGACCATGAAATTAAGTTTCCCCAGAAAAAGTAATTCAAAATCTGTAATAACACGAACCGAATAAATCAAAAATTCATTCCAATTCAATTTTCTCATAACTTATGCTTTTTCTATTAAACGAGGCAAAACTTTCACGCATGCGAGGGCGGGAAGACCCTCTAAATCTCGGCGGGATCTGCCCCCGGAAAACTTTCTCCGCACATGTGCTGCTCAATACTTGGTCGAGCCCGATTCTTGGGAAAGTCCGTCGGCCTAAACGAGGCCGAGGATTTGAATTTCAAAGTGGTGTGTGTGTGGATTTTCCACATGTCGTCATCGTCATCGTCCAGCATCTTCCGTAGGGGCTCGGTTTGGCAACAGAAAAAGGATTTAAAGGGACTCATTTCAGGCAGAAAAAGGACCTACACCACAACAAAGGCAGAGCTCAGAGCGTTTGCTATTCATGATTCATCAGGTCATTATCGGCTTTGGTGTTCTCCGGGCCGGGGTAGAAAAAAAGACGGAAAGGACCAAAAAAGAATGAATCTTAAAGACGTATCGTGTTTCAACACGTGTCGAAAAGGAGAAGAAACCCGCATGGCGGCCAAAAAGAGCCGCTGGAGAAGGTTCGGGTTCTGTGGGTTTCACGCTGGAAATGTTGTAAAATAAGCGATAGAAGAACGACTTAATAGTGAGGTTTGAATTTTGCTGTGCAGCACAACATCTGGTTTTTATGGGTGCTTTGTAAACATTTCGGTTTCGTTTGTAGAATTGTTAAGGTTTCATTTCGGTTCTAAAAAAAATCAATCATAATTTAACCATGAATTATTGTCTAACAGAACTATTTGAGAGTTCAAACAACTTAAAGTTTAAATAAATTCTGAGTTTTTTTAACTTCATCTTCTACCCATCATCAACTTCAACATTCTTCCTTTTGCACAAATTAACAGAGTGCAAAATATTTTTCTCCTCCCATTGCAAAACTTCCTGCGCTGGGTGACTCTTTTCACGCGCCACAAGAAACTGCGCTGCTGACAAATTTGCAACCCACAAAAGCTTCGCCAGGGCGAAAAACATTTCCCTGGAAAAGCATTCCAAGCACAATGCAATTGAATCCTGCCTGCAGCCTGGAAATGCTAGATGTTGGTGGTTGAAAAGTTACTCCCCCCTTCCCCCCCATCATTGTCAAATTACGCTGGCAACCCTGCGGCAGTGCTGCCTGCACACACCACACAGTAATCAGAGATGCGATCCTTTTCTCAACTTTGTGACGAGGACGACGACGGAAATGAAATTGTTTTGCAACTCGAGTTTGGGAGTAAAAAACGACTCTTGGCGGTGTCGAGCAAAAATGTCGCAAAAGGATCCCCTCAAAGTTGTAACTCGAGTCAGCAACATTTTCGGGCTTATCCCGAGCGTCAAAATGCAAGAATTTTTCCTGTATTCCATTATCACAAACTGCATGCAACAAGCGGTTTGTGTGGGGTGAGGGTGGGAACATGGAGTTACTTATCCTTTTTTTCCAACCCCCTTTGAAGACGACGCAAACTCGGGGCTCCTTTTCCTCACCAGGAAAAATAATAACATTCAGAGGAAGAAGAAAGCTCTTTGCCTGTCAGCCGATATGAAGTCAAATAACTCACACATTTTGCGCGCGCGGAATTTCGGGCCAGGATCATCGTCGTCCTCCTCCTCCTCAGGCAGCATAGCAGTGTGTCATGTCACGGGTATGAATCTTCAAGCAATTTCAATATGGCGACTTGTATCAGAAGAAAGTGAGGCATTTTCGTTAGTTCTCACTGTTCTGTGTTCTGCGTGCACGTCCGCAAATATCGACCACACACATACTAACACAAAGCGCCACCAAGAGGCAAAAGGTAGTTACGAATATTTTTGCCACTTTTGTTAAAAAATATGCGGTTTTGCAAAAACAAATAAAAAAACCAACTTTTAAGTGTAGTTCGACTATCAAACTTGTAATTCGTTGCTGATTTGTTGGAAATTTTTTTAAAAATAAAAGGTTTTTTTGCAGCACCCCTTTTGGGCGGACATTTCTGTTGTCACCTTTTGGTTCCTTGGATTTGCCATGGATAATTTCACAGTGTAATAAACAGGGCAGCTACCACCACGCGGCGCCACCGTTTTAATTGAGAAAATGATACAGGTTTTTCAGACGAGTTTCAATCCCGTGGTCATGTTCATCTTCATCTCTGATACGCGCGAAATTTGGGTGCGCGCGGGTGCTTCTCAGCTATGTGGTTCCTCTTATCCTTGCTGATATCCTTGGAAAGGAAAAGGTGGCTTCACGGTGGGGTTGGGGCGGATTTCCTCTTAAAAAATAAATCTGTGGACGAAATTCTAAGACCTTGCAGAAATGATATGGTTTGAGAACTTGGTAGCTTTGTTGGCATTAAATTTCAGATGCTTTCCAGCAAAACAAAAAAACAAACCAATCACTTTAACGACCCACAGGTCTTTTATGGTCTCTATTGCAAGTTTCTGCTCAAACCTAGGAGTTCAAAGTCCCGTTCCGGGTAAAAAAAAGGTAAATTTTAGATAATCTCAAAAATCATTGACTGTTACCGACTTCGTGGTTTCTGTCTCACAAGCAGAAGGTTTAGGGATCAAGCCCGGTCGGCTCCTTTGAAATTTGGAATCATGAATTTGTACTTTGAATATGAACATAAACGAAAATTAATCAGGTGGGATTCGAACTAACACCTTATGATTGGTGGTCTGGGACGCTAAGCAGTCAGCCATCAGAAAGTTTACACTCTAGCAGTGAATTGATCCGTAGTGTTGAAACATGTCATTTCATCATATCAAATACGCGCGGATCCCTGATTTGCCTGGGCGGATTGGAAGTCTAAATATAGATCAAGGATCCTTCAGATGCTTACTTCTATGTTTAGGCGGGGCCGGACAATGCCCAACGACCTCAGAATTGGACCGCAAGACGCTCTGTCATTCTGAAATGGGTCGTTGAAAGCAGCGCGAGGGCTATCACCCGGGAGCTCAATAAGCTGTATTAGCATTCGGCATATACAAAGTCTGATACTAGAGCGTCCAATTTTCCGTCCCGGGAAAAAATTTCCCGGGATTTCCCGAAAAATATATTTCTCGTTTCCCGGGAAATTTGTAAATTTCCCGGGAATTCCCGAAATTTAAACAGAAATCTACATTTTCTTAACTTTTTGGCACTTTTTTTTCAAATTAACAAAAATTAATGAAGGAACTCAATTTTATTTTATTCAATTTACTGTTCTTATTGAACTTATCAGTTCGTCTGAAAATTTCATGTCAAGGTTTATCTCAGATGATATTAATTTCTGAAACATTCACAACTGGGAACAAATTTTGGTTTTTTGTTAGGCAACAAAAATTACGATATGATGAAATGAAAAAAAAATTGTGAGTTTTGTAAGCGAAAACTGTTGTTTGATTTGGAAATAAGGTACCCCTTCCCGATAAAAATTAAACTCTTTTTTACGTTTTTGTCTACCATGACAAAATGAGCGAAAATTGAATTGGTATCATTAAATGTATCAAAGAGGATTGTGCATCATGCATTAGGTTAATTTGTTTAAAAAAGTTCGAGAAATTACAGCTAAAAGTTGAAAATTTATAAAGCACTAGAGCTACCAAGGGCGTAATAGGATTGATTATTAATATTAAGCTGAATCATAAAAAAATATTTAAAAACTTCTTCGTATTATATAAAGGGCACCCAATATTGCAAACATATTTCTAAAACTCGCTCCAAATATTTAGAAACTTTGAGTTGTGATTGCATAAGAATGATATTGCAAGTAAAAAAATATTTTTCAAGGATCTAGAATTTTTAAGGTAAATTCAATGCTTATCTATTTATTCATGACCTCAAACCAGTAAGATTTGTGCTGAGCAGTTCTCTACGGAATCGGTCTTTTTTCTTTAATTTTAATTTTTGTATTTTTTAATCCGGCTGAAACTTTTTTGGTGCCTTCGGTATGCCCAAAGAAGCCATTTTGCATCATTAGTTTGTCCATATAATTTTCCATACAAATTTGGCAGCTGTCCATACAAAAATGATATGTGAAAATTCAAAAATCTGTATCTTTTGAAGGAATTTTTTGATCGAGTTGGTGTCTTCCACAAAGTTGTAGGTATGGATATGGACTACACTGAAAAAAAATGATACACGGTAAAAAAAATTTTGGTGATTTTTTATTTAACTTTTTGTCACTAAAACGTGATTTGCAAAAAAACACTATTTTTATTTTTTTTTATTTTTTGATATGTTTTAGAGGACATAAAATGCCAACTTTTCAGAAATTTCCAGAATGGGCAAAAAATCTTTGACCGAGTTATGATTTTTTGAATCAATACTGATTTTTTCAAAAAATCGAAATATCGGTCGCAAAAATTTTTCAACTTCATTTTTCGATGTAAAATCGAATTTACAATCAAAAAGTACTTTAGTGAATTTTTGATAAAGTGCACCGTTTTCAAGTTATAGCCATTTTTAGGTAACTTTTTTGAAAATTGTCGCAGTTTTTCATTTTTTATAATTAGTGCCCATGTTTGCCCACCTTTGAAAAAAATATTTTTGAAAAGCTGAGAAAATTCTCTATATTTTGCTTTATTGAACTTTGTTGATGCGACCCATAGTTGCTGAGATATTGCTATGCAAAGGCTAAAAAACAGGAAAATTGATGTTTTTTAAGTCTCACCCAAACAACCCACCATTTTCTAATGTCGATATCTCAGCAACTATAGGTCCGATTTACAATGTTAAAACATGAAACATTCGTGAAATTTTCCGATCTTTTCGAAAAAAATATTTTCAAAAATTTAAAATCAAGACTAGCATTTAAAACGGGCCAAACATTCAATATTACGCCCATTTCAAATGTTAGTCTTGATTTTAAATTTTTGAAAATATTTTTTTCGAAAAGATCGGAAAATTTCACGAATGTTTCATGTTTTAACATTGTAAATCGGACCTATAGTTGCTGAGATATCGACATTAGAAAATGTTGGGTTGTTTGGGTGAGACTTAGAAAACATCAATTTTCCTGTTTTTTAACCTTTGCATAGCAATATCTCAGCAACTATGGGTCTCATCAACAAAGTTCAATAAAGCAAAATATAGAGAATTTTCTCAGCTTTTCAAAAATATTTTTTTCAGAGGTGGGCAAACATGGGCACTAATTATAAAAAATGAAAAACTGCGACAATTTTCAAAAAAAGTTACCTAAGAATGGCTATAACTTGAAAACGGTGCACTTTATCAAAAATTCACTAAAGTACTTTTTGATTGCAAATTCGATTTTACATCGAAAAATGAAGTTGAAAAATTTTTGCGACCGATATTTCGATTTTTTGAAAAAATCAGTATTGATTCAAAAAATCATAACTCGGTCAAAGATTTTTTGCCCATTCTGGAAATTTCTGAAAAGTTGGCATTTTATGTCCTCTAAAACATATCAAAAAATAAAAAAAAATAAAAATAGTGTTTTTTTGCAAATCACGTTTTAGTGACAAAAAGTTAAATAAAAAATCACCAAAATTTTTTTTACCGTGTATCATTTTTTTCAGTGTAGTCCACATCCATACCTACAACTTTGTCGAAGACACCAACTCGATCAAAAAATTCCTTCAAGAGATACAGATTTTTGAATTTTCACATATCATTTTTGTATGGACAGCTGCCAAATTTGTATGGAAAATTATATGGACAAACTAATGATGCAAAATGGCTTCTTTGGGCATACCGAAGGCACCAAAAAAGTTTCAGCCGGATTAAAAAATACAAAAAAAATCGAATGACCGAAAACTCAGAGAATTGCTCTGCTGGAAAAAATATCTGCCATGCATTTTTTTTCAGCAATACTTTTTTTTTAAATTTCAGCTTAATAATCAATATTATTTTGTATCATATTTTCTCAAAAAGACGGCCCCCACAAAGTTTCAGCCAAATAAAAAAAATACAAATAAAATCCATTTCCGGTTTTGGTAGAGAGTTGCTCCTTTTGAAAACTAGCCCGAGACATGATTTGTTGATAAAGCCTTGTGATTTTTTTTAGATATTTAAGTTACTGTCGCTTGAAGCTACTCCGTCCCATATGTAGCTTCGTCAATTTTGAAGTAATGAAGCAGTTTGGTTCGGAATCATGTAAACTATCAGAAAACCCAATAAAATGTAAAACTTTTTTCTAGAAAACCGAAGAAAATCCACTTTTTCGTAAAATTCTAACACGTAGCCTTATGGGTGGGACAAATTTGACATACGTTTTTCTCGGCTTGCTGTTTTTACATATGGGACGGACTCGATTAGAGCGGCAGGTTACTTTTTATAAATTAAGTAATGAAATTGATTGAAAATGGAGACATTATTGATTTAATTCTACATTTTTCAAATAATTGAGAAAATAAGTAAACATATTCTGAACTCATAAAGAAGCAAAAGATTCTAACAATTACTCAAAATTTTAATTTTATAATAAAGTTAGGTAGGTTCAAAAAGTTTTTTAAAATGTGTGTATGGCACATTATGTGAACCCACAATACTATACATACAAAAGAACCGCTGAGATGAAAATGACAGCTGGCGTTTATGGAGTTGCCGCTTCTAGTAGAATTTTTTGCCAGAGTAGCTAAAATTTTGCTAAAATAGATAACAAAATTCGTTAGATTAAATGCTATTTTTGGCTGCGGTTTGAAAAAAAATGTAGCTTTATTAAACTGCCGCTCGAAGCTAGTCCGTCCCATATGTAATTTCGTCAATTTTGAGGTAATGATGCAGTTTGGTTCAAAATCATGTAAACTATCAGAAAAACCAATAAAATGTAGTACTTTGTTCTAGAAAGCCGGAGAAAATCCACTTTTTCGTAAAATTCTAACACGTAGCCTTATGGGTGGGACAAATTTGACATACGTTTTTCTCGGCTTGCTGTTTTTACATATGGGACGGACTCGATTAGAGCGGCAGGTTACTTTTTATAAATTAAGTAATGAAATTGATTGAAAATGGAGACATTATTGATTTAATTCTACATTTTTCAAATAATTGAGAAAATAAGTAAACATATTCTGAACTCATAAAGAAGCAAAAGATTCTAACAATTTCTCAAAATTTTAATTTTATAATAAAGTTAGGTAGGTTCAAAAAGATTTTTAAAATGTGTGTATGGCGCATTATGTGAACCCACAATACTATATATACAAAAGAACCGCTGAGATGAAAATAACAGCTGGCGTTTATGGAGTTGCCGCTTCTAGTAGATTTTTTTGCCAGAGTAGCTAAAATTTTGCTAAAATAGCTAACAAAATTCGTTAGATTAAATGCTATTTTTGGCTGCGATTTGAAAAAAAAAAAATGTAGCTGAATTAAATTGCTGGTATAAATATTGAGTAGTATACCCATTTTAACCAATCCAAGCCGTTGGACCAATTCTCATCACTATTGCCGTTTTCCGCTATTAAATCAACATTTTCAGATGTATCAACAATGGAGAGTTGCTTGCTCACTTTTATTTGAGCTATTAATTACTTTGGAACAGTCAAAACACTTTATGAAAGCTGTAATTCATGATCAAAGTGCTGATAGGCCGATAATAGAAATAGGCTGAGAAAGGGTATAGTTCACCTAGCTGCTGGCTAACTAGCCTAATCCACCTATGTGGTTGGTGCCTTTCCCCTTCCTAATGAAAAATTGGTCACTAAAAAAATCAAGATATTATTGACTTCTGACATCAAACTTGGTTATCGGTACGGATCTACTGAAACCAAAAAAAACTTGATGAAGTACAAAAATATAACTCGCTTGAAAGGTCTTTCAATTGCCTATCCAACGATAGGTCGGATGATTGATCCGGACATAGTTTTCGTACAGATAATTGAGATCCGGCAACAGAAAAGTACAAATATAACTTATGTGAGTAAAACTTGAGATAGGGTTGCCAGATCTCCTACGTTTCAAACTTGTTTGGAAGGTCTTTTGATTACCTACTAGCCTGTCTAATTTTGAGGTCTTGTCGAGGTATTTTAGGTGCCCACTGAAAAATAAAATGATAGATTATGATGTAAGGAGCAATTCGATTTATTGAAAAAAGTCACTCTTTCGAACAAATTTTCTAAAATTGCTTGGATACAAAAACTGTTTCAATCAGGTGTGTATTTTCTTTAAGGGGTTGCATACAAGAAGAAAATCTCAAAATTTCGTAATATGTCAAAATGGTTAAATCTACTAAAAACATGATTTCCAATCACTTCTGAAAGTTTCATGAAGATATTTCATGATCAATGTGAGTAACAGACGATTTAACCTTAAAATTCTGCCATGCGTAAAGCGAACTGTCAAATTTTGAGGGCGCTTTTCTCTAAACATAGAGTTGATTTACGGGTGCCACGATATCTCGAGATGGGATGGACCAAATTAGCTGAAATTTGGGGTGAAGACTCTCAAGACATATACCCTGTGCATGACCAAGCCCGATTTTTAAATGTAGCTTTTTTAAAAATACTAAAATCAAAAATCAAAAACGATTTTCAATATAAAAAACTTAAAAATATTTTTATCTTTTTAAAAAAATTAACGGGACCGGTTTAACGAGTCTTCACCAAAATTTTGAGCCGATTTGGTCGAAGCAGTGTTGAGATATCGAGGCACCCGTTTTTTGAAACTGCTTACTTCAAATAGAGGGGGTGCGAGAAAGTATTTTAATATTTTTTCATGTCTAAGAAAATATTGTTCCTTACATCATGATCTATCATTTAACAACTGAGCACCTCGACATGAACTCAAAATGGGACAGGCTAGTACATATCACGCAATTTATAGCCTGATGATATTTGAATGGATTTCCATCCATTTATCTAACATCCGAATATATGCAGAAACACATTTTTGTACATAACTTTTAAACTACTTATCGAAACTTCAAACAATGTACATATGGAACCCTAAACCGAATCGAATGCGACGATCAATCGGTTCAGTCAGTGCTGAGAAAACTGAGTGACATTATTGATAACACACATACAAACAGACTCGCTGGTGCACGAACACACAGACAGACATTTGTTCAATTTTCGATTCTTTTTGTGAAAAGTTAATTTTAAGAGCAGGGTTATAGCCTTAACTCAGTGAGGAAGGCAAAATGGGCTGGTTTAGCAAAAATTCTGCCAAATCCAACCACAAAATAAAATCTGCTGATTTGGCGATGGAACCCCTTTCCTTCTAAAGAAGCTTAAAACTCTAATATGCATTGGAAGACCTAGCCAACTTTAGTATCTGAAAAAAAAAAACGAATTTTCAAATTTCTTAAACCCACCGTCCCAACACCGTCTACCAGTAGCGAATTCACTTCCCAGTAGTAGCACTTTGGAAGTAGGCGGCTCCCCGGGCTTCGCCCGAAATCAGAGCCCGCCAGTATCCGCGCCGTCGTGTGACATAACGCTCTCGTTATCGAGTCAACGGGGGAAACGGATGGTTTATTATGGGACGCTTTCGCGAGAATGTCTTTCATGTTTGGGGCCTTCCTCCCTCCCCCGCATGATCATATCTCGCGCACATGCCTCGCATATCGGGCCCCCCGTTTGGATGGATTGATGTAATAATGATATGAGACAAGAATGCGTGTAGAGCATGCTTATTATTCAATCATGAGACTCAGACGATATCAGAGTGAAATTTGCTCGGCGTGTGTGTGTTCTACTGGTCCAATTTTGGGACGCGATGTTGACTTCCGGTTGATAAGGAAGAGCATATTATTTTCATATTTTGCTGAAAATGGATACGTTATTTCAGAAATAAGGTTTCTAGCAAGTTGAATTCTAAAAATATACACGCAAAAAAGTCCGTTCGCGTAAACGTGAACAATGTACCATGAAAATGGAAACAAAGCAAATTTTATGATAAGATTTTGCACCGTGAACAAATGCATGTTTGCAATCGATTTTCATGAACGTTTGTTCACGAAAAACCGTAACGCCTGGTCTTGTTACGTTTTTCCTGTTCCCGTAATCATAAACTTCGTTCATGGTATTAGGAAACAAATCATACATTTGTTCACGCTATTGCAAACAAAAAACATGAATTTGTGGACGTAGCCAAAGCTTTGAAACAGAGACGAAGAACGTTCAGAAATCATTTAACGGGAAAGTGACAGTTTTAGGGCACATTCTCTGATTACGTGACGAACTATTTAATTTTGGACTCGGGTACGGATTTAGTTTCCTACAGTCATTTATTCGGATGGCAAAATTAGATAATTTAGTATACTTCTTGATAAGAAAATTCACCAAAATCAGCTGATTTCTGTGTATGAAAATCAGTAATAGCCCAAAGAAAGAAAATTTCCTACCCCTGTCTGCAACAAAACAGCAACAATTTCTCACCCTCTTTTGCTCGTGGAAACCCCCCATTTTTCAAGAGTCCACGTGTCGGTTGGAGGTGTAAATTATTCGTTGTGCAATTTTCTTCTCACCTTTCCGGGAACCTCTGAACCCAGTGCCACCACACCGTCTGCAGATTCCTCCTTTGTACACGGTGCATAGCTTGTTGTGTTGATGCACTCTCGCGCGCGATAACGAAGAAATTCTTTCGAAAGAACCGTGCACCAAGTTATTACGTTATCCTGATTTCGTTGCATAATATAGTTGCATGGCGGTTTTTTTTCTCTGCAAGTTCCTTGTTGTTTTGCCGTTGCAGTGGGAGGTAACCATGTAAATCAGCTCGTCGTTTGTTCCAGAGCTTCAGTGGGGCTTCAGACTTCGTCAATTTTGCGCCTGAACGCGCCCGGCAACCCTTTTTCACAGGTGAAACTCATTCGTTTTCCACTGCAGCAGGTAATAGCTGCACCTTGAGCTTGGTTAAAAAGTGAGAAATTGCTTAATTTTAAACAAGTTTTTTCTTAGACTTTATTCATTTTATTATCCGGATTTCGAATACCTAGCAATCGAGAATAGGTAAGATGGGATTTTTTTACAATGATTACGGAAAATCTTGAAACTTTAAATCCATATATTGTACATTATTGAAGTTATAAAATTTAAAATATTTTTGTGATTTCATCATTCGTATTATGTTAATCCTTATAATAAGTGCTAACTTTCAACAAACGCAGCCCGACTGACCTATTTACTGCTAACAAATTCAATATTGGCAACATTTAACAGCCAAAAACCCACTTACTGCACCAAGTTGGCGCCCTTTTGCTGGGTGTTACACGAGCGTGTTAATGGCTTAGTTAATATTCATGGAAGATTTTTCCCGTGCACCGGATTTGCACCAACTATGTTCAGACTGAGCACAGTCGTTAAAATCATGATAATATTTATTTAAAAAAAATAATCAAAATTGCACCTTTAAAAAATGTTTCTTCGAATAATTTTACGATCTTAACAAAAATTTAAGTAGATTCACATGGAAAAAGATGAAAATTTACATTTATTTCACTGTGCAGAAACAGAACGAAGGAGCGACGGAAAATTAGCGTCGTCGTCGTCGGCGGATGCTGTCTTTTGCCGCCGGAAGGACGACACACCCCGGCAAGATGTCGCGTTACGGAGTGAAAACTGAAAGCTTCGGTACTTCCGTCAGGGAAGGGACGTGGCACTTTTTGAAAGTTTGGTCTGGGTAACACCATGCTGGTTTTGAGCATTTTGCTCATTAGTTTGCTTTTTAAAAGTGATTCCAACAATTGTTAAAATTGTTAAAATTGTTAAAATTGTTAAAATTGTTAAAATTGTTAAAATTGTATACCTGCACCTTGAGCTTGGTTAAAAAGTGAGAAATTGCTTAATTTAAAACAAGTTTTTTCTTAGACTTTATTCATTTTATTTTCCGCATTTGAAATACCAAGCAATCGAGGATAGGTAAGATGGGATTTTTTTTTCAATGATTACGAAAAATCTTTAAACTTTAAGTCCATATGTTGTACATTATTGAAGCTATTAAATAAAAAATAGTTTTGTGATTTAATCATTCGTATTATGTGTTAATCCTTAAAATAAGTGCCAACATTCAACAAACGCAACCATTCTGACCTATTTACTGCTAACAAATTCAATATTGGCAACATTCAACAGCCAAAAACCCACTTACTGCACCAAGTTGGCGCCCTTTTGCTGGGTGTTACACGAGCGTGTTAATGGCTTAGTTAATATTTATGGAAGATTTTTCCCGTGCACCGGATTTGCACCAACTATGTTCAGACTGAGCACAGTCGTTAAAATCATGATAATATTTCTTAAAAAAAAAAAAAAATTGCCCCTTTAAAAAAAGTTTCTTCGAATAATTTTACGATCTTAACAAAAATTTAAGTAAATTTACATGGAAAATATGTAAATTTACATTTATTTCACTGTGCAGAAACAGAACGAAGGAGCGACGGAAAATTAGCGTCGTCGTCGTCGGCGGATGCTGTCTTTTGCCGCCGGAAGGACGACACACCCCGGCAAGATGTCGCGTTACGGAGTGAAAACTGAAAGCTTCGGTACTTCCGTCAGGGAAGGGACGTGGCACTTTTTGAAAGTTTGGTCTGGGTAACACCATGCTGGTTTTGAGCATTTTGCTCATTAGTTTGCTTTTTAAAAGTGATTCCAACAATTGTTAAAATTGTTAAAATTGTTAAAATTGTTAAAATTGTTAAAATTGTTAAAATTGTTAAAATTGTTAAAATTGTTAAAATTGTTAAAATTGTTAAAATTGTTAAAATTGTTAAAATTGTTAAAATTGTTAAAATTGTTAAAATTGTTAAAATTGTTAAAATTGTTAAAATTGTTAAAATTGTTAAATTTGTTAAAATTGTTAAAATTGTTAAAATTGTTAAAATTGTTAAAATTGTTAAAATTGTTAAAATTGTTAAAATTGTTAAAATTGTTAAAATTGTTAAAATTGTTAAAATTGTTAAAATTGTTAAAATTGTTAAAATTGTTAAAATTGTTAAAATTGTTAAAATTGTTAAAATTGTTAAAATTGTTAAAATTGTTAAAATTGTTAAAATTGTTAAAATTGTTAAAATTGTTAAAATTGTTAAAATTGTTAAAATTGTTAAAATTTGTTAAAATTGTTTAAATTGTTAAAATTGTTTAAATTGTTTAAATTGTTAAAATTGTTAAAATTGTTTAAATTGTTTAAATTGTTTAAATTGTTAAAATTGTTCAAATTGTTAAAATTGTTAAAATTGTTAAAAAGAAAAAAACAACAACAACTTTAAAGCACCATTTTATAAAATTAACGCGTTTCCTTTTACGAAATCCCTACAACTTTGTTGACATACTTTTATTCAAAGTCTTTTCAAATAGCATCAATTACAAACTGATTACAGCTCTGTCCTTCGCTGCAGGACCTTCTAGCAGCTGTTTCGCCCCAAGCTGTTCAAATTGGAAACTTTTCAAATGAATACCAACTTGACTTCGATTCAAACCCAGAACGCAGCACGCCCCCGCAAACAACTTGTTACTGCGAGTTTTCCGTGAGGGAAAATAGTTCCTTCCTCTTCTTTTCAATGTTGTCAGCTCTTTTCCACCCTCGAACGATGACAAAACTGGACTTGCAACTTTTTGCAACAATGTTTGAGGAAATTTCAATCTTTGCTCGAAGGGAAAGCTGCTTCTTGGCAGTTGATTTGCAATCTTCGTCAAATGTGCCACGTCCGCAATAGCACTAGAGCAGACACAAATCAGACCAGGAATTTTGTAATAATGTGGTTCGGAATAGTTGGCTTAAATTGTCATCTGGGAGTGAATTTCTCAGAAATCTCGAAAAACTGAAAGGGTGTAAATTTTCAGAACAATGCACAATCTTGTTTCATTTGCAGCTGCATCCCGAAAAAACACTTGAAAATCTCAAAACTCCTGTTTTCGAAAAGAAGGAGAAAGAATATCCCCATGATACATTGCGCAGCAATGCAAAGTTGGTTCGTAAACCATAAGTAGATAAAACCACTTGTAAAAACTTGCCCACAGCTTGCACATCCCATTCTGGGCAGGACACGTGTACGGGGCGAGGATTAAAACTTTTGCCCTGGAACACTTGAATCTCTGTGTGGTTTATGAAACGATAGCAACTTCGCTCCCAAAAACTACCAGACAGGAATTAATTTTTATCAGCTGCAAGTGGCAGCACTCCTCCGATGCTGATGCTGTTTTGCAGGAAATGGTTCCAGATTAGCAGTGTACAGAGATTGAGATTGCTTCATTTGTTGGAGTAGTTTTGTGGGGGTGTAGATTGGATCCATTTGCAGAAGTTGCAGGACTTTGTTTTGAATTGTTTTTGTTTGAAACATTCACTCTGACACATTCAATTTAATGAAAAAGAAAACTTAGTTTGCTTTCAAAATTGACACAAACATTTTTGATTTTTAAAATAAGTTTCGATATTCGTTACTAATTGAAAAATGGCTTCAGAATTACACAAAAACGAGGTGTCTTTATTAGGCTTGTTTGACTTACCTTCACGAGAACATATTGATTTAGAATAAATGATTAATTTGGGTCGTCCAAATATTAATTTTGATCAAGCTTGAGTATATAAGGAAATATTTTCAGGCGTAGGCTTTTTGGTCCCGAGACCAACGAAATCGCATTTTAAGTTTTCTGATATTAGGCAAGAATTTTGAAACTTTTAACTATTTTTCCTAAAAAAGCTATCGAATCATCTTCATTTGTTTCCAAGACAGCTAAAATCGGTTAAAATGGCGTCAAATTATTTCGGCCAAGGATCCCCAGAAACAGTTTGAGCTCGATCGGGTAACTTTTTTTCAAATCATTCTGTTTTCGTGTTTAGATTTTTGGTAAAGAACATCCTTTTTCAAACTATAGCCATTTGAAATTTAATTTTAAGTCAAATTCCAGTTTTTCGGTTGTTTTAAATAGAACCTCTGATTGTCAATTCCCGAAAATATTTTTTTCAAGTTCAATCTGTTCGAAAAAAAGTTTGACCTTTTTTTAAAATTTAGTCTTGTTGAAAAAAATCAAAAATATTTGTTTTGAAAAAGATGAGAAAATTTCACAAATGTTTCAATTTTCAACATTGAAGGAGTTTCTGAGAAATTGATACTACAAAATTAAAGGCTGTTTGGATGAGACTTTAAAACATAAATTTTCTTGTTTCTTTTTCTTTTTTTTCACTGTATTTCAGCAACCAGCGGTCCAATCTTCTATGTCTCTTGAGCAATTTTATTGGTAACTTTACGAAAAAAAAAATGTTTTCAGGAATCGACAATAAAGGACAAAATCGAAAAGCTGAAAATTTTCAGTTGATATTATTTTTAAGTGGCTTTATCTTGAAAACGGTTCACTTTATTGAAAATCAAATCAAATCAAAAGTTTTTTCAGTGTACCATTTTTTCTGAATAGTCCTCATCAACAACTACTACAACTTTGCCGAAGAGAATTATTAGATTTTTGTATGGGTGAACCAATAACACAAAATGGCTTGTTTGATCATAGAGAAGGTCTTCAAAAAGTTCGAGCCAAAACATAAATAAAACCCTTTTCCGGTTTTGGTGGAGATTTGTTCCTCTGTCAAAAGAATCAATTTTGCATCATTTGGGCTTAAAACAGTTTAAGTTCAAAATTTGGAAAACACGAAAAAAACTTTTGTGAAAATTTAGAAAAAACTTTTAAGCTAGAAAACTTTGGATTTCTGGCAACACTGATATTGATAAACCAATTCAAAGCCACTACTGCGAATTCTAATGAATGTAACTTTTGGAATTTCCAGATATCATTGATAGTTTTTGATGTACTTTTTTCGATAAGTAAAACATTTTGACATTTTCAAGTTATTTGCTTTTATTGAAAATCACTTCCAAAAACACCATTACTGTAATCGTAGAATTGTTATTTGAAGTTTTACATAAATCACTTTTTTGCTAGTTGGCAACAATGTTTTTGTTTGTTCTGGTTTTGTTAACACACAAACATAAGAAAGAGATTGAGAATTGAGAAATATTCGAACATTTCAGCACTCAAATCAGTGCTACAATGAACTTTTCAGCACTGTAATTTTGGTGTAATAAAGAAGTCCATTTCGTCACTATGGAATGGCGTTAAAAGAAAAAAAAATTTCCAAAACGGAACTGCAAAAAGATTATTTTATATGACAAAACATTTTTTAAATAATATTTACTCAAGTTTACAACTAGCAAGCTAATTTTCTCCAGAATGCGACAATGCGACATTCTTCTCGTAGAACAAACATCACCAATCGAACACGATCCGGAAGTGACCTGACCCCCCTCAGATTGCATTCCTCGTCCCGACATGGAGCCATATTTCAACTCCACTCGTGTGGCATAATTGCAGACTCTTGCACACACTGCATAGCGTTGACGCTTTCCAATCAATTTCAATTCCGGAGAAGAAGCTTCCGAGTCGGGAATGTTTGCGCATTGCGTTTCAGGGCATAGCCGAGGGAAAAACGAAGGGGGCATGTGGTCCGGAATTCCTTTGATTTCCGCTTCGACAGCAAGTAGATTATAATATTGCTTGTTCTACTCGGGTTGCACTGTCAGTGCGAGGGGGTGCGACACTTTCTTCTCGAAAGATTCCCAGATCAAACGACGCTGGGAGAGAGAGAATGTTGGTTGTCGTCAGGCAACCTGAGAATCCTTTGCACTGGAATCTCACTCGCCTGGTGAAGGTGGAGAATATTTTTATTCATTAACGGAATCCATTACTGCTCACAATAACTCACTCGATGAATCTGGTAGCAGTTCGCAGAATCATGTTTATGGAGGGTCCCACATTCGTTTGAGGTTAGGTTTCTTGATCAAGTCCAAGAGCGCTCTATTCATCTTATTCAATGAACTTTGCAGAACATTCCAAAGAATCTTTGATTATGCTTCGCAACCCATTACGGTGATAAGTTGGTCTGAAGTTCCAAACAGTATCGTCTGTCAGAAATATTCTTGGAAAGAAATTACATTTACGATTGATGAACAAATACCACGAAGCATTCTATTGGCAACAATGTCTGTTTATTCACAACTTGGAATTTATTCAAACGTCGTTAGAATCACGTTCCCCACACAGCTTCTATTGTGCTTGATGAGACAAACCGTGGAACAAAACCCAAACACACACACACACACTTTTATGCTATTTTATGCTGTTTTTATGCAACGCTACACGTGTTTGCTTGCTTCTGGCCAGCACCACTGGAGCTGAAGCAGTCCCGTGTCCCAGAAATGGGTTGAAATAAAAAACATTATTCTATTTTCGCCACTGCTAAAGACTGCCAACTCTCGCCTCGTTTCTGCCAAAGCAAGCAGAATTTTCCAGAGAGCATCTTTCATCTTGCAGCAGCAGCAGCAGCAGCAGTGCTGGTTGGTTAGTTGCCATCACGGAGGGGTAGTTCCTCGGGTTCTTTTTATGATTCCTCACATGCACCGCAAATATGTGTATAATACCGTAGTTGTTCAAAAACTGAACAAACATCGCAACCCCACTCGCTACGGACTTTAGTGAGTGAATGAGTGTTTGTGTGTGTCAGGAAGAGTTAGTGCTGGCAACCATGTTCCGAAGCGAGAGGGGGAACTCTGTGATTCTTATGTTGTAGTGAAGCTATTTTGGCTTATGTGCTTCCAAATTTCTTTCAAAATAACTCCACATTTCTTGCTTCTCACTTCTTATTTTTCATTTCTCCTTTGTCATTATCCATTTCTAATTTTTCTTTTGCATTTCTCAGTTCTCATTTGTCATTCGTCATTTCTCATTTCTCATTTCTCATTTCTCATTTCTCATTTCTCATTTCTCATTTCTCATTTCTCATTTCTCATTTCTCATTTCTCATTTCTCATTTCTCATTTCTCATTTCTCATTTCTCATTTCTCATTTCTCATTTCTCATTTCTCATTTCTCATTTCTCATTTCTCATTTCTCATTTCTCATTTCTCATTTCTCATTTCTCATTTCTCATTTCTCATTTCTCATTTCTCATTTCTCATTTCTCATTTCTCATTTCTCATTTCTCATTTCTCATTTCTCATTACTCATTTCTCATTTCGCATTACTCATTTCTCATTTATCAATCTATTTCTCAAAAATCATTTTTCGTTTTTCACTTCTCATCTTTCATTCCTTATGTCTCATTTATCATTTCTATTTTTTATTTCTCGTTTCTCATTGCTTTTTCCTCGTTTCACATTTCTCATTTCTCATTGTTTTTTTTTTCATTTTCATTCCTCAATTCTCACTCACCCTCTCATTTATTAATTCATTTTTTTCATGTCTTAATGCTCATTTAAAAAAATTTACAATCTCATTCCTCATAGCTTCTTAACTATACCTTATATTTATTTTTTTATTTGTCATTTCTGAATACTCTAGTCTCATTTGCCATTTTCCAGTGTCAATTTACATTTTGATTATTTTGTAAATTTTCTCAATTATTTTGAAATTTGGGACAAACTTAGTATTTTTTTTGCTTATGAGTTATCAAAAAAGGATTTTTTCTTTCCTCATTTTGTTTCTAATACATTTTTTTTAATCTTCTCCGAAATTCAAAAATATCTGTTAACGTTTTGTTTTAAGAAAAACAAATTTATTGAGTTATAAAATGTCTAAATACCTAATTCATCTTGTGCTTTAAAGAAAATAACAATTATATAAATCAATTTTTTCGAGTAAAATTCAGATTTACTCGAAAAAAATCTTAATCTTTAGAATTAGTTTTCGGTATTTTGGTCATTTACTTGCATCATATTGTAAATCATATTCATAAACATTGCATCGTCTTTTTATGAGATTTTTGGCGCAAGGTTTTTAGGTTTTTGGTGGAAAGATTTTTCATAATTAGTTTTTTTTTTACAATTCTATGTTTTGGTTTTGAATAAAATAATTTTAGAGTAAAGTTTTTTTAAACAAAAGCTTTTTTTAATGGATTTGATGATTTTTTGTTTGATATAGTGAATTTGGTTAGTTATCAGGTTAAAATTTAAAATTCTCATCAAATCTTTATAAATTTCGAATATAGGAAAAACCTAATTGTTTAAAGACAACAGCTTATTATTCTAAAACAGAAAAGGGAACGCAAAGATTACCTTACATTTTTCTAGGCCATTGCAAATATTTTTTCCATTTTTTGCTTCTCTTTCCAAAAAATCCTCAAAAAATGTAGAAGGAAAACTTTTATTTGCAATTCTGTTGTGACCCTCCTTGCTTTTCCTATCATTCTGGAGTGACGAAATGGCCAACTTTTATTCTACCAAAAATAACAGAATGGAAAATTGATACCTTCCAATACCAGTGCTAAAAAGCTCTACTTTTCAGTAATGAAATAGGTGCTGAAAATTCAAACTTTTCTGCAGTTGTATCGAAAAGTAACATTTTTCAATGTTTTTTTTTGTTTTGAACGATGAATTTTCTTAACACATGGATGTTTTGCATAAAATTCCATTCAAAAAGTGTTTTTCGGAATTTCCAAAAATGCTCTAAGCAACTCGATGCAAAACTTGGTTTTTTCAGCACTCGTCGTATTCATCCAACTCGGTAAATATCGTTGGATAAATGTTCGACTCGCGTTGACAAAATCTTTTTTTTTTTTGCTACTTGTTGCATTAACTACTAGGTTTTTCTTAAACTTTTGTTTTTAAAGAAAAAGCATTTACAAAGTACTGCAAACTCAAATTGATATAGTTTTCTTAACAAAGATTTTTTGAATTGTATGTGTCTTGAGCATTTTGTGATACTTTTCCTTAGTTTTGAAGAATTTATAATGATTTTGTTCAACATGAACGAGCGTCCGATTTAATAGTTTATTTTCATGATGTTAGATCTATTCTCAGATGCTTCAGGAATGAATATCATCAGAGTAATTTGTAACGAAAAACTGTTCTGATCGTCTGACTAATTCCATATGAACTAAACAATAATTTGAATTGAACAAGAGTATGATGATATGCTTGATTTATTATTTTAAGAACATTAAAAAAATTGGGTCCAAAAAGTTGAGAAAATGTATACTTCCGCTTGAAATTCGGGAATTCTCGGTGAATTCACAAATTTCCCGGGAAACGGGAATTTTTATTAACGGGAAATCCCGGGAAATTTTTTTCCGTTAAGGGAAACTGGACGCTCTAAACATGAGTCACTCTTGCGATCATTGCAACCGGACAAAATGCAGCAAGGAAAACCCGTAGCAAGAAAAAAAATAGTGGAAAAGTTGATACTGCTGCAGGGTTTTTCCCCAGGAATTGTCGGGAGTCGAACACGATAGGAGAGGAGCTCAACAAAAAAATAAAAAAAAAGCTCTAGCGAAGAGCTTTTACGCCCTGGCACTCTCCGGTTCTTTTGAGTGATGATTATGAAAATATATATTTTTGTACGCTGCGTTTGCTTATGCCACACCGGACACTTCTGATGATGCTGAATAGGTTTGGGAAATTTTGTAAAAACAAGTTTCAAGTGGATCAAGTTATTCAAAGAGTGAGGGATGCAATCGCTTCTATTTTGAATGTTAAATTTTAAATGTTTATGTCGTAGGTACTACATTTTCGCATTTCTTATTTCTTTTACAGGTAAGCCATTCTTGGATTCTTGGGTTCTTGGCGGACAGTAAGTACTTAACCCTGTCTAATCAATGCCACTTAAGAGCAACGCTCAAGTTCATCCACTCGAAAGCATCTTGATCCAGCTAATCAATCTCGGTGCTAATCAAGAAAAACTCCTCTCTGTCAAGTCAACGCGTCATGAAAGCTGATCTCTTGCCGTCCCCCCTCGCAAACTGGTCTTCAATCCGGGCACTGTCAAAAGCCCGCAACACCTAATGATACAGATATTAGCTGCCAATTTTCACGACCTCCCCAAAACCCGCTGCTCCCCTTTGAGGGACCAACCATGAACTACGTAGCTCTTGATTGGTACTAACCATTTCCTTTGTTATTAGACCGTGATTTACGGACGACCCCCCTCTACCAGCTAATCCGTCCAAAAAGAGGCCTTATTAGATTTCACACGCAGCATTTCGCCGGGGTGGCTCATCTCGTCGACCTGTCAATAACATTCACGTCCTCTCGACGTGTCTTCCTGAATGTGAAGGAAGGGGGGGACTCGAGTGGAGGGGGCGTACACGAACGACGAAATCCAATCCTTTCAGCCTCGCTGAATGTCAATGTTGGTGTGAATAATGGAATGTGTGTTTGGAATATTGTGTGTTTGTGTGGGACGAGAGAATACTCAAGGAGACATCTTATGGCATTTGCTTGATCTTGGCGAACTGCTTTGCTATATGCGGACATTCCGGGTGGAGTGGCGTGTGGTTGGAGTTGGAGTGGGGAAGGTTACGGTAACTATAAAATGACAACGAAAATAAGGTTATTCAGATTATTTCGGACTCATGTTAAGAAAATGCTCTGAAAAAATATAATTGGGATTTTAACATTAAGCAACTAGAAAGCCAATTTTTCAAAATTTTCTGGGGAAAAAAAACATGTTTTTTTTATGGGAAATTTAATGTACTTTTCAAATCTGCAATAACTCAGAAGGGTATTTTTTAAATTTGGAACAACTATTTTCATATAAAAATTACGTGTTTTTTGTAACTACGGAGGGTTACTTTTTAGAGTGTACCAATGTTCTAGAAAGTGATAGAGCTGACAAAAACAAACAAAATTTTTAAAAATATAAAAGGGTTTGCATGAATTTTTCCCGAGCTATCAGTAATTCAGGATAAAGTTTTGAAAAAGTATTTTTTTCCAAATTTTTACTCCTAAAACTTAACTGTGATACATTCCAGACTCGATTATCCGATGCCTCGATCATCCGAAGTTTCGATTATCCAATGGTTGAACTTTGGACTTTGGATAATCGAATCACAAACTAAAAAATATTTCATCACTGCCATTTTGGCCGCCATCTTGGATTTCCAAATAATCATAGAGTAGTTTAGAGATTATACCAAAGCTCGTGATTCGATTATCCTAAGTGACATTATGCCAAGGCCTTCAGATAATCGAGTTTGGACTGTATTTTAAAAAAATATGTTTTTCTGAAAGTGCAGCAAATTTTCCAAAAGAATGACTCTTTGGACGTTTGACCTCTCTGTGTGATTGCAGATTCAAAAAGTACATTAAATTTTCTATATAATTACATGTCTCTCGTTTTTATACAGTTTAGTAGTGGGAAAAAGCAGTGATTTCAAAACTTTTTTTTTACTTTTTTGTATGCAAAATACGTTTTTTTTAATTCTGAGTACGCCTAAAAAAACCTGCCTTAGAAGTAATCAAGGAAAATTGGAGGGGTCGAACCGCCCCACCGTCGCAAAATACCGAAAATTGGACCTTGGACTCGTGATCAAAGACCAAAATTACACCCTAAAGTAAAATTTTACAGGAATCGAAGAGGGGTCGGGGTAACTGCTGTATGAGTTGGCGGAGAATGACCCTTATTCAAAATATTCTATGGATTTATTTTTATTTTTTATTTTTTGCAGCAATTCAATTTGAAAAAAAAAATTGTCCGATCGGGCTCAAAATTTAATTTGACCCGGTGGTCAAAAACGGAATTTTTTGTCAATTTTCGCAAAAACCACATTTTTAAAAATGACATAACTTTGTGCCGTTTCAACCAATTTAAGCTGATGAGCAATTCTCTATGAAATCGTTCTTTTTTCTTCAATTTTAATTTTTGTATTTTTTTATCCGGCTGAAACTTTTTTGGTGCCTTTGGTATGCCCAAAGAAGCCATTTTGCATCATTAGTTTGTTCATATAATTTTCCATTCAAATTTGGCAGCTGGCCATACAAAAATGATGTATGAAAATTCAAAAATCTGTATCTTTTGAAGGAATTTTTTGATCGATTTGGTGTCTTCGGCAAAGTTTAACACTGGAAAAAAATGATACACGGTAAAATAATTTTGGTGATTTTTTATTTAACTTTTTGTCACTTCTTTTTTATATGATTTACAGGACATAAAATGCCAACTTTTCAGAAATTTCCAGGTTGTGCAGAAAATCTTTGAGCGAGTTGTGAATTTTTGAATCAATACTGATTTTTTTCAAAAAAATGTTCGACTTCATTTTTCGATGTAAAATTAAATTTACAATCAAAAAGCTTTTTAGTAAAATCCATTTTTAGGTGACTTTTTTTAAAATAGTCGCAGTTTTTCATTTTTTAAAATTAGTACACATGTGTGCTAACTTTAGAAAAAAATATTTTTGAAAATCTGAGAAAATTCTCTATATTTTGCTTTATTGAACTTTGTTAATACGACCCTTAGTTGCTGAGATATTGCCATGCAAAGGTTTAAAAACAGGAAAATTTATGTTTTCTAAGTCTCACCCAAAAAAACCATCATTTTCTAATGTCGATATCTCAGCAACTAATGGTCCGATTTTCAATGTTAAAATACGAAATATTTGTGAAATTTTCCGATCTTTTCGAAAACAATATTTTAAAAATATTCACGTCAAGACTTACATTTCAAATTGGTCAAACATTCAATATTATGCCCTTTTAAAATGTTAGTCTTGGTTTAAAAATTTCGAAAATATTTTTTTTCGAATAGATCGGAAAATTTCACAAATGTTCACTGAATTATGCAAAATAAGGCAAATGAAAATTATCGATTTTCATTCTCACACCAAAATCCAAAGCATTAACCTCCAAAATCTCGCGCCTTTGTTGAAAATCATCCATCAAAACCACCCTTCAGCCTCCCACAGTCTGCTCCCTCTCTTTATCAGGAAAAGTACATCTGCTTCTGACGCGCGAGGATCCAAAGCCCAGGTCCGGCCGTCGTAATCTAAATTGTCTAACCACCACCCACGCACCACCACAAAAGCTGCCAGGAACGGCCTTCTAATTGGCTCAACCAAAATTAGGATGATTGCTGGGGAGGGAGGTAGGTCCGCCCCGCATCAACCATTCAAATCTTAACCGGCAGGATTCATCATTTTTGGACGGGCCAGAATTAATAAACGCGTCAGTTACCTTTAATAAAACTCGCCGGATTTGGGCTTCGTCGGATTATCAGCCCGCAGCTGAGGACGAACAAACCTCCGTGATGTAATCCGCGATGACCGTGGCCAAATTTTCAATAACGACACCCCCTGAAATGTCAATTACCGGCGACGACCTCGTTCGTTTGTCTGCGTCAAACCCCTTTTTAGCCGATCTTGAAATTTCATTTCCCCCACACTAATTCTGGAAGGTTCAACGAGGACACCAACGAACGCAGGGTTGGGAAACTGTTCGGATTAATGCTGATCCTTTTGCTCATCCCTCGCTCGCGGCCTCGATTTAAATAAGTATAACTCTTCCATTTTGCGCCAACCGGGGGGGAAGCTTTTGATTCAACCCCCCCAACTTCAAGGAAAAGCTGGAGGAAAGTATTATGATGAGATTCTGAGCTCTCTCGCACTCGTGCAGATGGAGGTAGAAAGTGACTGTCCTTATTTCGTTCATAAGCTGGCGACGATGAGATGGCGGGTAAATCCCGGTGGCCTGGCCTGGTTTTTCCCGAGAGTTTCGAGGTCTGGTCTTTTTAGCGTGGGGTTCGCGCCCCGAGGGGTGATGTAATCTGTGCACTTTGCTTAAGCACTTCAAGGTTACCGGTGGGGGGGGGGGGGGGGGGGGGAGGGAATCATGGTGAAATGTACTCATCTGCTTCGCAGACATAGTGTGGATGGAGGGATGACGAGCGAAAAAATGGGGAAATTATGAGTGCGGATTGTAGTGCACTGTACAGTGGGTCTTGGGGTGAGATTGGGTCATACAGAAATGCTGTAATTTGTATGACCCAATCTCACCCCCAGACCCATTTTTTTTTAGAACATTGGTTAGGATCTCTTTTACCATTTTATGTTGAGCTATTAATACCAAAATGACAACAATTCATTTGGCATGTCATGCAATTTATAAACCTAACTCATTCTATCACCGTTGGGATTTGTCAGCATAGCACATCTACAAGTACATTATCACTCTGACTTCATCCGATGAAAGCAATCGAATTTTGCCGATTCTGTCACCGTAGACAAAAATCTTCTATAAATTGGATGAGAACGTAATCTTTTCGATGCCATCAACGCAGAATCCTCTTCCTCCTCCAGCTCCAAATGTTCCGATTGTTCTCAATTCTGTGATAATTGCAGCATAATCCACGTCATCTTGTCAGCTCTACCCACTTCTTCCTCGCCCAACTGGGCAAATTTACCGGTCGACCTCTGGTTTTGGACTAGGCCTCGTAGTCTCGTCGATAAATTGCACCCCCAGGAACCATACATTCTTGCGTGCTTGCCTGTGTGACTATATCCGATTACAGCGCAAACAACATCTCGGCCTACGGTTCTTGGTCGGAATACACAAAATCCTAAATCAAGTGGGGTCTCTTCGGCTTCGTCCTTTGCCTAGTCAGCAACCGACTCCGACTCAAGTGGACACAATCCGACACGTCCCAGAAAAAAAGACGAGGACATGTTAATCTGAAACAAAAAGCCTGCTTCTGGCGGAAATCGACCCGCCCGGATTTTAAGCATTCTAAGCAGAACTGATTATATTGGTCGTTGCGAACGCTGGTCCGGAAGAAGTTGCTGGCAATCTGGGTCGCCTCGCAAAAGTGGCCAAAATGTGGTGCAAATTTCCCTCCGGCCGGCTACTTAATTGAATGTCTCGGTGGACATGGTGGTCCCCGGAGACTCTGCGCCAGTCAACCGCACCGCACCAATGAATACACGTGTGCTGGGGTTTGCAATAATATTGCTCCACCACCGATAGTTTCGATTTCTGGACCAACTTTGAACAGTTTTCGGGTTCTTTATTGCGCCCGTTGCTGGTCTTGTCCCGAAATGGTCACCGATGGTAGAGTGGAGTGATTCCACTAGTTGGAGGAAGAGTTTTCTCAAATTTTGACTAATTTCCCAAGAATCAGCAACTTTTTTGAAAGTTCACAATTGTGTATTTCGTTTTGGATGAAACTTTTTGTGTACTTTTTATATGCATCATAGTTAGTTCATCCGTACAAGTTTTAAAATTTTAAAACAACATTTTTTTATGTTTCCGGTGCACTATTTTCGAAATACACCTACTTTATTTTTTTTTTCAATTCAATTCGGTTTTATTTGTGAATAATCCAATAACAATGAGTTCATTTAGGTACACAACAGAATTTTGGTGTTCCTTTCAGCTGTGTTTTAAATCGTAATTCAAACGAAAAATTATTAGTTATAACTATGGAATAGACAAGAGTAAGAAAAAGTTTTCAAAAAACTTACAGAAAGTGCAATCGGAAAAGGGCAGATAGAGAGAAAGCTTAAAACTAGATCACAGACAAAAATAATCAATTATAGATGTGCTTGATCATCCGAGCCACGTAGCCTAGTGGTAACGCTTCCGCCTCGTAAGCGGTAGATCGGGGTTCAAATCCCGGCTCGGACCAACACAACTGGTGATCTTTTCCCTTCTGGATTCGATTGCTTAGTAAAGGGAAGGTAGTGTATCGTCACAAACTGGACCTTATCACGACACCTTAGGGAGGCGACCTATGGAATGTTAACATTAACCTAAACATGTTAACATTAGTTGAGTGAAAAAACTGCCACTGAATCCGCTTTGTAAATGCCGGCCCCGATACTCTTCACGGGTGTTCCCTTCAGGAACTGGGAAAGATTTACTTTACTTTACTTTACTTGATCATCAGCTCCCCGAGGGCCAGAAATTACTCCGCCTTGGTACGGCAGCTCCGAAACCGCGTCATCATCTCCCCCGCAAAAGCAAAGAACTCCGGCAGGGTAAAGAGATCTTCCCCGGTGACTCCTTGCTGGGCCGCATTGCCGCTACCGGCAGCAACCACGCTGGCGAACGATCGCCCCCATCCAGGAGGGATCGCTGGGTTGTCCGCTGGAACCGTTCGGTGCCCAACTGCAGGAACGGCTGCGCTCGTACTTCGCTGAGGAGAGTGGTATGGTTACCGTCACAGTTCGCGCACTTTACGCGCGGCTTGGTTTGTTCTGCCTTGTCCCCCAAGTCCACCTTTCGTGGCAGTGCGCACGCCTCCGAGAGGTGTGACTCACCGCACTTCACGCAGCGGGGCCGGAGGTTGCAGTTCCGCGAGCCGTGGCCGAATTTCTGGCAACGGTGGCATTGCGCTACGTCCGTCGGGTTCTTGGTGTAAAACCGCCAGTTTACCAAAAAACCGTCCAACGTCTTAGTCCGCCGCAGGTCTTGGATCTTGACGGTGCCGCGGTCGAAGTACAACAGGTACAGTGTGTGTGTACCTGTGACGGTTGTCTTCCACGAGAGCACTTTTATCTCCCGTGGCGTTATTCCGGCGTTCGAGAGGTGTCGCTTCAGGTCGGCGATCGGACGGTCTTGGTAACCCTGCAAGACGACCTTAACAGGGGGCTTCTCTGGGTCGTATGTGTAGAAGTTGAAGTTGCTACGCTTCAGATCTTCAAGCACCAGGTCGAAATCTTTTCTGTTCTGTGTGATCACTTGCACTGCCGATTTACCGATTTTCAGACAATATCCGAGGCCTTCCAGCAACTCGTCAACATCGTCCGCCAACGTATCCAAAACAAAAATTGGAGGTGGTCTTCGTTCCGTTGGAGAATTGTTCTTTTTTGACGTCGGCACTTTTTTCCGTGCACTACCATCGTCGTCGTCGTCGTCGGTAGTGCTGCTACGGCTGCAAGCGTCGGTGTTGTTGTTGTTGTTTTCTTCGTCGTCGCTCAGCATCTGGAATTCGTTCCTGATGGGAATGTTGGCGGATGTCGATGTGCCACTGGTCGTGGCACCGGAAGTACCTGAACGGGTTCGCACTGGTGATCTCGGAACATATCCGGGATGTAGTAACTTTTTGTCGATTCCTTCTGCGCTCACTCTCCCCTGCGCGATGGCGGTCGACACGGCGTTGGTTTGTTTACCTTTTTGCACACGGCCGGTAGACGAACTTCGCGGGTTTTTCGAGGCCGCACTCGAACTGCCACGGCCACGGCCGGCCCTTGGCATGCTGTTGGAGCAAACTCGCGACTAATCACGGTAAACTACGGCGAAAAAAATCGGAAAAACGATGGAGCACTGAGCACTTGACTGCTGCTTGCTCTCGTGCGTACACGGAGGTGTGATACCTACTTTAAAAAAGATAATTTCCAGAATTTTTTTTAAAGTCCTATAAACATATAAAAGACAATAGTTTAGAGGTCCTTTAAAAAAACTCTAGATTTATAGGTAGCGTGACTTTTTTAACAGTAAAAGTCATGTCAAATCCAATGTCGATTGCAAAATTGATTGTACATCAAAGTCAAAATATGTTTTCCCATATTTTTCATGTTAAAAAAATTAATGATCTTCACAAAAAATGGCAGCACTGCCAAACGAATTTTAAACCAACTTGAGCCATAGTTCAAATGATGGCATTTTTTGTAATCTAAAGCAAATCCAACATTGAGCATTTTCAAAAATTGATATTTTGCGTAATTCAATTTTCTGTATGAAAAGTCGGTTAAAATACAGCTGAATTGTGTTGCCTGCATCAGTCGCTTGTGGACGGTGGGGTAGCGCGCTTGCCTTGCAGGATTATTCGCGTTTTGAGCGAATAATCCTGCAAAATTTTGAAAATTGGCACTTTGTTCTCACTCAAATATGTCGGCTCTGGAGCAAGTCCCTCAGTCACTCGCGAGCACAAATCTCTGTCTTTGCTCTCCATATCACTCCAATCAGGTAGTACAGTGAATGGTTCAGAGAGACCGATTTCATTGAGCTGACTGAAAATAGATTGCGATCGGCTATGCTTTGATCATTTAAGAAAATTAATGAAATCAATGATATCAATAATATTTTGCAATTTTGTTGTTTACACAACATCAAAGACACATTTGGCAGCAATTTCCACCATGCCAAATTCTAATTGACGGCAAACTGTTGTAGTGCAGGCCAAGTGAGCGCCGCGCTAGTATTTTTTAGGCTCTCTCCTCTCTGAGCATATTCGTGTGTGACTCGGGTTGACGGACGGAGTAGGAAAAGAAATTCACGAAGTATTTGTTTCGCTGAGTGAAGCGATTGAGCAAGCCGCTGGCAGCCAGCGTGTCGTGTTCGCTCGCGAATGGTTGCGCGCTCCAGTCGGCAAAGATTCGTTCGGTGATGAGTGAGTGATTTCTGATCTTTGAACTGATAGTTCGCATGCATTAATTTTACAGGGAAAAATTGGCTACCTTAAATGAAGTGAGAATTTCTGAAAAAGTTTAAAAAAATGCGATTTTTTCGACATTAACCCTCTACAACCTAACCCCGCCTTTAGACGGGCTTCGATCTAAAAAATCGCCAAAAATCAATTTTCCAACCGATTTTTGATCTTTAAAAAGCATTGGAAAGAAGAACTCTTAAATTTTTTAGAAAATTTCAGGGTTGGAAGTTTAACTTGTTTTATGTGACTTTGCCAATGTTTTTAAAAATGTCAACTTTGGCTGTGTTTTTTACTAACATTTCCTATATTTTCAGTTAAAAGAAGTATGCAGTAATTTTTCTAGTGTCCCAGACTATGCCTCTACGCATTTTGTTACAAGTTAAATGATGATGGTGCAATTCTATAGCAGAAAATGTGAAAAACATGCAAAAAAATGAAAAACTTACTGTACAAACGTGAAAAAATTAGATATGCAAAATGTAATTATATTAGGTGGTAGAATAGGCCAAATACTACCAAAAACAAACATAAACTAAAAATAAAACAAGAAAAACAAAAAAAAGAGAAGTAAAGGTTTTCGTAGAACAAAAGTTGATCAAAATGACCTCCTGAACACGGAAAAAATAAATATTTTCGAAAAAAAAATTTGGGCAGTAGAGGGTTAATCCGCCTAAAGAGGCCAAACATTTAAATTTTGGTCGAATATAGATAGTTCACCTTAATCTATGGACAAAAACCTATCGTTTAAAGAAAATACACACCAGATTGAAACATTTTTTGTATTGATTCTAGGCGATTTTAGAAAATGTGTTTAAAAAAGGTGGCTTTTATAAATATATTGAAGAGGGGGTGCGAGAAAGTATTTTATATGTTTTCTTGTCTAAGAAAACATTGTTCCCAACATCATAATCTATCATTTAAGTGGGCACCTGAAATTCCTCGACTTGACCTCAAAATGAGACAGTCTAGTAGACAGCCTTCACTTAAAAAAAACTCAAATTTGAAGGAAAGTTCAGAAAGCTACTTATATAAAATTCGAAATAAAAAAAAAATCTGAATCTTACCTAGATGGATGATATCGATGTAATCGCAGATGGTCCCAAGTACCAAAAATGACATAAACGAAATAAAATATACATATATTTTTTTGTACGAAACCTTCAATCAAATTTTTGTTTCTACAAATCACTCTCAAATCTAAAGACTGCAAAAGTTGTCAAAATGAGCATTTTTTTCATTTTTGAATTAACCCCTGGGATGGGGGCATAAAATTTGAAAAAAATATTTGCATGTCAGAAAAAATGTGAAATTTTTCTTCTGAAAAAGTGTATTTTTACCACTTTCTTGTGTATTGTCACTTTTTCAGTCTTAATTGAGATAAAATTACATCATAAAAGAGGTAATATTCAACCTTCCAAAATTAAAGCTTCCAAATTTACAAAAAAAAAAACTGTGTCGCTGAAACTTTCAATAGTGATAAAATGGCCAAATGGCAGTCAAAACGGAAACGAAATTCATCGCCAAAACACGATTAAATTTGCTTAAACTAGCGAAAAAAAGTTGCTATTTTCTCAGCCTGCTGAAAAATTACCTGGTTTGGAAGCCGCTCAAATTTGACCGAAAATTCTAATGACCGATTCTTAGCGAAGCTACACCAAAATGTCACATTTTTCAATTTTCAATGTGATTTTTTATATGAAAGATTTGATTTTTCTTATGATTCAATAATTTCAATGTTCTTTAAATGCGTTTTCTTACCTCAAAAGCCAAAAATATTGACCAAATATGGTCTGCAAGCCATTGAATGGGAGAGGAGTTTTTTCATAAATCTGCTCCTTTCGTTGTCCCGTCACGAAAAGAAATGGCTGGCAAAAACTCAAATTTCTCCAAATCGTTCAGTTCAAAGAGCAAAACTGGCAAAACTGTAGTGATTTTTGTAGTGTGCCTTTTAAAAGTCCAGTTTTACGATGTTGTCCCGTCACACTACATTTTTATTTCAGGGGAAGCACAGGAATTATATGGTTCATTCTGCATGATATTTCTTTGTAGGAAAATCAATTATCTTTCCGAATATGTAATAACATTGGGGGGTTTCTTCTTTCATTTTGCCACTATAGCCAAAACGCTGAAAAAAACTTGGGATTTTTGTTTGAAAAGGAGCCGAAGAATCGGTCTAATGATTTAGAAAAAATTGCTGCTGATTGGAAGACCAAAAAAAATTGGGGATTTTTTTTCGTTGGATCAAGACAAGCTTCCAGATTCCAGCATCAACCAGAAAATTTTTCTGCTGATTTCGGGAGAAAACGATATTCCCCCAGCAATTCCTTGCACTGATTCAGCGTTTTAATTTGCTGATTTCTGGTGTATTTTCCGACGACAGTCGCTTGTGTCAAAATAAACCAGAAGATTGCTCAACTGGTTTTGAGATAAAAACCCCATTTCACACGTATTTCTCTTGAAAGTTGTACGAATTTTACTGATGATTTTGTAAGAGATATTTGTTTTTAGAAAAATTCTGATTCCTAACCCTTCCTCAACAAGAAACGAACCCCTTCGTTTGCAGGAAGTCCCTGGTTGTCCCACGTATGTGGGAGGAAGCAGCGGCGTGCGGGACGGAAAAGATTGTTATGGCAAGTAGTTTCGAAGAATAGCTTTCGTCCTCCGTTCACCCAACTCTCGAGTCTCTCGAGTGTCTACCGAACGGAGATTCGAATCTAGAGCGAAACAGGAGGCGGAATTCATTGGCCTTTATTTTACATCGTCGACTCTTCTCTTACCTCGACCAAACCCAGTTCTAGCTTTTAGGAAGAAAAAACCCGTTGGAACGATAACACGGATTTTATATGATTGGGCGCTTTCTGTATGTGATTCGAGCTTCCAGCAGGATGAAAAGGAGTGAGATGTTCTGTGTCGTGCCTGTTATACGTTCGAGCGGGGGTATTTATTCGTTCAGCTTTATTGCGTTCTGGGTGCCATTCCGGGATCGGATCGGAAAAGGCTCACCGTACTAGACTCTCTCATGAGAGGTAGCTTCAGCCTTAGCACCAGGGACACTAACAGACTATTTCGATAAATTGAAATCGAAAGAGAAAGCGAAAATAAAGTGGCAATCAAGGAGCTTGGGAAAACATCGAACCAGGGATAATTCCGGTGATCCATTCCGGTGGGTGGGAGTGGAGATCCTCTGAAGACTACGTGTAAGTACTCGGCTTTGAGAAGTTGTTATCATTTCTTAGGAGGTGTTCTGAATTTATATTAAGCAAAAAAAAATATCATCGTCTGCTTAAAAATATATATTCCTCAGTCCAACCATCCAACAAAACTCGTCGATTGAGCACAAAAGTTCAACAAACTATCCGGTATCCCTTCTTCTTCGAACGCACTTCACAGTCATAATCCATCAGCATCAACCCCGACGTCAATTCGTCCAGTGATTCCAAGTCAAGTGAGGGGCATCACTCGTTAAGGGTTCCTCCACCCACGCGCAACCCTCACTATCGATCAGTACAAATTGAAACATGGCACCTTTCTGCACAATTTGCTTCACCGAGTCAGCAGCCCACGATGACTTGGGGTTCAGATTTGCATTTTCTTCCTGTAACTGCATCAACATCAGAACTGCAAGCTTAGTGGAGTTCCAAGAAGTGACGCTGCTGCCCTTTACGCGTTGACTCGCAATGTTATCTTTCATGGAGGAGCTTTTGGATTAAACTGCAAACACTCGACCCGTTCCAGCAGCAGTCGGCAATCAAGTCGACAGTCGGAACCATGGTGGGAAGTGGGATTGACCGGGGGGCTCTGCATACTAATGGTTGTTCGAATGCCACCAGTGAACGAGCCGTATGAACTTGATAGGGGAGAGGCGTCAATTTTGACGTTTCGGCGCAGTTGGCGCCTTCTTCAGGGGTTTAAACGTATTTTTTACGTGAAATTCTCACCGAAAACCATCAAACCGTGGTCCGTCTCCCCTACAATTGCACGAGAAGAAATCATCCCGGGCGTCACCGAAGCCGTTGATGAACATCTGTAAGGGTGCACACATTTGCGTGTACCCGGCCCAGACTCATTATTCATGTTTCTTGCCACCCTTGCGCCGGCTGTCACTCGACTGTCGGCTTCGATTTGTACGGGGCTGGTCTTCGACACAACTCGCAAACCGAGGACATGTTGCAATAGATGGGGAGTCCGGTCCGGTTATCAGCAGAACAACAACACAACAAGTCAACGAACGATTCCCGTTTCATTTTTCTCACTCTCGGTCGAGCCACCACATGTATGAATATGTTCCGGAGGTCGGAAATTGCGCCGGAGAGTTTATTGCGGGGCGTCATATTAATTATTTCAAGTACGGTGACGGCACTGACGGAGGCTCCCCGTAAGACCCGTAAGACCAACAGCCGGTCCCCCTCGGGGGCTCCACTGCATAATCATGAACGATGTTGCAGGGAACGAGCGAGAGAGAGATGGAGCTGTATCAGATGTTTATGGCGTTGTTTTGCGTTGTGATGTATTTGCATATCTGACAAGCAATCTTTATTGAGGCGTGCCACAGTTAGGATTATGAAAGTCGTCGTCTAACGAGCCAGCACATATCTCTGTGGTTTCTATAACTGCCTTAACATTATGATATGTGGATTATCTGGATCTTAGATCTGGATCCTGGCAGTATTATGCACATCACAGAGCTGATGAACAGCAGGGTCGTGTCAATGTTTTGCACGCACATCAGTGAATCCTGAAGACAAGGGCGATGTGTTTTCTTTGGAATTGATTCCTGGGATATGCAAGACAAACATTGGATTTAATATCGAAATGACAATAGCCGGCAGTTATTGCATTTCCTGCAGAGAGTGTAGTTTCAGATATGTCAATAATAGGTTACCGTCATCAGAGGTGACATTGGGTCTGGGGGTGAGATTGGGTCATACAAATTTCAGCATTTTTGAATGACCCAATCTCACCCCCCAGACCCAATGTCACCCCTGATGACGGTACAGAAATTTTAACTTTGGAATTTGTAGATTTCACATAATAATATAGTCCAGACTAGATTATCTGAACTTTAGATTATCTGACCTTGATTATGGGACTTCGGATGATCGAATCATGAACAAAAAAGTTCTGCGACACAATTTCAGTCAAATTTGAACGGTTGATTGCCATTTAAATTACCAAATGTCTCAACATTTTAACTACGCCATCTTGTTCATGCTTAAGCTCGACATTAAATAAAAGACAACGATTTTTTTTCCTTGGTTCGATTATCCCAAGATTCCATCATCGATAGTAAATTTTTTCCAAGGCCTTCGGATAACCGAGTCTTGACTGTATCACTACATTTCCAGGGCAAAATCTATTTCACAAATAAAACTGAGAAAAGTTTCATCAAAAAGTATACATTAAGCTTTTGTCATCCACAGAAATGCTAAATTTTTTCATCAGCCCTACTCAAAAATTTGCTGAGGGTGTGCATATTATTCGATTATAATTGGATTTTTTTCTGGATGATTTTTTTTTCTGGATGGAAATATTGCAAAAAATCATGGCATTTTCCTCCCTTTATAATATTTGGCTAATATAGGGTGAATAAATTGTCATAAGTTCAAGACTTTGTTCAAGACTGGACATATATTTTCCTCGAAAAATAACTTGTGTGGGTTATTGAAGTTTTGAAGAGTTTTTTAAATTTCCCATTCAATAACATATCTCTTGTTTTAAAAGAAGTAACTAGGATTGGCAGTGCTTATAAACATATTTTAATCTTTTTTGATGCAACATACCATTTTTTCGCAACTTTGACAACGTTCTCAAAACGAGTGATCGATTTAACAAAACAGTTCCTTTTAGAGGTGGGCAAACCCGGTCTTTTTTAGGAGCCGCTCTTTTCCACTTGCTCATTAAAAAGAGCGGCTCTTTCGCTACCGTTGGAACTAGGGAATTTTCCTTGTTAGACATTTTGAAAAGCCCAAATTTCAATTTAAATTTGGAAAAGTTTTTTTTATATTTGGTTAGACATTCATTTAGCATTACTTGAACATAAAAAACTGATATTACAGATTTGAAACTTTTATCTGGTGTTCAAATATTGGCACAAGTGTTACTAATAGCCTTTGACATTACATTTCCAATCCTTAAAAGCAAATTAAATAATACAATTTGTTTAAAATTCATGAAATTAAAGATTATAAGCTTAAAAAAGACACAAGTTTAAAAATCTTTTTTTAAATCAAACGGTTCATTCAAAAGACCGGAGCTTCAAAAAGAACACTCAGCACACGGAGCACTCTTTTTATTGAACCGGCCCTTTGAGCGGTTCGCTATTTTTTTACCCACCTCTAGTTCCTTTGACAACTGATTACAATCTCATCATGGTTTGACACTAGATATTGTTCAAAAACATGTATCAGTAAAAACTCATGAAGCTTTGTTGCTTTTGCTCAGAGAAGTCTGTATTTTCTTGAAAAAAGTATGTTTTTGGTCTGTATCTTGTCGATTTGGGACCTTAAATGTATCGAAAGAACTTTTTAGTGCAGATCTTAACCTTTGGTGTACTATTCAACAAAATCTTTTAACTTAATTGCTGAAATTGAAATAAAAAAAACATGTGTGACAGATATTGACAAAGTAGACACTTCGAAAATCTGGATATATTTACTATCACAACTCTAACTCTATTTTGTCTAACTTGAAAACATTTAAATGTATCCAAAAGCGTCAACAATTTTTCCAAATTTCGAACAACAATGTTGTCGATTTTTATAACACTTACAGCGAAATCGAAAAAAAGTGCTGACGATGTTCGAAACATTTCAATGTTTACAAATTTGACACAATAGAGTTATCGGAATTATTTACAAGATTTCTATCCATGTGCCAAGGGTTTAAAGAAGCATTTCTAACTTGCAAGTCTGCCAATTAAATACTTAAATAACTAGGATATATTGATAACTTACTTGAATACCTTAATTACTGTTAATCTAAATAAAAAAATAATTGAATAAACGCTCAGCTAACCCAATCAAATTATTATTTTTGGGAAATTATAAAAATATTAATCAAAGAAAAATTTAGGCTTGTCTTACCAGATGAAAAATAAATCATCATTTGATTGAAACCGTATCAATGTTATCCCGGTGTTTGGTTTACAAAAACGCATTTATATGATAATGCAACATCGGAGATTTGCATAATTGTGACGTTTTTGATGATATTCTTCATTCAAAAGCAGCGTTTGGCATTGAAAATTTCATATCCTTTAAAATGTATATTTTTCTTATTTTTTTTCAAAATAAATTGGGAATAACCTGCTCAAAAACAAAGTAGTTAATAATTATTTGCTAGTCTGAGGCCTTGCTCGAAACCCTTGATCGCTACTTAAGAAGGATTTATCTTTTTTTTATGGACATGGGTCAAAAAAAACTACGGTCCAATAATTTATCTAATCATGAAAAAAAAGCATGTAAAATTTATTGTAAATCACTGCACAGTAATTATAAATCATTGCACAGTGGTCAAGATCGCAAAATTAAGTGGAAAGTTTATTTTTAGAATTATGGTGCCTTTTTGGAGCTTTGATGTCTTCAGAAGCGTTGGGAAGGGCCAACTTTTGGCTTAGTTGAAAATTAGCATGATTAAGGGGGTTTTTGAAAATCTATTTTTTTGTCTTCTCAAAAATGTTGTTGGCCTTGTCCATTTAAGAAACTTTGTCGAAGTCTCGAAAATATTATCTTGCAATCTTCCTCTTCTACGGCCAAATTTAGAGAAAGCATCTGAGCAAATAAAAAAAAACAGTTTTTATTAGAGTAGCTAAGTGGGGGATGGGGGGTATTTGTAGAGCTCTAAAAAAAACAAATCTTTTCATATTTTAAAAAGTCAATTTGGACTCACGGATCAAAAGTTACATTTATTTTAAGGTAAAAAACAATGCAAATTTAAAACTGATATATCTCGAAAAAGCGCAAGCTAAATTTTAAGAGCCAGGTTGCACTTGAAAGGAGAAATCCCGCACTAAAAATGCTGAAAAACCTAGAGCTATTTTTTGAAAAACTATTTTCCATTTAATTTTGAAAAATGGATCACTGTGCGTCGTATAACAAAGATTTATAAATTTGAAATAAAATAAATAGTTTTTTTCTGCAAACTAAAATTTTTTGATGTCACAGGACGTTAAAGTTAAATGAAAAAAAAAATTCAAAAAGTTATTGATATTTGGCAAATTTTTGACAGCTTGAAAACCTATTTATTATTTTTTTACTGTCGCTTATTTCAATATAAGAAACACATTAAAGATTATTTAAATATTGTTAAAGCTCATTGAATCTGATTTAAATTTATTTTGAAATGCTACCATTACAAATTTGACTAGTAGATTCTAACCACCACCTGTAACCCCCCTTCAAAATGGCACGATTTTGCAAACAACCCCCAGAAACACACACCCACTCACATAAATAATGCTTCATCGATACACACTATCGCGTTCGCCCCGCGCAATATCAATTTCCCGATAGTGTTTCCACTTGGTGGTTTCCAGTTCGAATCACGCCGCACCGCGTGTTTTCCGCAACAGTTGCTGCTACTGCTCAATAACCGCAGATTTTCGATTAAACGCCCAGCACCGAACTCGTTCACATCGCGGATAAACACTTGGAAACCACCATTAAAACAGCAACTAACCCACACACTCATACACTTGAATTTGCAAAATTTCTTCGCGGAACTACCTCAGACGTTGGTGTGGGGGCAACTTGAGGTGTTGGGGGGGCAGCATCACAACAGTTTAGTTTCTAATAAGCTCCCGGTTACGCTTCACACACTGATCAAACTCTACCATTTTCCCTGTTGGAGTTGGTTGCGTGAACTTTGGGGTTGAGATTCTCGGAAGACCCTGTCTAGCGTGATTTTCCATCCTCTTAAGCTTGTGGCGAGAAAGCTGCGATGGGGAAAGCTCAGCATTTTAAGGTTCACTGATAGTAAGCTCGATTTAATTGCAATTAGGACAAAAATCTGGAAAATTTCATAACCGAAATGCCTTGCCTTGCCGTCGGAAAAGTATGCAGACAGAATGTTTGGCGAGGAATTTGCCAACCCTGGAAAATCTGTATGGAAAATTCATTGAACATCAACCGTTTCTTGGTGCTCGCTGGGTTGGTGCTCAAGTGTATCGTGTGGTTATTGGGTGCATCGAGCTACCCACTCGTGACACTTTCCACCAAAAGGAGGAGGACCTACACTTTGCTCCAGGTCAGGTCAGTGGGTTCTCTCCTCGATCTGGGGGGACAGGGATGCAAAATTCGCGTTTTTGTCACTTCTTGTTTTGATTTTATTCTTCTTGATAAAAACTATTTTAACAATCACCTCCAAATTGTGCTTATTAAGTACAATTTAGTTCCCAAGTACTCAGATTTAGTGCTCTAAATTTTCATGTAAAGGACGTCAAACCTACACCCAAAACTGGCAGCGCTAGTCCGAGAGAATGATGGTCTCGAGTCGAGAGAATAGTGGTACCATTCACGGACGCAGAGAACACAGCTCGAGATGGGCGATAGAACTATTCTCTCGAGGTTCATTTGCAAAAAAAGTTCATCCGTCAAACAAAAAACCAAAAGTGTCGACAACGGGAATCGAACCAGAGACCTTTGACAAACCAATCCAATGACTTAGCTGCCTCGGCCACCACAGCTTGTTGACCAAGGAGAAGTCAGAAGTCGATGTATGACACTTGTTGGAGATTTATTGATTCAACTAACGAATGAACTCATTTGTTATGATGGTGTGAGTTGGTACCATTATTCTATCGATTTTGGCACTGAGCCCTCAATAAATTTTGAGAGAACGATTATCTCGATTCTGAATTTTGGGTGTATGAATTTACAAGCTTGAATTTTTTGATGATTACAAACTAGTGACATTTATAAAAAATCAACTCCAATTCTCAGTCAAGATCGTATGGCACTTATTTCGAAAATGCAGAAATATTTAAAATTTATGACAAAACTCAAACCTTCACAACTCTGACCGTCAACCAACCCACCTCAAACCACGACAACGACGTCGATGATGGCGATGACGATGCTGTACCTTGGGCTTGATGTTTAGCAATATCGAAAAGCGAAGTGATCTTTTATGAAGTTGTTTGTTGTGTGACGAGAAGAAGAGTCTCCCCGCGCCAACGTGGGTTGTTGTTGTTGGCTCCCATATTAATGCAAGTTATGGAGAGCAAAACATGTAGGTATGAATAAAATACCCGGGAGAGATGCATCAATGGAATCGACCAAAGGGGGAGCGTGTAAAGTGAATTGATGGTAAAGCTCTCGAAACGAGAGGGGAATGCGGAAAAGCACTTGTAAATAACTGGAAAAAGCACGTCTGTTGTCACCTCCCTCTGAACAAGTCGTAAACGATTTCATGACATATCTCGTGCTGATAGAATGCAATCAAGAAGCTTTGCTAGGTGGAACTTGAATGATAGCGCTAGATAAACATTTAGAACAATTTTGTTACTTTTTAGTTATTTAAAAACATAATTTTTAAAATTTAAGATTTAAAAGCCGTTTGTTACTTTTGAGACATTTAAGACTGTACAAACATATAGAGCAATTCCAGCTCAAATCAGGAATTTTTCTGGTTCTTTTGTACCCGACCCTCCGATTTCAATAAAACTTTTTAAACTTGTTATTCTACGCTTATATAAGCCATTTTTGTGTCCATGGAGCCAGTTTCACTCGATAATGACATTTAAGAAGGATGTTAGTTATTTAAATATTTTTGTATTTTATAATTTAAAAATTACTGTATCTCGGAGCCGTTGCATCGTATCAAAAAGTGGTCAAAGACAAACTTTTTAGAAATTGGACGGGCTTTTTGATAAAAATACACTACAAGAAAATTACACGTTTAATAGTCAAATTTTAAGGTGATGTAACGATTTTTTTTTGGAAATAACTTAAGATGTTACAAAAAGACTTTTGAAAAATGCAGGATCCTTGTTACAAAAAGACTTTTGAAAAATGCAGGATCCTTAGAAATCATTTGCTGAAACTGTTTTTTTAAGTGGTCAAAATTTTCAAAAATCGAATGCGGGAATCGATTTTCAGCCAATTTTACATAAAAGTCATCATATTAACCATTTTCCTAAGTCTAATACTTGTGAAGATACAGCGGTTTTAAAAATAAAAATGCTGAAAATACTTTTTTGCAATTCCGCCGTGAAACTACTTACTTTTCCTGTCATTCTTGAACGACGAAATAGCCTACTTTTCTGTACCAAAAATAACAGAATCGAATAGCAACACTTTTCAAAATAAATGCTGAAAAGTTCTTCTTTTCAGCACTGAAATGGGTGCTGAAAAGTTGAACTTTTCAGCACTTGTTTCGAAAAGTAACACTTTTCAACATTTTTTTGATTAAACGATTTATTGACAAAATACATGGAAATTCGACTTAAAATTTCACTCAATGAGTGTTTTTCGAAATTGCAAAAAATGTTGTATGGAACTCGTTGCAAAACTTGATTTTTTCAGCACTCGTCGTATTTATCCAACTCGGTAAACCTCGTTGGATAAATGTACGACTCGTGCTGAAAAAATCCTCTTTTTGTAACTTGTTGCATAAACTACTATTTTGTGGTTTTTGGCAATTTCTATATGATAGACATGATTTTTCAGTCTCGAAAATATATGGAGAATCGATTCCCGTATTCGTTTTTTGAAAATTTTATCGTTTAGAGCACTTTTCAAAAAAAAAAAAGTTTCAGTAAATTATTTTTGTATTTTTTTTAGGTGGGGTGCTCCATCCTGCATATTTCGTGAGTCTTTATGTAACATCTTATGCTATTTCCATAAAAAATTTGAACGAAAAAAAAAACGTGGGCTTCCCCTCAAATTTGACTTTTAAACTTAAAAATCAGAAAATCTCATAAAAGTGGCGTGTTTGTTTTCATTCAGTGTGTTTTTTTTTTCGAGAAGTCCATCAAATTTCCTACAAGTATGTCTTTGACCACTTTTTGACACGATGCAACGGCTTCAAGATACAGACATATTTAAATTCCAAATAAAAAAAAATTTAAAACACTTACGCCCTTCTCAAATGTCATTATCGAGTGAAACTGGCTCCATGTACACAAAAATGGCTTATATAAGCGTAGGATAACATGTCTACAAAGTTTCATTGAAATCGGAGAGGGTCGAGAAAAAAGTACCTAAAAAATTCCTGTTTTGGGCTGGAATTGCTCGTACACACTGCCGAATTACTAAGATTATAAAAATAATACATCTAAATAAAAAAATACTGATGATCAATTTTTGATCTGATACTTTGTGCAAAAAAGCATATAAAATTTAAAAAAATGTATATTTTCTTAATTTGTATTGAATAACTCCAGAAAATTAGACGCTCTAAAATTACTCCCTGGGACATTTTTTTTCCGATTTCGTGTGATTTGGCAGAGAATGATCCATATAAGACAATCGGGGCATTGAAAACACTTCAGATATTTAGAGGATTTGAGACACTTGAAATACTCCATTTGAAACGCTCAAAACATTTACGACACATGAGACACTCGAGCCATTGAATGCTTTACATATTTGAAACATTTGAGACTCTTTAAAAACTAAAGAAACATAAGACACTTGAAACAGGTAAGACAACTGAGACACTTGTGACACTTGAGACGCTCAAAACTTTTATAACATTGAAGACATTCGAGACATTGCAAACACTCCAGACATTTGTAACACTTGAGACACTTGAAAATCTTAACACACATAAGACTAGAGTCTTCTGAGACAATTGAGACAGTTGACAACGCTTGAGTCACTTGCGATACTTGAGACGCTTAGGATTTCAACTAACTTGAACCACTTGAGACGTTAAAGACACATCAATGATTTCATAGCTAATATGAGCCGCTTGAGACAATCTAGTAACAATGAGACAATTGAGACGCTAGAGACGATTGAGGCGCTTAAGACGATTAAAATACTTGAGACAGTTGAGACACTTGAAATGATTGAAACTTTTCGAAAACTAAAAGCACTTAAAATATTGGAAACAATTGTGAAACTTATGTGGCTGATTAAATAAGAGTTCACTTGGAAAGAAATTCTCAAACAAAAATCTTGAGGCAATCAGCCTTGAGTTAATGATTCAATCGTTGGACAACACTCAATTTCATTTGAAAACTGCTTTGAATTAAGAAAATCTTGTTAAATATTCAAATCGATGAAAGTAATTAACTATTTATGCATCTGATCTTTCACGCAAACAAATATTTGATGATTATTTGAACAAAATTGCTCAGAATGCTTCGGGCATTTTCTCCAAATAAAATAAAACAAAACCTAAAGTTATGCTTTTGTAGCCAATGAAAATAGATCTTCTTGGAATCGCCATCAACTCGATTTGTTCGCTCCAATTCCCGGCAATCAAAGCGCTAAACAAACTAAACTTATTTAAAATTCCCGGTCACGCTCCAACGCCGAAAAACCGTTAAAAATATGTCGAAAAGCCATCATTTTGCGTGGGTTCATTCCAAATAAACGCACTCAGATTTCACCAAAACCCCGCGTCGAACTTCCGTCAAAAGCCCTCAGGACAGCTCGAAATCTCAATTTGTCGGCGAGCACAGGATCCAATTTTCCAAACACGTCCACCAATAAAAGAGCCCCGCTCAGCCACAAACCAACTTGAGTTCGGCACGACCACGTTGGACAACTTCAATTATAAACGCTTATAAATCATTACGCACCATAAACATTCTTCATTTCAAATCGCTCAATTCATAAATATTCATAATGGCGTCACGTTCCTCGGGGCGGAGAGAGGACATTGCTGACGGCCACCAGAGTGAGGACGAACGCGGGCGTCGCGACGCCTTCGGTCCCAACGGACGACGTCGGGGCTACACATAAGGTTGAGCGCGCCTCTTCGCACGGACCAATTGTCACGATGTTTATTTTCGCACAAAAGGCACCGGGAAGGTGGCCTGGAGGTGGCTCAATCCGGCCTGATGTTGGCCTTTCCGGGAGGTGCAGGGAGGGACAGTGGGTGAGTAGGTGGATAAAAGTTTAAAATTTTTGAAACCAAATCGAAATCGAAATTATTTTTGCTGATAAGAACCTAAACCAATTTCCAATGAGACGTTTGAGACATTTGAGAAGATCTAAACTCTAAAGGTATTTGAGAGACTGAAGACAGATTGAGACACTGTAGTCACTTGAGACAGTGACTTGAGCTGCTTGAGACGCTTGAGACACTTAAGACTCTTACTCAAGAGACTTAAGACATTTGAGACATTTACGACATTCGAAAAAATAGAGACACTTGAGTTGCTTGAGACAATCATAAGATTTTAGACACTGCGACATTTGAAGCTTTTTGAACAATTGAGACTCATAAGTCAATTAAGACAGCAGAGCTGCTTGAGATACTTGAGACATTAAATCCGACACTTGAGACATTCAAGACACTTGAGTCGCAAGAAATGGTTGAGACACTCAAAATACTTTAGACTTTTGATACATTAAATGTGAAACTTGAGACATTTCAGACACAAGAGATTTAAGACACTGGAGACATTTGAGACACTTGAAACAGTTTAGACAATTGAGACACTTGAATCTCTTTAGACAGCTGATCTACACAGCAAAAAAATGATGGTAATATTCATCAGGAAATGGTGACAGATTTTGTGGCAAAATAAATGATTAATTTTACCCCAGAAAATGATGAATTTTCATCAGTTTTTGATGAATATTCATCAGGTTCACATTTTTACACATTTTTTATGTAATATTACTCAAAAAAAGAGGTAATATTCAACCTACCAAATTTTCAACATTCCAAAACTCAACTTTTTTTTCTGTGTACTTGAGACGCTCGAGAAATCAGAGACAATTGAGACACTTGATGAATTTGAGACAGTTGAGACACTTGAGACACTGGAGACGCTTCAGACATTCAAGAATCTTGAGGCACTGGAAATGTTTGAGACACAATTGAGTCATTTGAGTCTTTTGAGACAGCTAAACCACAAGAAACTTGATACACTGGTGGCATTTGAGACATTTGGAACAATTAAGACACAAAACTTATTTGAGACTGATGAGCTACTTGAGAAGCTGGAAACGCTATAGACACTTGAATCACTTGAGTAATTTTACTAGACTATTGAGACATTTGAAATACTTAAAACAAGTAAGACCCCGAGTTACTTGAGACAGCTGAGTTGCTTGAGACATTTGAGTAATTTCATATGACACTTGCTACATTTGAACCAATTGAGACGCTTGAGACACTCAAGACTCTTGAGTCACATGAGAATCTTGAGTCACTAGAGACACTTGGGTCTTTTGAAACATTTGAGACACTTGAGACGGTTGAGACTGTTTGAGATACTTTAAACACTTGAGACGCTCAAGAAACTCGTCACATTATCTCACTGTCCAAACCCCACCCAACTAATGTTCTAATTTCGCACCACCCTAAGAAGTGTCCTCTGCGACAGGTTTGTCCCAGCATCGCCCTGCCCGTTGGGCCAGCATGCCCGGCTGAACCGAAAAGTTAAATTGCCTAAGGCTACGTGCGTCATAATTCAAATCCGACGCGAATTGCTCTCTCAAGCCGAGCCCCAGCCCGTTTTCCGGTGACGGATTCTCCGCCGCGAGGAGCCCTCCGGAGGATTCCGGCCGACAATGTCGACATCGTGGCCTCTGATGATGAGAGATGTCGCGCGGGCATTTTCCGCTAAAACGTTGCTCGTTTAATTAGCAAATTTGGCGTTCGGGGGCGTAGCGAGGGTGGGCACTTTGGCGGGATTTATCGCTCCCTCGGAGTTACGGGAGGGGAGAGTTTGAAGAACAAACAGTTGAGAATTCGGTGGGGGCCAGGTTAGATCCGGCGAACGTGAGGGAGGACACTTTGGTGGGGATTAGCACCTGAAAAGGGGGAAGAGGCAGGGATTTTCGCTTTATTATTCATCGAACGGGGTAACATGTGTCATAAAACATATTCGGGTTGCCTCCCCTGAAGTCATGAAAACGTAATTTACTGCCCGTGTGACCACGTGATGCAAGTGCACGAAGTTCCGGTAGAGGGTTGTTTCGAGGAAGGTCGCGGAAGTGGCGAAAAGTGAGCAAAATTTGGAATTAGGACGGTGTCGGATGATTTAGAGTAAGGGCTTTTATGTTCATTTGTTCATTTGTTCATTTGTTCATTTGTTCATTTGTTCATTTGTTCATTTGTTCATTTGTTCATTTGTTCATTTGTTCATTTGTTCATTTGTTCATTTGTTCATTTGTTCATTTGTTCATTTGTTCATTTGTTCATTTGTTCATTTGTTCATTTGTTCATTTGTTCATTTGTTCATTTGTTCATTTGTTCATTTGTTCATTTGTTCATTTGTTCATTTGTTCATTTGTTCATTTGTTCATTTTTTCATTTGTTCATTTGTTAATTTGTTCATTTGTTCATTTGTTCATTTGTTCATTTGTTCATTTGTTCATTTGTTCATTTGTTCATTTGTTCATTTGTTCGTTTGTTTGTTTGTTCATTTGTTCATTTATTTATTCCATCATTGCTTAATTTTTTATGAAAGATTCGTCAGAAAAGCTCTTTCTAAAACTTAAAGGTGCGACAACTGCAATAAACTCCGCCAGTAGACTAGTTTGGCAGGTTCCGCTTTCGGGCGAGGGTCCGTGAAATACCGACTTTGTTCTCACCCCTCGTGGGACGGACCCCCAGCGAATAACACAATTCGGCGGACCATAAAGATAAAACTTAGTGTGTCAACGTGAACCTGCTAGCTGGCCAAAAACGTCGTCGTCGCCGTCGCCGTCCAGAATTCATTTGTTATTAATGAGCGCAATATTGTTACTGCGGCAGTTTCACGGATAAACTCCGTCGTAAAAGCTGTCGTTCCGGTGGCAATTGTCATATATTCCGGACGCTGAAAGCGTCTTGGCGTACTGTTCCGGGGGATTCCGACGCGACACGACTCGACCACTCCCGATCGATTAGGTCGCCATCAACTGCGTCAATTACGCTATCGTACTGTGTAAATCTTGGGAGTGAAAATGGATTTTGTGAGAGAGCTTTGGAGTGGGATCGTCTTCAGGAAATGATTCTATCTTAAATTAATCAATTTGCTACATTTTCTGGAATTTAGAGTGGTGTGACATTATTTCGATCTCACAATTGTGAGATTAACCCACAACTTAATACTCAAAAATTACATATAAAAAAATACAATCACACATCACACAACTCACAGCTCATAACTTATAACGCACAATGTGCAAATCGTAACTCACAAGTTTCTACTCACAACTCATAACTAACAACTCACAACTCACAACTCACAACTCACAACTCATGACTCATGACTCATAACTCACAACTCACAACTCACAACTCATAACTAATAACGCACAATGTGCAAATCGCAATTCACAAGTTTCTACTCGCAACTCATAACTCACAACTCACAAATCACAACTTATAACTCATAACTCAAAACTCACAACTCATGACTCATAACTCACAACTCACAACGCACAATGCGCAATTCACCAGGTTTTGCTCTTAACTCATTATTTTAGATTTGAATTTGTTCTTTTTTTGAATTTTCAACTAAATTTAGCCGTCAAATTTGTGAACTAACAAACCAGCTCATCAACTCATTTCGTGGAACTCACGTTTGTCAACGCTGGCGGCCTCCGCCAGTGGACGACTCCACCACGTGATGATACCCGGAGGAGAGACCTGGCGGGTCCCGCATGATGACGAGGGGTTCGAGATTTCTCCGTTTTATCTTCCACGCAATACTGGTCGTTATTGCCGACGACGACGACCACAAAGGATAGAGACCCCGAAGAACAACTTTATTTTCTTCAAACCGTCGACGACGGCGACCCCTAATCTGGTTCCTTAATCTTTGAGTTCTTTATTTCTGGGTTGGTGCATCGCGGCGGCGTTCGTGGAACGATGAAGATGACGACCGTCAAATCTCAATTTAGGAACGCAGGGATCTTGAAACTAGTTTCTGGATATCGTCATTCTCGGGAAGGGATTTATCATAAGCCTGGCGGGTTGACGAGTTTGGTGCAGTTTTGAGTTTCTTGAACTTTTGTTGTTTTTTTTCAATTTGATGCTTGAAAGTGGATGAATTTATCTGAATTCTAGATTTATCTAGAAATTTAACCTTCAAAATAACACCAACTTCAAACCACTTCAGCACGAATCGCCCCGGAACCGCACCGATTCAACACGCGATCGAGTTTCCCTACAAAAAGCCCGGTAGCATAAACTCACGTTCATTCGCACATACCCGTGCCCTTCTCAGGCGGCTCCAAAACCCCAGAACACATAACCTCAACGCAGGCCGTTTTTTGGTTTTGTTCTTTTGATTTTGAAACGTGAACTCTCTGAGCATTCGTGTTTTTTTATGCTCCTCACTCAACCTGACGTTGTTGGGCCGGCCCCGGGATAAGTACTCTGGATGCTGGCATTGACGAAGGAGAAGAGCAACAGGAGGTAAAGTTGGGGGAAAAAAGATGCTGGGAGCTAGGAACAATCCAGATGTGTACGGTCCGATAGTGTTCAGGGTAGGTTGGTGGATGTTTGACCTTGTTTTCTAAAATATTTTTTGAAGAGTTTTCATTTAGTTCATTTCAAAATACAACTTAAAACTTACAACTCACAATTCACAACTCGTAACTCATAACTCACAACTCACAACTCGCAACTCTCTACACACAACTCACAATTCATAACTTACAACTTACAACTCACAACTCACAACTCACAACGCACAACTCACAACTCACAATTCACAACTCACAACTCACAACTCACAACTCACAACTCACAACTTACAACTTACAACTCATAACTCACAATGTACTACTTACAACTCACAACTCACAACTTACAACTCATAACTCACTGCTTACAACTCATAACTCATAAATCACAACTCACAACTCACCACTCTCAACTTACATCTTTCAACCTACAAGTCACAGCTCACAAGTTACAACTCACAACTCTCAACTAACAACTCACAACTCATAACTCATAACTCATAACTCATAATTCTCAGCTTACAACTCTTAACTCATAACTCATAACTCATACCAGTCATAACTCATAACTTACAACTCATAACTCATAACTCATAATTCATAACTGACCACTCACAACTCACAACTGACAACTCACAATTCTCAACTCACAACTCACAACTCACAACCCAAAACTAACAATTCAAAACTCACAACTCACAACTCACAACTTACAACTATTAACTAACAACTAACAACTAACAACTAACAACTAACAACTAACAACTAACAACTAATCTAATCGAACACAAGCGCAGCCAGTCCGAAGAAAGCATCCGGGAAGAACTTATGGTTAGATTACGCCTCATGTTCCTTCTTGTCATTATTAACAGTCAAGTTACTAAGCCCCATTTTAGCGTTACATGGATTTTCGAAAAGCTGTAACTTGGTGAAAATTATCAATCAATTATCAATCAATTTATCAATTTATCAATTTATCAATTTATCAATTTATCAATTTATCAATTTATCAATTTATCAATTTATCAATTTATCAATTTATCAATTTATCAATTTATCAATTTATCAATTTATCAATTTATCAATTTATCAATTTATCAATTTATCAATTTATCAATTTATCAATTTATCAATTTATCAATTTATCAATTTATCAATTTATCAATTTATCAATTTATCAATTTATCAATTTATCAATTTATCAATTTATCAATTTATCATTTTATCAATTTATCAATTTATCAATTTATCAATTTATCAATTTATTAATTTATCAATTTATCAATTTATCAATTTATCAATTTATCAATTTATCAATTTATCAATTTATCAATTTATCAATTTATCAATTTATCAATTTTTCAATTTATCAATTTATCAATTTATCAATTTATCAATTTATCAATTTATCAATTTATCAATTTATCAATTTATCAATTTATCAATTTATCAATTTATCAATTTATCAATTTATCAATTTATCAATTTATCAATTTATCAATTTATCAATTTATCAATTTATCAATTTATCAATTTATCAATTTATCAATTTATCAATTTATCAATTTATCAATTTATCAATTTATCAATTTTTCAATTTATCAATTTTTCAATTTTTCAATTTATCAATTTATCAATTTATCAATTTATTATTTTATCAATTTATCAATTTATCAATTTATGGTAGGAAACGGTTGTTATTTTTGTACGTTGGACTGTTCAAGTCAAAAGGAAATAATTTGAAATACGACAAACGGTTTAATTTCAAATACGACAAATACGGTTTAAACCGGTACCGGTTGTTTGAACTGGTTTCACTGAATCGGTTCATATTCAGTAACAATAGATTGTAGAGATTATTTGAAAATTGTTGACACGTCGCATGGCATGATTTGCAGTAAAAACACGGAATCGGTTCAAACCGGTACCGGTTATATGAACCGGTTCAACTGAATCGGTTCAAAATTATCACGAAAAGAATGTTGAGATTATTTGAAGAGTTTCGACACGTCGCATGGCATGATTTGCAGTAAAAACACGGAATCGGTTCAAACCGGTACCGGTTATTTGAACCGGTTCATTTGAATCGGTTCAAATTTATCACGAAAAGATTGTTGAGATTATTTGAAGAGTTTTGACACGTCGCAAGGCATGATTTGCAGTAAAAACACTGAATCGGTTCAGACCGGTACCGGTTATTTGAACCGGTTCAACTGAATCGGTTCAAATTTATCACGAAAAGATTGTTGAGCTAATTTGAAGAGTTTTGACACGTCGCATGACATGGTTAGTGATACAACCCCGGAATCGGTTCAACCGGTACCGGTTATTTGAACCGGTTCAACTGAATCGGTTCAAATTTATCACAAAGAGATTGTTGAGCTAATTTGAAGAGTTTTGACACGTCGCATGACATGGTTAGTGATACAACCCCGGAATCGGTTCAACCGGTACCGGTTATTTGAACCGGTTCAACCGAATCAGGTTGAATTGCTCATATATCGATTCCTTGAATAATTTCATGAATTTTGATATGTCGCATGACCATATTTCTTCAAAATTTGGCTTTATAGTTCAAATGAATATTACTTTTGTAAAAATAGTTACGATAACTATTTTTTAAAAATTGTTAAAATATTTTTAACATGTTTTAAATATTTTTCCCTTAAAGTAGAGGTTCTCCCCTTTCCAAAAACCTATATAAGTTGGTATTTTGGGTTATTTTACGATGTGCTCTGAGCCCTTGAATTCCATGTAACGCTGTTTTTTTTTCCTTTGGCCCCTCCCCCCGGGGACCCGCCCCCCTAAACCACCATATTAAATATTTTTATCTTAAAGTTAATTAATTTTCGAATCCAATGGTATATATGAAGTTGATATTTCATGTAATTTTCACCAAGTTACAGCTTTTTGAAAATCCATGTAACGCTAAAATGGGGCTTAGTAGTCTACGGGTACTTTTTCTGGCATAGTTGCCTGACTGTTAATGATTGCAGTACTTTCGAGAACCCCCGAAGTGTATTACACTCATTAAAGCGGCCCGGCCTACTGCGTTGCATTAACCGCATGAGACAGATTCTATGAACGGATCCCACATTTCATAGAACCATCAGGGGAAGAAGAAGAAGCCGGGGACATACCGTACCAACCGGTTCGAGTTATTTATAGATTATAATGGTGTGTGGAGTGTAGGGGAATCGTTGGGGAAGGGATTAACAACTAACAACTAACAACTAACAATTAACAGCTAACAACTAACAACTAACAACTAACAACTAACAACTAACAACTAACAACTAACAACTAACAACTAACAACTAACAACTAACAACTAACAACTAACAACTAACAACTAACAACTAACAACTAACAACTAACAACTAACAACTAACAACTAACAACTAACAACTAACAACTAACAACTAACAACTAACAACTAACAACTAACAACTAACAACTAACAACTAACAACTAACAACTAACAACTAACAACTAACAACTAACAACTAACAACTAACAACTAACAACTAACAACTAACAACTAACAACTAACAACTAACAACTAACAACTAACAACTAACAACTAACAACTAACAACTAACAACTAACGACTAACAACTAACAACTAACAACTAACAACTAACAACTAACAACTAACAACTAACAACTAACAACTAACAACTAACAACTAACAACTCACAACTCACGACTCACGACTGATGACTCACAACTCGCAACTCGCAAATTAGTATCGTTTCAGCTTGTGACGTTAATGTAAATAGATTTGACATGATGACATCATCGGCAGTGTTGCTAGTATTGCTGTTCCGACAAAAACAATTTGTATAAAAAAAAAATAACTTTTCGCCTTTTACCCTAGAAAACAGTCCAGTGTTGGTTGTGAGCCGCTGAATGGCGTAGAAGCACGTAGAAATATCTACGCTTTTTAAAACACACACACACAAATACTCACCAAAAACAGACACTCACAGCAACATTTTCAGGGAATTTCAAGCTTAAATGAAACCGTAATTAGGCGTGGAACGGCCGCGGAAGGATTTAAACACCGGGGCCGGGTGGAGCGGCCGTGACCGATTGGATCGTTTCTGGTTGAGAGTTTTTTCATCTCTTTTTCTTCAACGCACTAAATCTCTGTGCGGTCGCTCGGCTCGAGGATCGAAAGTAAATAATGCAGATGAAGACGAATGAACGACGGAGAGGAAGGTTCGTTTGCCGGGCGAAAGTGGATGATGAAGATGATGCTGATGAGCCGGGGAGCAGGATGAACCGTCTTCGCGCTACTCATTTCACGCCGATTTGGACGCAAAGTTTGGCGCTCCGATGATCTGAATAGAGATTTGTTTGATTTGATTTTAGTTTATTTTGAGCGTCGTCGTCTGGGAACACCCTTCGGGAGCGAACAGTTAATGAGATTTTAAGAACTCTTTCAATGAAGGTTGGGCAAACAACTGCCGGAGCTTGATTGAAATACTTTGTTTGTTGCTCACCTAAGGGTAGAGAAAAATCATTTCAGTGCAAAGTTTTCACTGGAATCTTTTTGCCATAAGCAAAAAAAAAACCCCCAAGTGATTGATTTCAATTTCCACAGTGAGACAAAAAAAAACTCGTTCCTCACAGTTATCCGCTCCATCAACTCCGATCTCATATCACATTGCACACTCGTTAGGAAAGAAAAAAAAACTGCATTTTTGCATTTAAAAAATCCCGCACCACAAAAAAAGAGAACACCCAGCACAAAATCGCGTCATCTACCGAGGGGCTCGGTTTAAGCTTTTTATTTCCACCATCGTCAGCGCGCCGCCTGTGAAACATAAACATACTCGTCGAACAAATTCCTCGAACGAACGTCGTCGGGTTCCCATTTTTTTTTGTGCGAGCCTTCCTTTGAGTAAGTTTTATGCATGTCGTTCAGGCTTGTTCCCACATGAGTGCACTTTCTTTTCGGTGCACGCTTCGTCACCAGGCAGAACAGGGGCTGAGTGCCCGTTCTCGTCGTTTTGGATATTTGTTTCTGGGCTGAAATCTACACCGAAGCGGGTTTTTTGCCTGGTGCGGTATGTTTGGGCACTTGTTTTTGCCAGAAATTGTAGGGGAATGTGGGCAAATTTGTGCATCCAAATTAATGTTTGTGGTCAGTTTGTGCAAATGCGGGAGCAATTTCACAAATTTGTGCCCAATCATGAAAATAAATTTTCAAACTTTATTTATTTTTTAACATTTCTTTAAATGGGCACATGTTTAAAAATGCAGAAAGGTGCACGCAAACCTTTCCGAAAATTTTAAAATCTGTGCAAAGTTATACAATTTTTTGCTCAACTATACATTTTTTTTGCTACAATATGGGCACAAAAATTGTTAAAGAGAGCCCTAAATGGGCACACATTTAAAAAACATAGAATATGGCATAGGGGAGAGTGGGGAGACTTGATCCCCTTTTTTGTATCGCACATAACTCTGTCAATGTCTCACAAAACTATAAACTTTTTGCATGAATTGAAAGCTTAAACATTCATCTATGTTTGGCTAATAAGGATATTTCCTCAGACGAACTCTTCGAATCATGCCAAGCGTTTTAAAAAAGTATTTTAAACCGGCATTTTAAAAATGTTAGGGGTTAATTTGATCCCCCTTTCAACATTTTGAAGAAATCTTAAGCAAAATGTTTTTTATTCATCCAAACTTTTAATTTTCTATAAGTTACAGCAATTTCACATAAAACCTGTACGTTTGTTTTCAAAATATAACAAGTTTAGTATGTAAAATATTTAAAAACTTAAAGTATTATTTTTTAGACCAAAATTAAGCATGTTTACAAAAGCTGGAAATTTTTGTTTACAAAACTTTTGAAAAAAGGTTCAAACTGCAGTAAGTTATGTACAACTATACTAAAGGAAACTATGTATGAAAACCCATTAATCTTGAGGCTGATTCCAGTGACTGTAAAAATGCAGGGATCAAGTCTCCCTAAACGCACTTTTTTAAACAATTGATTGTAAAAATAGTATGACGATAAATTTAACATCAAATGCGTAAGGGTTTTGGAGTTTATCAAACAATTCATGTATAAAAAATATTTTTATGAATAATTTTTGAGTGTTTTCTATACATATCAAAACAAAGAAAAAAAGATCTCTTTTAAGTTTTTTGCAGCTCGTTTTAGAAAAATGTGTGTAAGGGACCATCCATAAACCACGTGGACACTTTTTAGGAAATCTCAACCCCCCCCCCCCCCCTTCGTGGACAATTGTCCATACAAAAAAAAATCCTTTTTGTATGGACCGTGGACAATCGCCATACCCCCCCCCCCCCTAAGGTGTCCACGTGGTTTATGGATGGTCCCTAACCCAATCTAAACATTTTTAAATTTTTTTCAGTGTTTTCTACAATGAGTTTTAGTTTATTTCGCACCAATTTCTAGAACAAAGCTAATTGTTTTACCCACATGCTGACGAGATACAGGCTTGGGATCAAGTGTCCCCGGGGATCAAGTCTCCCCACCTTCCCCTACGATTTTACAAAATTGCGTCCAATAAAATAAATGCAAATTTGTGCCCACCTAATCAAATGTGTTCCCAAAAAATCCTGCAGAACAGTATATTAGGTATGACGATTTTGTGTGTGTTTTTTCTGCATTTTAAATTTGTGCCCATTTTAGATTTTTGTTCAGTGTGCTTTTGTGATGGCAAATTTGTGTTAAGTTTAATGTTTTTCGGGCACTTGGTGATTATTTGCGCAAATTTGTTCCCAAAATTGACCCAAAATTCTTGATATTCATTTGGATACAAATTAGTAATACAAATTCCCTTTGTGTGCCTCCTTTAACAATGTTGTGCCCAATTTACTGATTTGTTTAAAATGTGTTTAAAAAAAAATGTGTTTAAAAAATGTGTTTAAAAAAAAACAAAAATTCAAAAATCCTTACATTTACTGCACAAAATTGTATCCTTAAGTTTTTTAGAATTTCAAATTTGTGTTGGGCAATAGATTTGTAAATCATAGCTCTTTTCTGGTCAGCGGTCAGCGAACGACTGGACAACGCGTACCATAGGTACATTATGTACCGTAGGTATAAAATAGACCCACCAAGTGGTCCTTTAGCCTCTTGTCCTGTAACTCCGATACCCTGGCCTCCCCGCGGTGCTGGCCGGGATACTAGTAACCATTGCAGAGACCGGGTAACCAACCCCCGGTGGAAACTTTGGTAGTATGCTGACAGGGTAAGGGGGGCTCCACCCTCTTCGGAGGGTGTAGCTGTACCGTTAGGCTTCGAGATAAAAGCCCCCGTTACGGTGTCGAGAGAAAACCGCAGCTGGGTCCCGGAAGCTGCAAGGTGGCAGCCCCACCCCGAGACTAGGTATTCGCAGCCCTGGTTAGGCGGCATACCGAAGTAAATCACCAACTCAGAAAAACGAAAGAAGAAATTCAGGACGGATTAATCGGCATCAGACCAGGCGATGTAAAAAGGACAACGATTGGAAACTCGGTACTTGGAACGTTCGAACTCTCCAAGATCCTGCACGTGCTGGCCTTCTTGCCCGGGAGCTGCACAAGCTGAACGTGCATGTGGCCGCCATCCAGGAAGTTCGATGGCCCGGTCATGGAGAGCGAGAATTCACGGCGGTGGACCCCATCGCCAACACCTCTTTCAAGTACCACATCTACTACAGTGGCGGCGAAAAGGCGATGCACGGAGTCGGTTTTGTAGTGATTGGGGATCAAAAGAACCGAGTCATCAAGTGGAAGGTGGTGAATGACCGGATCTGCGTGTTGAGAATAAAGGGCAAATTCTTCAACTACAGCCTGATCAACATCTACGCTCCGACGAACGACAAGCCCGATGACGAGAAAGACGCTTTCTACGAGCGTCTGGACAAGACCTATGGAGAGTGCCCAAGACACGACGTGAAGATAGTCATCGGAGACGCAAACGCGCAAGTCGGAAGGGAAGCCTTCTTCCATCCTGTCATCGGCAAGGAGAGCCTTCATCCTCGCACGAATGACAACGGCCTACGTTTGGTCAATTTCGCCGCAGCCAGAGGAATGGCTATCTGTAGCACCTTCTTTGCGCGCATGAACATTCGGAAGCACACCTGGCGACACCCGAATGGCGAATCGTGCACACAAATCGATCACGTTTTGGTGGATGGTCGACACTTCTCGGACGTGATGGACGTCCGATCGTACAGAGGACCGAACATCGACTCTGATCACTTCCTGGTAGCGTGTAAAATCCGAGCTAGGCTGTCGAACGTGCTGACCCCGCGGACTGCGAGGGTAGCGCGGTTGAACGTCCAGCGCCTCGCGAGCAGCGACGTTGCTGCAGAGTACAGTCGGAAGCTTGACGAGCGGATCAACGAGGACGCGCCTACGGGTAACCTGGACGAGCAATGGGGAGCCCTCCAGAGCATCGTCAACACAACGGCTACCGAAGTGATCGGCACGACCAGAGGACGCAAACCCAAAGGGTGGTTCGATGCGGAGTGCCAGCGAGTGACGGACGAGAAGAACGAGGCCAGGAAGCGTATGCTCGTTAAGGGTACGCGCCGAAACTGTAAGCGATACAGTGAGTTGCGAAGAGCAGAGAAACGAATCCACCGCCGAAAAGAACGGGAGTACGACGAAACGATACTTGCCGAAGCGGAAGCACAGTACAACGCGAACGATAAGCGGAGGTTTTACGCAACTGTCAACGGTGTAAGAAGGAAAACCACGCCTTCCCCTGTGATGTGCAACGACACGGAAGGCAACCTGTTGACAGACAAGACTGCGGTGGCGGCTAGGTGGAAGGAGCACTTCCAGCAGCTGTTGAATGGTGAGGCACGAGAGGGAATCGTCGAGGACAGGATACACGTTGAGGAAGATGGAAAAGCTGTGGACCCGCCTACGTTGGAGGAAGTAGCTAAGGCTGTTAAAGAGCTCAAGAACGGGAAATCCGCGGGAAAGGACGGACTTCCGGCCGAACTTTTCAAGCACGGGGGTACGCGGATGATCGAGATTCTGCACCAAATCATCCTACGCATTTGGTGCGAAGAACAGCTTCCGACCGACTGGTTAGACGGGCTCGTCACCCCAATCTACAAGAAAGGGCAAAGACTCGATTGTGCCAACTATCGAGGCATCACAATCCTCAACGCAGCGTACAAAGTACTCTCCCGCATCCTGTGGAGCAAGCTGAGACCGATGACCGAGACCTTTGTCGGCGAATACCAGTGCGGTTTTCGAGCGGGTCGGTCAACGACGGATCAGATGTTCACTCTGCGACAAATCCTCGACAAGTTCCGGGAGTACAACCTGCAAACACATCATTTGTTCATCGACTTCAAAGCGGCGTACGATTCGGTCAAAAGAAACGAACTTTGGAAGATTATGGTAGAACACGGCTTTCCGGCGAAGCTTATAAGACTGATTCGTGCAACGCTCGACGGAGCAAAATCAAGCGTGCGAATAGCCAACGAGACATCTGAAGCTTTCGTTACGTTGGATGGATTGAAGCAGGGCGATGCTCTCTCGAACTTACTGTTCATCATAGCGTTGGAGGGTGCTGCGCGAAGGGCAGGCGTGCAAAGAAACGGAACACTCATCACTAAATCGCACATGCTGCTTGGATACGCTGACGACATCGACATCATTGGTATCGACCGTCGTTCAGTGGAGGAGGCGTTCGTCCCTTTCAAGCGGGAAGCTGCGAAGATCGGACTGACCATTAACACTGCCAAGACCAAGTATCTGGTTGCTGGCAGAGCGCGTGGCAGTGCAGGTGATGGTGTTTCGGAGGTGGAAATAGATGGAGAAAGATATGAGGTGGTGGATGAATTTGTATATCTTGGTACACTCGTGACATGCGACAACGATGTGAGCTGCGAAGTGAAACGGCGGATTAGTGCTGCAAACAGGGCCTTCTACGGTCTTCGTAGCCAGCTAAGGTCCCGCAGCCTAAGGACGCCTACGAAAATCACGCTGTACAGGACCTTGATACTCCCTGTAGCTCTTTACGGTCACGAGTCGTGGACGCTAAAGGAGGCTGACCAGAGAGCACTTGGGGTCTTCGGCGGCAAGCAAGTAGGAGACTGGTGGCGCAGGCGCATGAACTTCGAGCTGTACCAAGACTACAAACATGCTGATATCGTAAAAGTCATCAAGCACGACAGGCTGAAGTGGGCTGGACATGTAGCCAGAATGTCGGACGAGCGGGCCGCTAAAACGATATTCAGTAGCGAACCTGGACGGGGTCGTCGGCTTCGTGGAAGGCCTCGTACGCGTTGGCTGTGTGCAGTCGACGAAGATGCAAGAGCGGCCAACATTGTGGGCGACTGGAGACGAGCGGCCCAAGATCGAGCATCCTGGAAATCTTCGATTAGTTCAGCGTTGGGTCGATAGACCTGTTGCTGATAAAGTAAAGTAAGTAAGCTCTTTTCTGGTTATATTTGTGATTGTGGTTATGTTATGATTTCTGTTTTGAAGAAGTGACCAATTACTTCCATAACGAATCTTTTTCATTCAAATTTGTGTGGACATGTGCCTAAACTGGTATATTAGAACCTATTTGGGTATTTCGTAAATTTTTACCAGTTGTTCTTTTCATTGAATTTGTGCCCAATTATTCATATCCAGATTTTATGCTCTATTGTGCATACCAATGAAGCAACTGAGTGAACAGTTATTTTTCTGTGCGTCAGAGTTTATGAATCTGTAATCGTAAAATTTGAAGGTTTGTGCTTTAATATTTATAATTTAATAAATAAAAAGATATGAAAATTGAAATAAAAAGCCAAAGTTTCAACATTTGAATAAAAAAAATCTATTATATTTTTCTATTTTTCTTTTTTGAAAACTCATGATTGAAAAAAACTGAACAAGTGATAGATGCATTTTTAACACTATTTTAGTTGTTATTCAATCATGAGTTTTCAAAAAAAGAACAAAGTTTGTGGAAATTTTCTGCCCTACAACTTTTCCAAAGACCGCAAAGCTCTATCTCTTAACTGTCAAAAGTTAGAAATTCCAAAGCCTACTTTGATGAGTATTTTGAAAAACTAATTTCACCAAAAGTTGGCCATGGCGACGCTGAACAAAGTTGTAGATCATGTCAAAGCTCGAAAGTGCTTACTTTTAGCTCTAATCAATTAAGTTCGTCAAAACAGTCTTTTGAACCACTGTGCGTCTTTTCAGACTGAATTTACTAACTAAACGGGACAAACACAGAACACCCAGAGGCGGCAGATTTCCCCAAATTGTATAAGGTTTTGCTCTAATTTGTAAAAAATGTGCTCAGTTATGCCCATTGTTTTAAAATTTGTTCATTAAACCGTTTGTGAATTTGTAAATAATTGTGGTAATTTTTGCTCAGTTGTGCTTATTTGTGCACGAAAAGTGTCGATTTTTATGAACGTTTAACACAACTCAAAATGCTAGTTCGCCTCCTCTATTCTTCCAAGAACCACTCGCCGCAAATGTGTGTTCCCTCAAACCCTTTCGTTCCACTTGTGTTCACCATTTTCTCTCGAAAAACATACACACGTTGTTTGCGATACGGTTAATAATCTAATTTGTTTTGAATTTCACGCGGTACGCGAACCAAGATCCGGGCCCTGCCTGACAGATGGTTGCGTCACCGTTGTGTGACGTGTGACAGAATGGTCCCCCTGAAAAGGAAGCACGAGCGCGTCTTCCTGGATTGTTTTTACGCCGAGGGCCATTTGCGGAAATTCTACACCTCTCTTCGGAAGGATAGGAGTGTCAAGTTGGGACAAAGGCGTGTGCGCTGGGAAGCCGCTCAAAATTATGACAGATGATGACCGCCTTGGGCAACACCGGATTTGTGGTGGCTTTTTGAGTTTTGAGTATAGAGGGGGAGTGTCGTCCCCCTCGGCAAAGTGCATTCTGATATGGAATGCGATGCTAGTTTTTAAATATCACTTTGCTGACATAAATTTGCCTCCAAGTTTGCAATTTACGGCGTTTTCTAATTTATTCCCTTTCTCTACCCTTTTTTCCAGGTACGTACTCCATTAGTCGGAATTCCGCGCCATTTTAGAAAGATTATCCCTTTCTTCGTTAGTATCTTTTTCTTCTTTTTTATTCGGAGGAATGCCAAAAATTCCAAAATCATTGCCTAAAAGGCGGTGTGATGGCGCGAAATTCCGCCCACAATTCCACGTGGCCTCCTGATGGTGGGAGTGGGAGGTTGAAAAGCATTCACGCCAAGACATTCCACGTGGTCGCAGCCACCGAATCGCTAACAGCATCGACGACGACGACATTCCGGAAGTGTGGTGCGGCGATAAAACCTGGTTCCTCGTTCTAACGGAGACTGAAGTCAGCCGGAAGAAATGGTTAAATTCAGCTTAAATTACAATTTACGATCGAATAAATTCTGCGGAGGTTCCTGGTGCGTGGTTCGACAGTTGGTTTTAGGATATTAGGAGAGGACTTGGCACTGTGGGATGTTTTTAGTTAAAAATTGGACAAAATTACGTAATTCAGTGACTTTTGCGGGAAAGACCAGTTCAAATTTGTTTGACTTGCTCACAAGAATGTTGCAAACAAGCATTGAAACTTGCATGCAAGTTTACGTTTACAACGTGCCGCCATCTAGTGGCGAGTAGGAAAATCCTGAAGATTCCCAAATTATCCTTCAATTTTCATCCCAAAATACGCTCGCGATGCAAACAGGACAAAATGCACTCGTGTCGTAGTTCTGCTCGCAGGTCGTCATGGCCGTGGCATATCCCGCGGGGTAGATTTGCAAACGACGACGCGGGTTTGCCACCTGTTTTCCGGCTGATTTGGAAGACCATGTCATGGACGACTAAAACAGGAATGAATAAGCACATGCCAAATATTTATCCTCTCTCGCACGACGGTGTGGGCAGGTTACCTGTGATGTGTAACGAATGTTGTGTTGTTGGGTTGAGTTGGTTTGGAATTTTGTGTTAAAATTTCCTGTTTATTTAGGTGAGAGTATTTTTCTCTCAATTAAAAATTGTGTTACTTTGATCAGAATATTGTAATTTTTTGGAGATTTTTTTCAAAACAAAATTGAGAGTATTTTACTCTCAACATGAATTTCCACGAGAATTTCTTTAAATTCGAACAATGTTTTGTATTTTTTCTCAAATCAACCCTCTTCAACAGTACATTCGAATCCTGTTATCAAAAATTTACAGCTCCACCACCCTGAACCACCCACGAGGTTTCAGGAAGTTTCCGTTGATGAAATTTTGCCGCGTACTCAAAGGCAGCGAGCATCTGCTCGTTCGTCCAAAATGCATATTGATGGTGGTGCTGGCGATGTCGATGATGACGATGAGTGTGTGGGGAACCAGACCAGGACGTCTAGACCTGGGTATTAATTGAGTGGTGGCTGACTGGCATCCATTGACGGGAGCCCGTGCCAGCATGAAAGAGTTGTTTGCGGTACAATTAGGGCACGTTTTGAGGGCTTTTTGGTGGGCTTTACAGCAAATTTCTGGAATGGTGGGGTTCATTTACAATTTTCGGGGAAATCTAAAAATGAAGAGAGTTTGCTGCAAGCGAATGAAGTACTGAAATTGTGAATTTTGATATTGAAAAATGCAAAAAAGCAAAAAAGCAAAAAAGCAAAAAAGCAAAAAAGCAAAAAAGCAAAAAAGCAAAAAAGCAAAAAAGCAAAATAGCAAAAAAGCAAAAAAGCAAAAAAGCAAAAAAGCAAAAAAGCAAAAAAGCAAAAAAGCAAAAAAGCAAAAAAGCAAAAAAGCAAAAAAGCAAAAAAGCAAAAAAGCAAAAAAGCAAAAAAGCAAAAAAGCAAAAAAGCAAAAAAGCAAAAAAGCAAAAAAGCAAAAAAGCAAAAAAGCAAAAAAGCAAAAAAGCAAAAAAGCAAAAAAGCAAAAAGCAAAAAAGCAAAAAAGCAAAAAAGCAAAAAAGCAAAAAAGCAAAAAAGCAAAAAAGCAAAAAAGCAAAAAAGCAAAAAAGCAAAAAAGCAAAAAAGCAAAAACAAAAAAGCAAAAAAGCAAAAAAGCAAAAAAGCAAAAAAACAAAAAAGCAAAAAAAAACAAAAAAAGCAAAAAAGCAAAAAAGCAAAAAAGCAAAAAAGCAAAAAAGCAAAAAAGCAAAAAAGCAAAAAAGCAAAAAAGCAAAAAAGCAAAAAAGCAAAAAGGCAAAAAACGAAAAAAAGCTTTTATTTTCACGCTGAACTGCTTCAGGTTGCCCTCAAGACGTTATACTGTTCCCAAACTGTTTAATTCAATCAATTCAAGCTCAACAAATCACTGCATAATTTCCCCCAAAGTTGCTTTCCAATATTTTCCCTTTCCAACCTTTCCCAGAGGGTTGAAAAACTCACTGAACCGTCTAACCGGTCACGCTGGACTCGCAGCCCAGCACGGCTGCAAACTTTTCATCGATTAATTATTCAAATTGTTTCTTTGAAAAATCTCGCGCACGCCAAAATAAGAGGCAACAAAAAAAATACTTGAAATGGTAATTCAAAGCGCCCCCCTTCCCTTTTCGCATTTCCCCCAAATTTTCCGTGACGCCCGGAAAAGCGGCCGCCGAAAAGCTTATTATGCTGAATAATTTAGAAATCAATTTTGGGCCGCGCCACGGCGCGGGTGGCGTTGAATTAGGAGGGGGGAAGGTTTGGCAGATTCCATTTGACCATACCACCGTGGCCGCTGGTCCCTTTTTAAAGGTGAGGGTAATTGGTTCAGAAGTTTTGGGCCCCCCAACCGGAAAAAACGAAACTTGTAGGGCGCCGAATGTCAACGGCGGCACGTGCCGGTGAAGGTTCGAAATATGTTTTTCGAAGGGAAAAATTAATCGATACTTTCACTGATTTTTTAAGGTTGATGAGGAGGGTTTGTGCCAAAAAGGTCGAACGCTAAAATAAAATAATATTGATGGATTGTCGAAAATGGACTCTCCTTCGAATTTTAAAACAAACATTTATGTCATTGGAGTAACCCTTTTCCGATGATTAACATTCCAAAGCCGGATTGGAATTGGGAATTTGTCATCGGAGAAGTGGCGAACTTTTCCGCCGAAGGTCTTTTTGAAGAAGATTTTCGTTGGTTTTGATTAATGAATGCTTGTGTTTGTTTCCACTTGAAAAAACTTTGATTTTTCCCCTTTCCTTAGGGAACGGTTGTGGGCAATGGCGCTGAAGGGTTTTGCCCCCAAACAATTAGCTGATGAAGTTGGGAAAGTCGGAAATTGGAAGTAATTGGAATTTTTAAAGAGGAACATAGAGCATTGGAGGAGAGATAAGTTTAGATTTGAAAAAGCAACTAAAGAAGCAGACGTAAATATTTTTTTTGATATTTGAAAATACTATGGAGCAATTCCAGCTCAAATCAGGAATTTTTCTGGTACTTTTGTACCCGACCCTCTCCGATTTCAAAGAAACTTTGTAGAAATGTTATCCTAGGCATTTTTGTGTATATGGAGCCAATAGTACTCGAAAATAACATTTGAGAAGGGCGTAAGTTATTTCAATATTTTTGTATTTTGTAATTTAAAAATTACTGTATCTCGAAGCCGTTGCGTCGTATCAAAAAGTGGTCAAAGACAAACTTGTAGGAAATTGGACGGGCTTTCTGAAAAAAATACACTGAAACAAAAATACACGCCACATCTATAAGATTTTTTGATTTTTAAGTCTAAAACTTAAATTTAAAGGTGATGACACGATTTTTTTTCGTTCAAAATTTTTGAGGAAATTAGGCTATTAGGCAAAAATGTGACTAAAAAACTGACGAAAAATGCAGGATGGTATGTCTCTCCTAAAAAAATACAAAAATCATTTAATAAAACTTTTTTTTTTGAAAAGTGGTCTAAAGTCAATTTTTTTAAAAACCAGTAGTGGGGATCGATTCTCCAGACAATTTTATATAAAAGTTTCCATATTGACCATTGTCCTATGTCCAATCCTTGGGAAGATACAGCGCTCGTCCAATTTTACATAAGTTTGCCTTTGGCAGCTTTTTGATTTATGTCGTTTTTATATTTACGTAATCAAATTTACTATCGTGGTTTCTACCACACTGAAAAAAAATTCTATTTTCAGTTATAAGCAATGTAATCAAGCTTATATCTGTAAGCCCTTACATCCAATTGAAATGCTGTCAAAGGCAAACTTATGGGAAATTGGACGAGCTTTCCGGTAAAAATATTTACGAGACTGAAAAACCAAGTCTGTCATATAGTAATTGTATCTTCCCAAGGATTGGACATAGGACAATGGTCAATATGGAGACTTTTATGTTAAATTGTCTGGAAAATCGATTCCCACTACTGGTTTTCAAAAATTTTGACGTTTAGACCACTTTTCAAAAAAACAGTTTTAGTAAATGATTTTTGTATTTTTTTAGGAGAGACATACCATCCTGCATTTTTCGTCAGTCTTTTAGTTATATTATAGGCTATTTCCTTAAAAATTTTGAACGAAAAAAAATCTTGTCATCATTTTAAATTTAAGTTTTAGACTTAAAAATCAAAAAAATCTTATAGATGTGGCGTGTATTTTTGTTTCAGTGTATTTTTTAACTTACACCCTTCTCAAATGTTATTTTCGAGTACTATTGGCTCCATATACACAAAATTGGCTTATATAGGCCTAAGATAACATGTCTACAAAGTTTCATTGAAATCGGAGAAGGTCGGGTACAAAAGTACCAGAAAAATTTCTGATTTGACATGGAATTGCTCTATGCCAATAACATTTTAAAAATCTTGTTATACGATTTGTTATTCGTCTTAATGATTTTTTTTTTCATTTGATTGTTATTGTGATAACAGACTTATTCCACTTTAAGTCATTCTTCGAAGAAATCTTTATTATCATTTTTTTGTTATTTTAACAACTAATCCGATCATCCAAATAATAGTTCGAGGTATTCTATAAAAAAAAGTTATTCCAAAGTTGTGTTGGCTTTCAACCAGTATCAGACCCATAACAAATTTCGTTAAGATAATATTAACTGGTATTAAACTCTTTTGCAAAAATAGATTTTTAAGAAGATTCCATAACACTTTATACTATTTTAACAGTATTTGTTATAGAAATGGCATGAATGTTGTTATTACCGTCTTCCTGGGATGTCAATATGTAAATAATTCTGAACAATCATGTTGTAAACAAGTTTTGTTTAAATTGGTTACAACGTTACATTATTAGTTACAACGTCATAAGTTTAGGTTAATCTTTTTATTAAAATAGTAAATAAAAAAAAATATCACTTTAAAAAAAAGCAAACATTTTAATGACATTGCTAATTTGACTTTTTTCGATTATTCCATATTATTTTTAATATTCTTAAAAAATGACTGTTTTTTCTTCGAAAAAATTAAAAATATATGCATTTAAAAGGTCATAATTTACTGAAAGAATTTGTCTAAAAAAGAAAAGTGTGACATGTTACGGGGGGGATCGAAATATTTCATAAAATTTGAATTTATGTACAGTTCAAGTGAAAGAAATGCTCAATAACCTGCATAGAATTTCAATTCTTTTGTGTACAAGGAACCATTAAATATTTGGTACTTAGCAAATTACGGGAAAAAAATGATACAATTTGGATCAGGCTTTTACATTAATTTATATGGAGCAAGATAATCTGAAAAACGCATCTAAATTTTGATTTTTATTGATGATAATGTTCAAAATTGATCAATGTTGCATTATGAAGACATTAAAAACCCATGGTAATTATACATCTGAGAGAGCTAGTGCGTCCATCCAAGGAATCCCCGGGACAAAAATCCCGGGATTTTTCCTAAACCGGGAATTCCCGAATCCCGGGATTTTCTATAATTTGTCCCGGGAATTCCCGAAATTGAAAAAAAAAACATATTTTGGTCTGGAAATTCAGATTTGGTTGTGAAAATAGTAGAACAATAAAATGAATTAAAATTTGTATTCAGCAAATCTCAGCATTAAATTGGCTTTTTAGGAAAAAATATTATAATTTTAATTAACAGGTCCGCAAAATGCCAAGTGCTATACATTTTTTTCTCTATTATTTTATTTTTTTAGACTGAATATATTTACGTATATTTTCGATTTGAAATTTGAAAAATAAACAAACTCATATCAAATTATTAATAATCAAACACCGGCATCTAGGTCAAATACGTACAAATGTAACGAATAAAAACAGCTATTTAAGCAAAAAATAATTGCATCACGTTTTGGATGCCTTCGGTTAAAACAGGAACAGAACAAAACAATTTGTACTTCCAAATGTATTGCTCTAAAATCTCCTGTGCCTATTAAGACTGTAATTCTGATTTTCCCTCGGTTGGCGGTAGTAACTTGAAGATAATTTGTAAAATATGTTTTATATAAAACAATGAGTTCAAAACTTATATAAAATTTTACATTGATCGGTATCATTTTATTTATTGTCGTTTTTTGTTTTTTAGATATATAAAATAATTTTTTAAAGCTGTTTTAGTTATGTCATATAAAAAATATATAAAAGAATAAAAAATATAAAAGAATTCCAAAGTTTTTTTTAATAGGTCCCATAAACATATGGAAGACAAAAGCTTATTGGACCTTTTCAAAAAAAAACTCAAAAATTATATAATTTGATTCGCAAATTAAAAAAATAATTAAACATACCGGAATTAAAAAAAATAAATAAAAAGAAAACAAAAAGACAAAAAAAAATCTTTTAGGCTATTTTAAAACTGTCGTCTTTGTTTAGATTGAAGTGAGGATTATCGACGAAAAAAAACGAAGTTGACTTTATAGCTGTCGGCCACCATTGCTAGTACCAACCACTAGTGTCTTCCTTTTATCTACAAGGACTTCGCCGCCCTGGGCTCCTAAGTGTATGAAAGTATGGCACGGAGCGACGGCGCCGAAT